>NC_092784.1:36144708-36476735 GCF_047496795.1 Chiloscyllium punctatum
TGCTTCCACATCCTTCCCAAAATATGGGGACCAGAACTGTTCACCATATTCTAAGTGTGGCTGCACCAGCGTTTTATATAGTTGCAGCATGATATTGCGACTCTGGAACGCAATCCCTCTACCAATGAAACCTAACACAGCGTATGCCTTCTTAACAGCGCTATCCACCTGAGTGGCAACTTTCCGGGATCTATGTACATGGACTCCCAAGATCCCTCTGCACATCCACGCTACCAAGAATCTTTCCATTTACCCAGTACTCTGCCTTCCTGTTATTCTTCCCAAAATGCATCACCTCACATTTAGCTGCATTGAACTCCATTTGTCACCTCTCAGCCCAATTCTGCAGTTTACCCAAGTCCCCCTGCAACCTGTAACATTCTTCCACACTGTCCACTACTCCACCGACATTAGTGTCGTCTGCAAATTTACTAATCCATCCACCTAAGCCTGTGTCTAAGTCATTTATAAAAATAACAGACAGCTGTGGTCACAACACCGATCCTTGTGGCGCACCACTAGTAACTGGAATCCAGGTTGAATATTTTCCATCAACCACCATTTGCTGCCTTCTTTCAGGAAGCCAGTTTCTAATCCAAACTGCTAAATCACCCTCCATTCCACACCTCTGTATTTTCTCCAACAACCTACCATGTGGAACATTATCAAAGCTTTACTGAAGTCCATGTGTATCATGTCAACTGCCCTACCCTCCTCTGCATGCTCGGTCACCTTCTCAACAAACTCAGGTTTGTGAGACACGACCTACCCTTGACGAAACCATGTTGACTATCTGAAATCAAATTGTTGCTTGCTAGATGATTATAAATCTTATCTCTTATATTCCTTTCCAAAATCTTTCCTAAACAGAAGTAAAGCTCATGGTCTATAATTACCTGGGTCATCTTCACTGCCCTTCTTGAATAAGGGCACAAAATTTGTAATCCTCCAGTCCTCTGGTACCAAAACTGCAGACAAAGACGACTCAAATATCAAAGCCAAAGGCTCGGATATCTTCTCCCCTAGCTTCCCAGAGAATTCTTGGATAAATCCCATCCGGCCCACGGGACTTGTCTACTTTCACTCCTTCCAGAATTGATAACACCTGTTCGTAACTAATCTCGATCCTTTCTAGTCTAATATCTCGTACCTCATTCTTCTCCTCCACAATATTCTCCTTTTCCTGAGTGAAACTGATGAGAAATGTTGACTTGGCACCTCTCCGATCTCCACAGGGTCCACACTCAATTTCCCACTTCTGTCTTTAGAGCCCTCTGTTCTGTAACTAACTACATTTGTTCTCCCTTTAAGTAATATTTGGTTCCTCTATTTTTCCTGCAAAAATGGATAACCTCACATTTTCCCACATGATATTCCATTTGCCAAATTTTTGTCCACCTTTCTATATCCCTTTCCATAATCATTGTGTCATGCTCACCATTTCCCATCCCACCAGTTTGTATCATATGGAAACTTGTCTGTAGTACGTTTACTTTCCTCTTGCAATTCATTACTATATATATGTATTTCAAATAATAACTATTTATTTAGGGCAGCTCTGGGCTGGATCACACCTATAGGAGCCAAAGTTTTTTTTTAAACCTGTTCCAAAAATATTACAGTATACCTCTGGAGCAGGTGGTACTTGAACTGGAGCTCTGCCTCAAAGGTAGGATACTACTACTACTGATATTCTTGAGCTAATTAACAATATCAGGCTTCTAGCTGCTGGTTCTTCACTGGGCTTTTTTTAATATAGAAAACAACTGTGCCCAAATGTGCCTACAACAGTGCCATGCCTGACTTGCCCTGCGTAATGACCATAACAAGAGCAGAAATTAGGCTATTCAGCCCATTCAGTCTGCTCTACCATGGCTGATAGGTTTTTCAGCCCCATTTTCCTGCTTTCTTCCTGTAACCTTTGGTCGGCAATGAAGAACTTATCTATCTCTGTCTTAAATATACTCAATAACCTGGCCTCCACAGCCTTCTGTGGCAATGAATTCCACAAATTCACCACTCCTTGGCTAAAGAAGTTTCTCCTTATCTCTGTTCTAGAGGGTCTTCCCTTGACTCTAAGGCTGTGCCCTTGGGTCCTTGTCTCACCTACCAATGAAAACATCTTCCCAATGTTTGCTGTGTCCAGGCTGGTTCAGTATTTTGTAAGTTTCAATCAGATCCCCCCCATATCCTTCTAAACTCCGGGTATAATCTGAGTCCTCAAATGTTCCTCACATTTTAAGCCTTTTATTCCTGGGATCATTTTCATGAAGAACCTCTGGACCCGCTCCAGCGACAAATATCCTTCCTGAGATATGCGGCCCAGAACTGTTCACAAGACTCTAAATGTCGTCTCTCCAGAGCCTTATATAGCTTCAGAAGTGCATCTCTGCTTTTGTAATGTAGTCCTCTGAGATGAATGACAACCTAACTACCAATCAACCTGCAAGTTTACCTGAAGAGAAACCTGGTCTTCGACTCCCAAGTCCCTTTTGTACTTAAGGTTTCTGAATTTTCTTCCCATTTAGAAAATAGTCCATGCCCCTCTTCTTCCCCCAAAAGTGCATGACATCTCACTTTTCCCACATTGTATTTCATCTGCCACTTCTCTGCCCACAGACTCCTGGCCTCCTCAATGCTACCTGCCCCTCCACCTGTCTTTGTATCATCTACAAACCTAGCCAGAATACCTCCAGATCATTAATGTATAAAGTGAAAAGAGGACAGTATTTTAATTATAAAAATAATTTTTTTGTCTTAAGTGTCATGATTTTATATTAAATAGATCCCTTTAGTTGGTTTAGTGTTCAACTATATTGTGTATCAATGTTGTACTATACTATTAAAGGCAAAGTAGCTGAAAGAACTATCATCCGGTCTTTCTGAAGCAAAGGTGTTAAATTTGAATAAGGGAAATTGAGGTGTGAGACACAAATTGGCTGAGGTGGATAGGGAAAATAAATTAAAAGGCATGACAATACCTAGGCAACAGATCATCCTTAAAGCAACTATATATTCCTTGCAGCAGCAAAAACTCAAAAAAAGGTCAGTCAACTATAGCTGACAAGGAACGTCTGGGTTGTAATAAGATTAAAGAAAAGGCCTGTGAAGTTGCCAGAAGTAGTCATTTTGAGGATTGGAGGTTTTTACAATACAGCAAAGGAGGACTGATTAGGAAAGCGCGAACACAATATGAATTTAATTCAGCGAAACAATTTTAATAGACTGTAAAAACATCTGTGGAAATGTAAGGAGGAAATATTTGGCTTAAATTAATATGCATCCATTATAAATAGTCAGGAGAATTTTGTAAAGGTGACTGGAAATGACCAGAAGCTAAATTATTACTTTGTATCTGTTTTCACTGAGGAAGATGCAATAAATCTCCCAGAACTAAAGATTCAAATGAGCAGTTGAGGGAAATTAGCATTAGTGTTGTAGAAGGTGGGTATAGATATAGTAGATGGATTGGAATCTTCCTAAATTCTCTAGATTCTCACATGATTCCTGTGGATTGGAAGTTAGCATATGGCACCCTACCAGGAAGAAGGGAGCGAGAGAGAAAATGTAGAACTACAGATCTATTAGCCTTACGTCAGTAGTGGGACAAATGATAGATTCTATTATAAAGGACAGGATAAATAGATGCTTGAAGGAGAATAATTAAGCATAGTCAGCATGGATGTGCAAATGGGAAATCACTTTTGTTGAATTTTGATTTGCTTTTTGAAAATGTTACTAACAAACTTGATAAAGGAGAGTTGATGAATGTAGTATACTTGGATTTTCAGAAAGCTTTCAATAAAGTCCCCCTTAGAAGGCTGGCTAGAAAAATTAAAGCATAGGTATTTGGTGGAAAATTACCAGTATTGATTAATTGTTTTGTTTTTGTTTTTTTTTAAATCAAAGCTTTGGAATAAATGGATCATTTTCACCTTAACAGGCTGTGATGAAGTGGATACTACAAGGAACAATACTTCATTCCCAGCTATTCACAATATATAGCGATGATTTGAGGGTGGAGATCAAATATAATATTTCCAAACTTGCAGATGATACAAAGCTAAGTGAGAATGTGTGTTGTGAAGAAGATGTAAAGAAGTTTTTCAAAAGGATTTGAACCAGCCCGGTAAATGGGCAAGAATTTTGCAGCTGGAATGTTGTATGGAAAAGTTTGAGGTTATCCATTTTGGCAGGAGAAACAGACGCACCGTGCATTTTTAAAATGCAAAAGACTTTAAGATGTATATACACTAAGGGACCTGAGTGTCCTTGTCAACAAGTCACTGAAGGCTAACATACAGGTGCAGCAAGCTATTAAGAAGGCTAATGGAACACTAGCCTTCATTAAAAGTGGATTTGAGTACAGGAGTAATGAATCTTGCTTCAATTGTGTAGGAGCTTGATAGTTTGCAGCTGGAGTACTGTGCAGGTTTGGTCTCCTTATCTCAGGAAAGATATTATTGCCACAGAAGGGTTCACCAGACTTGTTTGGCAGGACTGATTTATGAAGGTAAAGTGGACAAAATAGCCTGGTGTTCTCCACAGTTTCATTGAAATTTAGAAATAACTTAAGAGGGTAGACAGGGCATATGCAGATAAGATGTTCCCCCTGATTAGGAATCTAGAACCAGAGACACAATTTAGGACTGAGATGAGGTGAAATTAGATTAGATTAGATTAGATTAGATTACTTACAGCGTGGAAACAGGCCCTTCGGCCCAACAAGTCCACACCGCCCCGCCGAAGCGCAACCCACCCATACCCCTACATCTACATCTACCCCTAACACTATGGGCAATTTAGCATGGACAATTCACCTGACCTGCACATCTTTGGAGTGTGGGAGGAAACCGGAGCACCCGGAGGAAACCCACGCAGACACGGGGAGAATGTGCAAATTCCACACAGTCAGTCGCCTGAGGCGGGAAATGAACCCGGATCTCTGGCGCTGTGAGGCAGCAGTGCTAACCACTGTGCCACCGTGCCGCCCACTTTTTACTGGATCAGTTGTTAACCTCTGGAATTCTCAACCACAGAGTGCTATGGAAGCCCTTTCTTTCGTATGCTTAAGATAGAGATTGATACATTTGTGATTATCAATGGTGTACAGAATTCTGTGGATGGGGTAGTAAAAGGCATTGAAGTGTTTGATCAGCCATGATTGTATTGAGTGGTACGGCAGGCTCGGCAGGCTGAGTGGTCTACTCCTGTTCCAGTGTTCCTTTCAGGTGACCTGCATAGGGAACCTTTGCTGGACGTGTGAGATTGTAGAACTTCCCTCTTCTGTCTTACAGTGGATGTGAAATTCTAATGATCCATTTTATTTCAAATTAACTGCCTTCGTGGCCTCAGTTACTGTTCAAGTGTCCATTTGTGGAAAGCGTTCTATGTTGTGTGGAGTTTCGGAGAGTGCATAATTATTAAATTCACATTCTGATTAATTTTAATACATTTCAGGTTACTAGAATAGATTCTGGTGTTCTGATTTAGTATTGGTATTCAATCAATAGATCTCTAATCTTGTGCACTATTGTCTGAGCCTGGCATTTGAAAATTAGCAATCAGAAGAAACCATCAAATATGAACTGAAAGTAGGACTGAGTAGCTTGGATTTGAAGGGCAATTTGTTATACCTAAAAACTCACTAGAATGTGACTTTGTCACAAAGTATATTGAATATTGTGACCTAAAATAGTGTATTTCTGTGAAGACCAGGGCATTTCTAAATATCGTACTCAGCAAGATTTCAAATTAATTTTTGCTTTCTTGCTGAACCAGAATGTTAAGTTATAATGAGAGTAATATTTTTTTACTTGGCATTCATGCTCCTTAGTTTTAAGTGCACTTTATTTGGCACATTATATTTGTGCCAAATAAGCCAACTCAAGTTGGTTAGTAATTGTGTATTGACTTGATTAAAATTTGCAACATTGGTGGATTTTGACAGGACGTGAGCAGCCTTTGGTAGAACAGGAGTTGGTAACTGTCTTCAGTAAGGCAAAGGGTTTTGGAATGAGCTGTGATTTGTTGGGTCAGTATTAATATAACTGTTAAAAGTTAGGGGTGGTATAGTTAAGGCTTTTCAATGGTATTTAGACACATTACTGTGTATGCTGTCATTTTGGAAGTTGGATGATGGCCTACTTTGCTTGTATAGCCAAGTATTTTCGTTTAGGATACTTTTAAGTTGAAAAAGGAGCTTGTGGGAACTTTAACGACACTTTGAAGTTGTGTGCGTCACAAAATAATGTGTAACTTGTAGACTAACATTGAGGTGTTGTGTGCGAATGCAGTAACCTATGTCTCATAATATGTATAGATATTTATGTCTTATGCACAGACAACAAACCTTCATGATTAAATTTGCTTTCTAAAGATTAGGGATAGTTGTGTCCAAACTATCTGGCATGGCCTGAGACTTTTGAAATTGACCTTTTGAAGCTGACTTTGAAGGGGCTGTTACCTCCTGAATCGATCAATTCTGATTCGAAGTTCAAAGATCCGTTGGTGTCAGCAACTTGAAATGCGTGCAAATGAGTGGAAATTTTAATTTAAACATGACCTGTAGTGCAACTATGACATTTGATGTAGTCTGTAACATTTGGATACCTTGGAGTAGAGATGCTGTATGGAAAAAGGTATTTGCATTTATATTTAACACTACTTTTCAACTTTGCCACTTCGTAAATTTGACCTTTGACATTGATGTTGATATTGATGTGAGCTGACCAGTGAAGGAAGGAGCCAGAGTTGATGTGGCAACATAGTTTTACTTACATGTTGCTGGGAGTTACAGATAGTAATTATAAAAGCTTCTGTTTTTTTCTATTACATGGATGACCAAGAATGTCTTCTGCTTTTACTGCCTACCATTGGTATGGAAAGAGTTACATGTTTGGTCACACTATAAACACACACCCTTGGGTGGGACATTGGACTCTCAGCTCCTGACTTCGATGCAGGGAATATCTCACCATCCCTCCCTGTGCTATAACAATCATTCCCACTGTTGAAATAGGGTTCATACTTTTGTAGAAAACAATAAGTGTAGTGGCGTAAGTCCAATTAGTAGATTTCATCTGTGTATGTATCTTAGAATTTGTTTTCCTAGGAAAGGGAATTTTGAGGAAAGTTGGTCAAATACTAATAACTTTATTAAAATGGCAGTTGGTTACTAAAATTACCATGAGTTTCTGAAGTTTGAATCTCAAGTCTCTGCATTTGGGTGATCGGCGCCTCCTTTTCAACTCTCCACACTGTATCCAACTGCGCATGTTTTTCCGCATTGTGGTCACTTTGTAATTTTTCATCACATTTTATAGGTACATTACATATACACATTCAGTATATCTGGTGTTCAATGGAGTTGCCTTGTTCAAAAATAAAACTGTCCAGAGTATATTGGCTAACAACCAGACTCAGCCATGATCCTATTGAATGGGTGTGCAGACTTCAGTGGCTGAATGACCTACCGCTGTTCCTGTTCCTATTTCTTAGGGTCTTATGGTATAAAGGCTTGCACTCAAAAGATATAGTCTGTTGGATTGAGTTCCGTACATAAGACTAATTTTACCCACTTTGAACAAATGTAGTAGACTGAAAAATGAAACCAGTCACTGGTATTGAATGATATATCATAGTTTTCATTACATTTTTAAACAAACTATTTGTATCAGTACTAGCTTACATTTTAAGAACACTGTAGAATGATGGACAATTTTTGTAAACAATCCATAATTGACAGTGAAAAGCTTAAAACTGTTCAGAAACATTGAGCAGCCATGAAGTTTGTGATGTTTTAGATTAGATTACCGCAGTGTGGAAACAGGCCATTCGGCCCAACGAGTCCACACCGACCCTCCGAAGAGCAACGCATCCAGACCCATTTCCCTCTGGCTAATGCACCTAACACTATGGGCAATTTAGCATGGCCAGTTCACCTGACCTGCACATCTTTGGATTGTGGGAGGAAACCGGAGCACCCGGACGGAACCAACCAGACACTGGAGAATGTCTGTCTGTGTGGAGTTTGCACAGTCGTCCAAGGCCATAATCGAACCTGGGACCCTGGCGCTGTGAGGCAGCAATGCTAACCACTGAGCCACCGTGCCGCAGATTCCTCCAGACTGCCCTTAATTATTAAATAATTTGAACTCTGCTGTCTGGGTGTTTTGTGTCGATAAAATGTTAAACCATAATTAATGAATTCTGCAATAGTGCCGGCTATGGATTTAACTGGAGAGCTACTTAGCTTTTATGAGTGGTTGAAAATTAGAATTAAAGCGTTAATACTAAGAAGCTAAACTGATTGTGGAAATCTGAAAGAAAAACTGAAATTCTGTAGATATTCGGCAGACCTGGCATCAACTGTGGAGAGAAAAGAACATTCAACATTTTCAAGTCATGGAGTCATAGAGACATACACCATGGAGGCAGACCCTTCAGACCAAGTAGTCCACTTCGATGGTCCCAAACCTAATGAATCCCACTTCCCTGTGTGCTTGGCCCACATCCCTCCAAGCTTTACCTATTCTAATATTTGGGGAGGATATTTCTGGGATTGTATTCAGTGAAGTTTAGATAGAACTGAGAAATAAGAAAAGGATGATCACCTTATTGGGATTGTACTATAGGGCCCCAATAGTCACTGGGATATTGAGAAGCAAATTTGTAAAGAGATCTCTGAGATCTGTAAGACTGATAGGGCTAAGAGTAATGGATTTTAACTTTCCAAGTATAGTCTGGAACTGCCAGTGTTAACACTTGGATGGAGAGGAATATGTGTGCTGAAAATGTGTTGCTGGAAAAGCGCAGCAGGTCAGGCAGCATCCAAGGAACAGGAGAATCGACGTTTCGGGTATGAGCCCTTCAGGAAAGGAATATGTGTGTACAAGTATGTGGATAAACTTACTGGAGAAGAAGCAAACCTTGAACTATTCTTGGGATATAAGGCAGAGCAAGTGACTGAGGTGTTAGTTAGGGAGCGTTTTGGAGCCAGTGATCATAGTTCTATTAGTTTTTTAAAAAAAAGTTCAAGATAAGGATAGACCTGATCTAAATGTAAAGGTTCTAAATTAGAGTAAGGCCAATTTTGATGTTATTAGGCAAGCACTTTCAAAAGATGCTATTCTCAGGTAAAAGGGGGTGGTTGGAAAGTGGGAGGCCTTCAAAAATGAGATGTGAGTACAGAGGCAGTATGTTCCTAAAAGACTGGTAGATTGGGAATGTCGGAGGATGAGAGAAATTGAGGCTCTGGTCAAGAAAAAGGAGGCATAAGGCAGGTGGAGACAGCTGGGATCTGGTGAATCCCTTTGAGCATAAGGATAGTAGGACCGAACTCGAGGAAAGTCAGGAAGGTGAAAAGGGGACATGAGAGAGCTTTTGCAAAAAGGGTTAAGGAGAATCCATAGAAATGCTACAAATATATAAAGGGGAAAGAAACCAGGGAGAGAACAGGGCTGTTAAAAATAAACAAGGTCATCCTGGAACAACAGGAGATGGGCAAGATGCTGAATGTGTAATTTTATTGGTATTTAGTATGGAGAAGAAACTGGAGAACTTGGAGAAATAAATAGTGATATCTTGGAAAAATGTCCATATTACAGGAGGTGGTGCTGGGTGTCTTAAAATGCATAAGGGTGGATAAATCCTGTGGACCTGATCAGGTGTATCCCACAATGTTGTGGGAAGCTAGAGAACTGATTACTGAGCCCCTTGTATCATTGATAGTGAAGGATGAGGTGCTGAAAGATTGGAGGATGGTTTATGTGCTGTTATTTAAGAAAGGTGGCAAGGAAAAGTCAGGGAACTACAACCAGTGAGTATTGGGTAAGTTGTTGGAGATTGAGGGACAGGATTTACATTTGGAAAGGCAAGTACTAATTAGGGATAGTCAACATGGCTTTATGCATGAGAAATCCTACCTCACTAACTTGATTGAGTTTTTGGAAGAAGCCTAGGGATTTATCTGAGGATTCTCTGGGAAGCCAGGGAGGAGATTGCTAAGCCATTCGCTTTGATCTTTGTTGTCATTGTCTGCAGGAATAGTGCCAGTAGACGGAAGGGTACCAAATGTTGTCCCCTTGTTCAAGAAGGGGAGTAGAGACAACTCTGGAAATTATAAACCTGTGAGCCTTCCTTTGGTTGTGGGTAAAGTGTTGGAAAAGGGTTATAAGAGATAGGATTTATAGTCATCTAGAAAGGAATAAGTTGATTAGGGACAGTCAACATGGTTTTGATTAGATTAGATTATTGACCGTGTGGAAACAGGCTCTTCAGCCCAATAAGTCCACGCCGACCTGCTGAAGTGCAACCAGACCCATTCCCTTACATTTACCCCTTCACCTAACACTACGGGCAATTTAGCATGGCCAATTCATATAACCTGCACACTTTTGGATTGTGGGAGGAAGTCCACGCAGACACTGGGAGAATGTGCAAACTCCACACAGTCACCTGAGGCGGGAATTTAACCTGGATCTCTGACGCTGTGAGGCAGTAGTGCTAACCACTGTGCCACCGTGCTGCCCACAATAATTTAAGAATCATAGAATCCCTACTATATGGAAAGAGGCCATTGAGTCTGTACTTGCCTAAGGCTGGAATTGAACCTGGGTCCCTGGTGCTGTGGGACAGCAGTGCTAACCACTGAGCCAAGAAGTGAAGGGTACGTTGTGCCTCACAAACCTTATTGAGTTCTTTGAGAAGATGACCAGACAAGTTGATGTGGTGTAAATGGATTTCAGTAAGGTGTTTGATAAGATTCCCCATGGTAGGCTGTTGCATAAAATATGGAGGTATGAGATTAAGGGTGATTTAGCGGTTTGGATCAGAAATTGAAAGAAGAAGACAGAGCTTCTTGAAAGAAGACAGAGGATGGTGGTTGATGGGAAATATTCATCCCGGAGTTCAGTTACTCGTGGGGTACAGCAAGGATCTGTTTTGGGTCCACTGTTTGTCATTTTTATAAATTACCTGGATGAGGGCATAGAAGGATGGTTTAGTAAATTTGCAGATGACCCTAAGGTTGGTAGAGTTGTGGATAGTGATGAAGAATGTTGTAGGTTGCAGAGGGACATAGATAAATTGCAGAGCTGGGCAGAGAGGTGGCAAAAGGAGTTTTTAATGCAGAAAAGTGTGAGGTGATTCACTTTGGGAGGGGGAACAGGAATGCAGAGTACTGGGCTAATGGTAAGCTTCTTAGTAGTGTAGATGAGCAGAGACACCTCGGTGTCCATATACATAGATCCTTGAAAGTTGCCTCCCATGTTGATAGAGTTGTTAAGGTGTGTTAGCTTTCATTGGTAGAGGGATTTATTTTCGGAACCATGAGATCATGCTGCAGCTGTACAAAACTCTGATGTGGCCACATTTGGAGTTTTGTGTACAGTTACAAGAAGGATGTGGAAGCTTTGGAAAGGGTTCAGAGGAGATTTACTAGATTGTTGCCTGGTATGGAGGGAAGGTCTTATGAGGAAAGGCTGTTTTCGTCAGCGAGAAGAAGGTTGAGAGGTTACTTAATTGAGATGTATAAGATAATTAGAGGATTAGGTAGGTTGGACGGGGAGCGCCTTTTTCCTTGGATGGTGATGGCTAGCATGAGGAGACCTAACTTTAAATTGAGAGGTGATGGATTTCGGACTGATGTCAGAGGTTGTTTTTTATCCACAGTAGTAGGGATGTGAAATGCATTGCTTGCAACATTAGGAGACTCAACAACTTTAAGGGCATTTAAATGGTCATTGGATAGGCAAATGGAGGAAAATGAAATAATGTAGGTCAGATGGGCTTCTGATCGGTTACATAGGTTAGCGCAACATCGAGGGCCAGAGGGCCTGTACTGCGCTGTAATGTTCTATGTTCTAAGTGACAAAGAAGATTTGATGAAGGCAGAGCAGTGGATGTTGCCCATAATGGGCTTAATTTTTTTAAAAATGGGCATCATAAAATCACTAGTGTGGAAACAGGCCCTTCAGCCCAACAAGTCCATACCAACCCTCTGAAGAGTAACCCATCTAGACCCATTCCCCTACTACTCTACATTTATCTCTGACTAATGCACCTAATCTACACATCCCTGAACACTCTGGCCAATTTACCTAGCCTGCACATCTTTGGATTGTGGGAGAAAACCAAAGCACCCAGAGGAAACCCACGTCGACACTGAGTGTGCAAACTCCACACAGACAGTCGCCCACTAATCCAGTATTTGATTTTCAGCATCTGCAGTCATTGTTTTTACCTTGTTGATTTTAACCCTACTGCGAATCCTCTTGCAAGGATGCCTGCCTTGAAGAAGTTTTCCTCCTCTCTCTACAAGAATCTCAGGGAGTCCCTCTCCCACTGCAACTCCCAGGTTATTTCCTCTGCTCTGAAGCTCTTCAAACTTGCAGCTCAGTTACTGTCTCCTTGACTTGTCCGACCTGCCTATCTTCTTTTCCACCTATTCACTCCACCCTCTCCTCCTTGACCTATCACCTTCATCTCCTCCCCCACTCACCCATTGTGCTTTATGCTACTCTCTCCCCACCCCAACCCTTCTCTAGCTTATCTCTCCATGCTTCAGGCTCACTGCCTTTATTCCTGATGAAGGGCTTTTGCCCGAAACGTTGATTTCGCTGCTCGTTGGATGCTGCCTGAACTGCTGTGCTCTTCCAGCACCACTAATCCAGCCTATGGTTGGAGTTGAACCCATGTCCCTGGTGTTATAAGGCAGCAGTGCTAACCACTGAGCCACTTTAGTAAGACATTCAACAAGGTTTGCCTGATAAACTGGTTGGTAAAGTTAGATTACATGGAATCCAGAAAGAGCTATCTGTTTGAATGTAAAATTGGCTTGAAGGTAGGATACAGAGGATCGTGGAGGAATGTTGTTTTTTGGACAGGAGGCCTGTGACCAGCGGTGTGCTGCAAGAATTGGTACTGGGTCAACTGCTTTTTGTTATATAAAATGATTTGGATGTGAACATAGGAGATATGGTTTATAAATTTGCAGATGATAACAAAATTGAATGTGTAGTGAACAGTGAAGAAGGCTACCTCCGAGTACAACGGGACTTTGATCAGATGGGCCGAGGAGTGGCAGGTAGAGTTTAATTTAGATAAATTTGAGGTGTTTCATTTTGGTCAGACAAATCAGGGCAGGACTTGTATACTTCTTGGTAGGGTCCTGGGGTGTGTTGCAGCACAGATAAACCTTGGGGTGCAGGTTCATAGTTCCCTTGAAGATGGAGTCACAAGTTGACAGGGTAGTGAAGAAGATATTTGATACACTAGCCTTTATTGGTCAGTGCGTTGAGTATAGGAGTTGAGATGTCATGTGGATATACAAGACATTGGTTAGGCCACTTTTGGAATACTGCGTTCAGTTCTGATCTTCCTCCTATCAGTAAGATGTTGTTAAACTTGAAAGGGTGTAGAAAAGATTTACAAAGATATTGCAAAGGGGTTGGAGGGTTTGAGCTATAGGGAGAAGCTGATTTGGCTTGCGGCTAGTTTTTTTGGAGGGCATTCAATTATGGATGCTTATGGATCCATATAGATCCATCTTATGGATGTTTTATAAAAGGGTGAATACCCACTGTCTTTTTCCCAGGGTAGGGAAATCCAAAACTAGAGGTGAAAGATATAAAGGACCTAAGGGGCAACATTTTCACGCAGAGGGTGGTGCGAGTATGGAATGACCTGCCAAGCAAAATGGTGGAGGCTGGTACAATTACAACACTTTTTAAAAGGCAATGTGAGGTATTTTGGTAGGACAAATTAGAATTGGACTTGTACAATTATGGATAGGGTCCTGGAGAGTGTTGTGGATCAAATTGACCTTAGGGTGCTGGTTCATAGCTCCTTGAAAGTGGAGTCGCAGATAGGCAGGGTAGTGAAGGTGTTTGGTGTGCTTGCCTTCATTGAGTGCAAGAATGTGATGTCATCGTGTGGCAGTACAGGGCATTGGTTAGGCCAGTTTTGGAATGTTGTGTTCAATTTTTGTCTCCTTCCTAGAGGAAAGATGTTGCTAAATGTGCAAAGATTAGAAAGGTTTTATAAGAATTGTACATGGATTTTAGTAAGGCATTTGATAAGGTTCCCCATGGTAGGCTTATGTGGAAAGTCAGGAGGCATGGGATAGAGGGAAATTTGGCCAATTGGATAGAAAACTGGCTAACCGGTCGAAGGCAGAGAGTGGTGGTAGATGGTAAATATTCAGCCTGGAGCCCAGTTACAAGTGGAGTCCCGCAGGGATCAGTTCTGGGTCCTCTGCTGTTTGTAATTTTTGTTAATGACTTGGATGAGGGAGTTGAAGGGTGGGTCAGTAAATTTGCAGATGATACGAAGATAGTGGACAGTGAGGAGGGCATTTGTCGTTTGCAAAGGGACTTCGATATGATGCAGAGCTGGGCTGAGGAGTGGCAGATGGAGTTCAACCCTGCCAAGTGTGAGGTTGTCCATTTTGGAAGAACAAATAAGAATGCGGAATACAGGGTTAATGGTAGGGTTCTTAGTCAGGTGGAGGAACTGACTATGTACATAGATCTTTGAAAGTTGCCACTCAGGTGGATAGAGTTTGTAAGAAGGCCTATGGTGTATTATCGTTCATTAGCAGAGGGATTGAATTGAAGAGTCGTGAAGTGATGTTGCAGCTGTACAGGACTTTGGTTAGGTCACATTTGGAGTACTGTGTGCAGTTCTGGTCGCCTCACTTTAGGAAAGATGTGGAAGCTTTGGAGAGGGTGCAGAGAAGATTTACCAGGATGTTGCCTGGAATGGAGAGTAGGACTTAAGAGGATAGGTTGAGAGTTCTCGGCCTTTTCTCGTTGGAACGGCGAAGGATGATGGGTGACTTGATAGAGGTTTATAAGATGATCAGAGGAATAGATAGAGTAGACAGTCAGAAACTTATTCCCCGGGTACAACAGAGTGTTACAAGGGGACATAAATTTAAGGTGAAGGGTGGAAGGTATAGGGGAGATGTCAGGTGTGGGTTCTTTACCCAGAGTGGTGGGGGCATGGAATGCGCTGCCCGTGGGAGTGGTAGAGTCAGAATCATTGGCGACCTTTAAGCGGCATTTGGATAGGTACATGGATGGGTGCTTAATCTAGGATAGAAGTTCAGCACAACATCGTGGGCGGAAGGGCCTGTTCTGTGCTGTATTGTTCTATGTTCTAAGAATGTTGCTAAGATTGGAGGGTTTGAGCTATAGGGAGAAGTTGAATATCCTGACACTATTTTCCCTACAACATCGAGGTGCATGGATAGGGTGAATAGCCAAGGTCTTCTCCCTGGGGTGGGGGAATCCAAAACCAGAGGGGATAGGCTTAAGATGAGAGGGAAAAGATTTAAAAGGGACCCAAGGGGCATTGTTCAAGATGGTACAATTATAGCATTTACAAAGCATCTGGATGGGTAGACTAATAGAAAGGGTTGAGAGGGATATGCGCTAAATGCTGTCAAATGGGACTAGATTAATTTTGGATAGCTGGTTGGTGTGGACAAGTTGGACCAAAAGGTCTGTACAATTTTGACTGTCTTATTATTGTTTTGTAATATGTAACATTTATCTTTGTATGCAATGTGCAAAAACATCTTGGCCCAGGAATTGTTGGAGCTGCACCTCTGACAATAAGCTCATGAATCTGAATATCTTCGCTCATTCTTTGGTTCTTGTTAATTTTGCACTGCAAGTTGCTGGAAGTGCAAAGTAATAACGGTGCAACAATATCAATGAGATATCTGGGACCTCCATGTTTGGTCTTGTGGTTATCTCCTGGACCAATATAATGTAAGGATAGAGAAAGCCAAAAAACAATGCTGAAAGGAGAAATGGAGTGAATTACTGAAGTTGAATGGAGAAATAAAAATCAAAAGAAAATGAGATTCAGTGAAGGCGAAAAAATTAAGACCATTCTAAACAATTTACCTACATAAGTGAGCTCCATGTTATTAATTGTTTCCTATCTAGAACCCCAGGGTAAAACAAATTATATTGAAATTTTAAATCATGTCAATAACAGGATTCTTATTACATGAAATATTAATTTTCAGTGCTAGTAAGATTTATTTGTAATGGAACAAATTCAGCAATTTTTATTAGTTGTGGGGAAATTGACAATGACCTCCTGTTTTTGTGAGACAAAAAGTACTTTGCAACTCATGATGTACATCTCCCTTGTCACAAATTGCTAATTTTAAAATGCACTAATTGTCAGACGTCTTGAGCTAACCATTATATTTCAATCCATTTCTGAGCTGTACACCATTTTATTTTCATGCTAACATTTTTGTCCTAAGTGTTGCAGTGTTTGTGTAAAGTCCAACACATACTGGAGGACCAGTGTCTCATTCTCCACTTAAGCATTTTACATCCTTCAGGACTCAATATTGTGTTCAGTAACTTCAAATGTTGAACTGTCTCCTTGATTCCCCTATTCTACCTTCTATGCATGGGTTTGTTTTCAGAAGAGCTGACCTGCTTACAACTTTGGTAACATCTAATCTTCACCTATGTCTTCTTTCTACTATTAACATTCCCTTTGCCTTTTGCTCTGAGGCACAATAGTACATTTCTATGTACTATTTGCTTCTCCTCTTTGCTACAACATACACTATCTCTTTTCCATCTTCATTTCCAAAGAAGAGTCATTTCACATTTGAAATGTTAACTGTTTCTTTCTCCACAGATCACTGCCAGACCTGCTGAAGTCCTCCAGCACTTGTTTTTTTTTCAGACCTCCAGCATCTGCAGTACTTTACTCATCTGAGCCATAGAGTTTCAGCTACGTGCTATAAGACTATAAGATGTCGGAGTAGAAGCAGGCCATCCAGCCCATTGAGTCTGATCCACCATTCAATGAGATTGTGGCTGATCTGATAATCCTTGATTCCGCTTCCCTTATAACTCTTGATTCCCTTACTGATTAAAGATCTGTCTAGCTCAGTCTTGAAAATACTTCATGATATGGCCATCTTGCGAGAAAGAATGCCCCAAATTCTCAACCCCAGAAAGAAATTCCTCCTCCCCTCCATCATAAATGGGCGACCCCTTCTTCTGACACTATTTGTAATAATATGATCAGGCTCATCTGATATAGTATCTCAATTTCCTGAATATTTTTAAAAGCTGAAGGGCCTGTCAGTTTTGTCCACCTAGACTGTTGGCTTAATTTTGTTAGTGTTTTATTCCTGATAATTTAGCAATAGTTTCTACATGTTAAGTTTTCTTTATGGTTAACTTATTTTGTTCTGTCACTCCAACATGTAAATCTCCTTGAATATTTGAATAGATCTGGAAGCCTGTTGCCAAACAATATATTTTCTTGATGAGTAAAGACCATCCTGTGTTCCATGCAAGTACTTGATATACCTACATGGGAGTTTTTTATGTGAAATAAATTCACATTAATGGTCTTTGTAAAGTTGCTGTGCACTTTCTTTAAAACATCATGAACTGTTTGTTACTGCCTGGAGCTAAGCCACAAATGTCCTTTCTGTTTCCTGAGGTAATTATTTGCAAAAACAGTCCATAATATGTGTAGAATAATGAATAATAATTATCCCAGCATGAGTCATTGCCTTCAGCAAAGAGGAGCAGAGAGAAATCTGGGAAATAAATTTATGCAATGAAAGTAAGCTGTTTGACAAATGAAAACTGCTTCCACAGATAACATATCCACAGAAATGAATGTCAGAAATAGTTTAGCTAGGAAATACCAGATTTCAGATTTTTTTATTTTTGCTTGCATTTTACATATTGCATAATAAATGTTAGAATCCTGGATTATACTTGCAGAAACTTTACAATAGATCAATATTATGTTAATTGTTTTAGCAGTTTCAATTTGTGTGTTTCACGTTCAATTGAGTATATTTAGGGATGACATGGTGCCATAGTGGTTAGCACTACTACCTGAGCAGTGCCAGAAACCAGGGATTCCCCTCCCAGCCTTGAGAGACTGTGTGGAGTGTGTATGTTCTCCCTGTGTCATGTGGGTTTCACCTGGGTGCTCTGGCTACTTCCCACAGTCCAAAGTTGTGCAGTTTAGATGGCTTAGCCATGCTCAATTGTCCCGTAGTGTTGAGGGATATGTAGACAAAGTGGGTTAGCTATGTTATGTGCAGGTTATGGAGATGAGGTGGGTCTGGATTGGGATGCCCTTCAGAGGATTGGTGTAGACTGCATGGGCTGAATACTTTTTTTTTCTGCACTGTGGGGATTTTGTAATTCTATTCTTTTGTAAACATTTAGTATTTTAAACTGAGAGGGAAGATGTGAATAGGACATTGATCCTTTTCTTTGAATTGATTGTTCCATTGTTCATGATTGTTGGATCAAATTGGACACAAGTTTAGATGGTCAATAATAACATTTATAGTGACAAAGTTGAAACCATGTAAACTCTCACTGCGAGATGACTTCTTTGACATATGCCACTTCACAGGATACTTCAAAAGTTTTTTCATGTCTGATTTTTTTAAAAGTAGATTTTATTATTTTGGGACACTGTAGTTCAATCCAAACCTTCAAATTCAAATTGGAACAAGACTGCCTTGTTTTTTTTTTAATATTTGTGGTGGTCTTTATGTCAAAGGGAGGCACTTGCTGGCCATCTGAATTTAGATAGTATGTTTCTAGGTTTACCATTTTGACTGGTTTGTGAAACATACTGTTAATATTCAAAAGGTGAATTGTATTTGATTCATTGTCATTTTCAGTTGTTGGATAGAAAAACTGCAAAATCTATGGCACATTAAATATATTGGATGATTTTACGAGGTAAACTTTTCAATTAGGCTTTTGCTAGTGCTCTGTAAGTTAGCAAAACTAACTTTTTGTACAAACATTTCAAATATTGTCAGGAAAGTATAATTTCAAAATATACATTTTGCAATATGCATTGGTATTCATAGTTGATTCTGGATAGTTGGTTTTGATCTCTAATTTTAGAAATCTGGTGGAATAAATGATAGTCGGAATAATTGGTCCATCATATACGTAGTATTTTTCTTATCTTGTGTTCACAAGTGTAATTATTTGATCCTGGTAGTTAATAACTGCAATAGGTATTCACATTAGATGAAGTGTCAAACCTATGCTGTTTGGAAATACAAATTCTTCTGAAAGAAGCTATTCATCATGTACTTTGTGCCTGTCATTCACAGTAACTTCTAATCCTGGACTGACCTATTTTTGTGCTATTTTGGCATATTTTGATTGCAGAAAATGCATTTCTGCTCAATCTGAATCCTGGATTAAGGCTGTATCTCTGTGTTTGCATTATAAATATTGTATGTTTTACCCTTAAATATTAGTTGATCTTTCATGTGGAGAGTGACAATCAATTGTCGTATATTATCCAAGCAGATTTGAGCATTGGTAGGCCATTTCGAACCAGATTGAGAAAGTCAGGCAATTAAGGACTGGAACATCTGGGGTTTGATGATAAAGCTTAGAAATTACTATAACAAGGAAGGGTGCCTCAGACATTCCATGTGAGGTGGATGGGGATTGTGTTGTCTGGTATTAAGTGGTGTATGATTCCTTGTTGGAGCAGAGCAGGATTCAGGATCGAAAAATTAATTCCGGGCATAGGTATCTCCTTTATCTACTAATTTTTAATGGATAGTGGAGAGCATTTTCTAACACTATCACCTTATTGCTGTTGGAGAGGCATACGGAGTTTCTTACCGGAAAGGTTTGTCAATTGTGTTTTAGCACTCCAAATTTAAAGTGCGTTGTGTTGTTTGATTCAAGATAGTGAGTCCATTCACAGAATGAAAGATGTTTTCAATAACCTAGAAGAGCTTACTTGGGTCTCAGTGAATAATGCTTATTTAAGAATGAGAGTGGGAAAAGAAGAAATTTACCTTGAGATATTTCTTGTGCCTTGCACTTCAAGTAGTGAACATTTCATTCTGAGCATGCTGTGTGAAAGGTTTGAGTTAGACCAACTTTTTCTCTTATCATGGTTTATAATTTAAATGTTTTGTTGGAGTAACCCTTACAGCACACGTACTTTTTATGTTTTTAGCCATTGATAAAGCTTGATGTTAGATTCCTTTTAGTTACATTCGAAATCATTTTTGTGACCTGTTTAGTGATTTTTGAATTCTGATAAATGTGTATATGTATAACAAATAACATTTTTAAAAATACTTGCTCAACCTTTTGTCAGGAAACCTTACTTCTGTTGGCATTATTATTAGTCACATTGCTTGTTCAATGTTTAACATCGCAAAATAATGTATCAGCATTCTGCAACTAGTTTTGCTGTATTAACTGTTGTTTATGTCATTGTGGACCTTGACAGTAGCTCAGCTAAGTCAGTCTCCAAAGTTCCTCAATTGTCGCTTCTGTTTGTGTAATTTGTTTTGGTCCTGAGGAGCATCATCCTTACATTATTGATAGCTCTGGGGAATGCCAGTCTTCCTGGGTGGTTAATTTCATAATTTTTGACTCTTTCATTGTAAAGCTGAACATAACAGAAGTTTTTACTTGGACATCTGTTCAAGGAATAGCACAATCTAATGTAAAGGACCAGTGTCCACTGCACTCACTATTCTTGAATATATCACTTGGTCAAGCCTGTATTTTGTTTTGGCTGTTTTTCTCCCCTGTCATTTTTCATTGTTTTAAAATCTTGTCCTGAAAATAAGAATAGCGAAAACCATGCTGCATGTTGTACCATTAGATATTTGTGGATATGGAATTGTTATGCCACACCACCTTGTGCCTTGCACTGTGTTGTATGTATTTATCAAGGTTACTGGAATGAACTTGACAACCGTCTGCATAATAACATCTCTTTAAGTGCATCTAACTTCCCATTGCCGTGGTTTTTGAGTAATGCTCTTGTCTATTTCTGCCAGTATTTTCTAATGGTAATTTCCTTTTTATTTTTTGACTATGTACAATCACAATAGCAGTGCTGCATTCAGTAGATGGCATTACAACGGTTTAGGTTTTATTACTGATATCTTTCAATGCTCTCTACTGCTACTGCTGTGTCTTAGGTTCTTGAAAGTGCTTAATATTTGGAACAACCTTTTGCCTTGTTCATTTTAAAAGGAGTATCACATAGTTTTGTCTTTCAACTTGCCTCTTTATAGCCTTGATTTCTGGTCTTCACCAGGGCTGCACTTTTCAAGTGCCATGTGCATCATCGTAGAATACTTAATTACTTAATCCTTATTTTATTTTTCTAAAAATGAAAGAAAAGTGAGAGAAAACAATATCTGCATGGTTTTATACTGTGCATTATAATTACAGTAAGTAACAACTTTTGAGTTTAACTACATATTATTCAATTTAAAATGGGGGAGGATTATAACATGGATTGTAAAGGCACTTCTTAATTTAAAATGGGGGAAGGATTGTGACATGCATTATAAAGGCAGTTCTTAACTCCTTGACAACTAGTAAACTTTATAAATGTGCAGAAAATTGAATAGATCTTTCTTAAATTACATCCTTTTTTTAATATAAAGTTGGAAGTATTTGTAAATTGCTTTTCTACCAGATGTTAATTACAAATGAAATATTTAATTGCAACTGTTTTTAAATCTATAAAACAACATGTAGTTGTCAGGAGAAATTATCACTTGTATAAAAACAGTGAGAGAACTCAAGTAGTGATACACTTTCATAATAGGACTGGAGCTGGTAGCTTTGGAAAGTGAAACAATGATCTGTGAAATTAATGTTACATCAGTCCAATTTGTAGATAAGGACTTGTATTATGGGATGTCCAGATAGTGACCCCGGAGCCCCTGATCTGGTTCTGAGAGCTGAGGTACATGGTGTATATTTGTATTTTTACTCTGTTGATTTGTCATACTTTTAAGAATACTGGGATGCTTTAATATTTTAAAGGCACTATATAATGCAAGTTGTCATGGCCTGTAAGTTTTTTTTTAAAAGTCATCATGCCTAATAAGTAGGTAGTACCCAACCAAAAAAGCCATAGTCAACAATTTAGTTTTACATGAAAATTTATGTCAACTTCTGTTTAAACTCGCATAAAGCAAAGAACTGCAGATCCTGATGTAAACAAAGCAGAAATTGCTAGAGAAACTCCGGTCTGGCAGCAACTGTGGAGCGAGAAAAGCAGTTAACATTTCAAGCCCAGTGACCCTCCTTCAGGCCTGAAGAAGTGTTTGTTTCAGAAGGCCAAAATGTTACATGATTTCATGAAGGTGTTAAATAAAGCATTTGAGGCTAAAGGGAGGAAAGGATGTGGGGGAAATAGACTATTCAGTTGAATGATCAGGCATGACCATAATCACTAGTGAGCAGAGGTCCAAGTAGCCTATTCCTCTTCCATCTTTCCATGCATTTGTCTATCTTGGTGTACGATGAATTTTATCCGTGGCTGCAGCATGGTTACTGAAAGCTGCTAATTTTCAGTGTAGGAAACTGCCAATGGCCTTAGAGGGTGAACTAGAGAATTCGTTGCCGAGAAGGCTTGATTTCAAATGTACCATCTTGGCATGTTTGACATGGACTGGCTGGCTTATGAGGGTAGTGGCAAACTAACAGGTATCCAGGACCACTATGTCAATAGTCTGAGGTTCCACTGCCTCATTCAGATGTTGCATTGTTTGCATGCAGCTGTCCTGACATCAGCTGTCAGGAGCTGTATCATGCATGGTTCTGTAAGTATGTAACAGTGGTTGACCACCAGTTCAGTGCTAGAAAGGATGGTCTTAATGTCAAGGGCAGTCTCACTCACCTCAGGTGTTCAGTTAATTTGTCCATGTTTTGTCCAAGGCTACAATGAGACCCTGGTGGAATCCAAACTGACTGTCAATGAGTGGATTGTTCCTTTGATAGCATTATCGGCAACACCTTCCATCACTTTGCTGATGATCAAAGTGCACAATAGGATGGCAATTGTTTGGATTGGATTCACCTTTTTTGTGCACAGAATATATTTGAGTTATTTTTCTACATTGTTGATTGAATTACAGTATTGCAGCTATATTGGAATAGCTTGGCTAGTGGCATGGCTAGTGCTGGATCATGCATTCGGTACCTTTGCTGGAATGTGCTGGGGACTTAGCCTGTGCAGTATCCAATGTCTTCATCCTTCGAATTGAATTTATTGAAAAATGGCACTTGTGATGCTGCGGACTTCTGATGGAGGTTATGATGGAGCATCTAATTGGCTCTTCTGGCTGTAGATGGATGCAAATATTCAGTCTTGTCTTTCGCGCTGATATGTAGGATGGGAGTATTTGTGGAGCCCCCAGCTGTTAATTGTTCATGAATGGAATGTGGCAGATGTGCAAAGCTCATATCTCATCCTTTTTAGTGTGAGATCATTTAGTCCTGTGTTTTGTCTGCTACTTCTATTATTTGGTTTGCAATTATTCCTGTGTTGCAGCTTCACTAGGTCAGTGCCTCACTTTTTTTAAGTATACCTATTACTGTTGCTGGTTTGCTCTTCTGTGCCCTCAACTGAATTAGGGTTGAGTTCCCAGCTGAGTGGGAATGACAGAATGAGAAATGTGCAGGTACGTGAGATTACAGATTGTGATTGAATGTTTCTGAAACTATTTTGGATCCATTGCTGCTGAATTCAGTAATGAATTTTACTGTTAGTGTTGGATGCATAGAGAAATAATAGAGCAGACAGCAAGTTGACAATCTGTCAGAGATTATAGTGAATGGGCACATAACTTGCTTTGTG
The DNA here is from genome assembly GCF_047496795.1 of Chiloscyllium punctatum. Taxonomy (NCBI): domain Eukaryota; kingdom Metazoa; phylum Chordata; class Chondrichthyes; order Orectolobiformes; family Hemiscylliidae; genus Chiloscyllium; species Chiloscyllium punctatum. The sequence continues at coordinate 36,168,394 of NC_092784.1, forward strand.
CTCCTTTTTTTGTTTTGGAGGTTATCCAGTTTAAACCTCAACTGTTGTTAAGGCAGTGTTCATCTTTGCCATGCAGTATTTTTTTTTAAAGGGCATAGGCGTGCGCAAATGTGTGCACACAAAAGGCATGCACAATTTGGCAGTTTCTCTACAAGGGTCCAGAGAGCGCACAGTTCACAAGGCTGAAGGTCAATTGTTTAAATCTTTTTCAAGGAGGTCCTCAAGGGTAGTAATATCTGGATTACTCCCAGTGCTACGAGCTAGTGAGGGCAGGAATAGGAGGATAGAGCAGATGAATGCATGGCTGAGGAGCTGGTGTTTTTGGATCATTGGAATCTCTTTTGGGGTAGAAATGTCCTGTACAAGAAGGACGGATTGCACCTAAATTGGAAGGGGACTAATATACTAGCAGGGAAATTTGCTCGAACTGCTCGGGAGGATTTAATCTAGTAAGGTGGGGGTTGGGACCCAGGGAGATAGTAAGGAAAGAGATCAATCTGAGACTGGTGCAGCTGAGAACAGAAGTGAGTCAAACAGTCAGGGCAAGGTAGGACTAATAAATTAAACTGCATTTATTTCCATGCAAGGGGCCTAACCGGGAAGGCAGATGAATTCAGGGCATGGTTAGGAACATGGAACTGGGATATCATAGCAATTACACAAGCAATTACAGAAACATGGCAGGACTGGCAGCTTAATGTTCCAGGATACAAATGCTGGAAATAAGAAAGGGAGGCAAGAGAGGAGGGGAGTGGCATTTTTGATAAGGGATGGTATTACAGCTGTGCTGAGAGAGGATATTCCCGGAAATACATCAAGGAAGTTATTTGTGTGGAAATGACAAATAAGAAAGGGATGATAACCTTATTGGGATTGTATTATAGATCCCCCCCAGTAGTCAGAGGGAAATTGAGAAACAAATGTGTACGGAGATCTCAGTTATCTGTAAGAATAATAGGGTAGTTATGGTAGGGGATTTTAACTTTCCAAATGTCGACTGGGACTGCCATAGTGTTAAGGGAAGGGAAGGGCCGGTAGGTATAGGGAATGCTGGATGACTAAAGAAATTGAGGGTTTGGTTAAGAAAAAGAAGTAAGCATATGTCAGCTATAGACAGGATTGATCAAGTGAACCCTTAAAAGAGTATAAAGGAAGTAGGAGTATACTTAAGAGGGAAATCAGGAGGGCAAAAAGGGGACATAAGATAGCGTTGGCAAATAGAACTAAAGAGAATCCAAAGGGCTTTTACAAATATATTAAGAACAAAAGGGCAACGAGGGAGAAAATAGGGCCCCTCAAAGATCAGCAAAGCGGCCTTTGTGTGGAGCCACAGAAAATGGGGGAGATACTAAATGAATATTTTGCATCAGTATTTACTGTGGAAAAGGATATGGAAGATATAAATGGTGACATCTTGCAAAATGTCCGGATTACAGAGGAGGAAGTGCTGGATGTCTTGAAATGGTTAAAGGTGGATAAATCCCCAGGACCTGATCAGGTGTACCCGAAAACTCTGTGGGAAGCTAGAGAAGTGATTACTGGGCCTCTTGCTGAGATATTTGTATCATCGATAGTCACAGGTGAGGTGCCGGAAGACTGGAGGTTGGTAAATGTGGTGCCACTGTTTAAGAAGGGTGGTAAAGACAAGCCAGGGAACTATAGACCAGTGAGCCTGACCTCTGGTGGACAAGTTGTTGGAGGGAATCCTGAGGGACAGGATGTACATGTATTTGGAAAGGCAAGGACTGATTAGGGATAGTTAACATGGCCTTGTGCTTGGGAAATCATGTCTCACAAACTTGATTGAGTTTTTTGAAGTAGTAACAAAGAAGATTGATTGAGGACAGAGCAGTAGATGTGGACTTCAGTAAGGTGTTCGACAGGGTTCCCCATGGGAGACTGATTAGCAAGGTTAGATCTCACGGAATACAGGGAGAACTAGTCATTTGGATAGAGAACTGGCTCAAAGGTGGATGACAGAGGGTGGTGGTGGAGGGTTGTTTTCAGACTGGGGAGGCCTGTGACCAGTGGAGTGCTGCAAGGATCGGTGCTGGGCCATCTACTTTTTGTCATTTACATAAATGATTTGGATGCGAGCATAAGAGGTACAGTTCGTAAGTTTGCAGATGACACCAAAATTGGAGGTGTAATGGACAGCGAAGAGGGTTACCTCCGATTACAACAGGATCTTGACCAGATGGGCCAATGGGCCGAAAAGTGGCAGATGGAGTTTAATTCCGATAAATGCGAGGTGCTACATTTTGGGAAAGCAAATCTTAGCAGGACTTATACACTTAATGGTAAGGTCCTAGGGAGTGTTGCTGACCAAAGAGACCTTGGAGTGCAGGTTCATAGCTCCTTGAAAGTGGAGTCGCAGGTAGATAGGATAGTGAAGGTGGTGTTTGGTATGCTTTCCTTTATTGGTCAGAGTATTGAGTACGGGTTGGGAGGTCATGTTGTGGCTGTACAGGACATTGGTTAGGCCACTGTTGGAATATTGCGTGCAATTCTGGTCTCCTTCCTATCGGAAAGATGTTGTGAAATTTGAAAGGGTTCAGAAAAGATTTACAAGGATGTTGCCAGGGTTGGAGGATCTGAGCTACTGGGAGAGCTGAACAGGCTGGGGCTGTTTTCCCTGGAGCATTGGAGGCTGAGGGGTGACCTTTTATAGAGGTTTATAAAATTGTGGGGCATGGATAGGATAAATAGACAAAGTCTATTCCCTCTGATTGGGGAGTCCAGAATTAGAGGGCATTGGTTTTGGGTGAGAGGGGAAAGATATAAAAGAGACCTAAAGGGGCAACTTTTTCACGCAGAGGGTGGTACGTGTATGGAATGAGCTGCCAGAGGATGTGATGGAGGCTGGTACAATTGCAGCATTTAAGAGGCATTTGGATGGGTATATGAATAGGAAGGGTTTGGAGGGATATGGGCCAGGTGCTGGCAGGTGGGACTAGATTGAGTTGGGATATCTGCTCGGCATGGACAGGTTGGACCGAAGGGTCTGTTTCCATGCTGTACATCTCTATGACTCTATATTTGCTAATTTCTGCTTCAGTTTAGGTTGTTTTATCAGGATATTTTAGATCCTGGTCTACAACAGACTGTGCACCATTCTCTAGCACTTTTGCATTTATTCATTATTGTCCACTCCAGAGGTATGGGTTTTCTTGCAAACTGCTCACTTTTCATGGTGTTCATGAACGGAATCAGTCTCTTTCTGAAGAAGATCACTGTACTCTATGTTAACTCTGTATCTCTCTCCACAGATATTGCCACAACTGCTGAGTTCCTCCTGCAATTTCTGTTTGTTTCAGATCTTGATTCACAACTTTTTGTTTTATTTTAGGGTCAATATCTGTTGAATTTTGAAATTGATAAATTGAAATTTCAATTCAAGATTCTGTACATCACTTTTCTGCAACTCTTAATGTCAGATTAAGAAATTTATCTCTTTGGCTTGGAAGCTATTACTTAACTGCAGTATCATGAATGCAGAATTCTGTAAGGGAACCTATATGTTAAGTTTTGATAGTTATTTAGAATTTTTCTCTTTGGGGGGAGAGAGAGAGAGAGAGAGAGAAAATAAGATGGTGTGAAGAATAGAGATGAAAGAAAGGTTGTGGAAAAACCTCCAGACTTGTTAAAGTAATTGTTCAATTGCCATCAGTCACTGTAAAATGGACTTTATTCCCCTGTGATAAAAATGATCAAGTTTCATTTGAGTGCATTGTCATGGATACTATTTTTACACAAACTAAATAGAGTAGGGAAATACTACTTAGGCTTTATTATCTAAGATCAGTGTGAATTATATAGACTTCTCAACTTTCCAAATAGATGCCTAACATGTATTCACTAATCTATTGGAGAGCACCGAGTTGAGTATTTTTTTCCCAGGAAGTATTGTTCTGGGAAGTATTGTTGAAAGTTTTCTGTGGCCTCACCTAAGATAGCCGTACATCATGTAGCACAGGCATCTGGCTACATAAAGCAGAGAACTCACTCAACCAGTTTCTAGAGTTACCTCAAAGAATGACAGAGGTATGTTAATCCCTTACTGGCAGAAGAAAAGCAAGCTTTTGTGGAGAGACTTCCCAGTGCTGACGAGGGTTCACCCAAAGTTCGTTTTGATTTATTAGTTTAAGAAGGTATTTCTGAGCTCATCCGACCCTGGCTTAATTATAGCTATGTTAATGATTCCTCAAATAATTCCTCAAGGCAGAACAAATGAAAAATGAGATTTTAACCTGCCTGAAAGGACTGTCATAAGTTTGTGAATATTATGGAAATTGACATTCTTTCTTTCTGTTTCAGTTTGTTAGTGGTATTCCAAAAGTTAACTTTTGGATTGCAAGCCTATCTAATGAAACTCCAATCTCCTTAAACCGTGCTATTTTATAATTTGCTTCATTTATCTACTTTGACACTAAGCAAATACCATTAAAATAATAAGCTTTAACAGATTATTGAAATATCAAAGCAAAATAAATGTCAAAAGCATAATTTTCAAAACTTTAATCCTGTTTGGATTGCAATTCTTTATCTGTCATTTTTTTTCCCCAACCTTCTAATTTTAAGAAGTACTTTTGAAAATCCCTTTCTCATGCCATGACAGTTAGGAAGTGCTAACATTTTTATCTGCTTTAAAATAGACTTTAAATTTTTGTTTTCCAGCAAAAAAACCCTATGAAATTAATTCACTAGTTGTGAACATTAGTGTCCAGGTCAGTACTGATCACCCATCTCCACCTATCTTGAACTGCTGTCCTTTGTGGCAATTTGATGCAACTGATTGGCTTGCTAGGCTGTTTTAGAGGACAGCAAAAAGCCACCCATATTCATGTGGGACTAATCAGGCGACTATGGCCAGGTAAAATAGCAGGTTTCTTTCCTAAATAACATTTAATGAACAGTTAGTATTTTATGATGATTCAAGAGTTTCATGGTCACTTTTTTACTTTTTTGAAACAACATTTTAAATTATGCTACTGCCATGATGAGATTTAAGTTCGCACTTTCTCTTTCAGTAGCCCAAGCACCTTCTTGGAATGATTGAACCAATGTTTCATGTACGTTTTTGTGACATATTTTGTAAGCATGTTGCCAATAAGTGAAATTGTCCGAGGTGCTCAGAGGATTAAATAAATTGTAATCAGGGAGCTAGTGATTAAATGTTTCAGCTGTTATTTAATGAAACTAAACTATGTTCTAAGCTCTACTTAACATTTTATTTACAGGTTGTTCCACTGTAATGCGACAGTTGCATTCCTCTGCAACCTCAAACTATAGAAAATCGCGCTATGGAAAACCGCTATAGAAAATTGCGCTGTAAATGTCACTAATAGAAAATTGCTATATCCATTCAGTAGAAAGATCACGTTATACAAACAACCTACACAATTCATCAATTGTGTTATAACCAATTTGCGCTGACGAAACGTGCATTATTGCAGAATGACCTGTATTCATTATGGATTGATTTTTCTAGTGTCTGTTGCTAGTAGCTAGCAGGAATTGCTAGTAGCCAGAAAATAGCAACACTGGCCAGAGCATTGCTGAAATGTTCAATTCTGCACAATTTGGTTTGTTTCAACATATGATGATCGATGTTGATATATTTCAGTACAGAGCTTATATTGATCTGTGTTAGAAACTTGCAATTTTACCTTGATCTACAAGCTGTAGTGTGGGCTTGATGTGCAGGACTCTAGGCAATCAAGATCAAGGTCTGCACTAAACTGCACATGGTGAGAAGAGCGCCTCTTTAAACTTTACCTCTGGGGAGCTGTGGGTGTTTTGAACAGAAGTTAATAAAACTTAATAGACTCTTCATGCAGTATCCCTTTACCACATGTAGAAGTCTGCTAAACCAGCATTCTGTTTATACCAATCTGCTCATTGTTGTTGAGGTTTTAAGAAAATCTGATCTGTCTTTGCATTTTCATTCCTGTTACTGTATATGTGATCTGTAAGAAGATATTAATTATCCATCTATCAAATAACCAATTCCAATTGACATTGTATAAAAAAAAAAGTCATAGTCTGGCCAAAATTTACCTACTCCATGTTAAAACAAAAAAACACAAAGAGAAGTACAGCATAGGAACAGTCCCTTCAGTCCTCCAAGCCTGAGCTGATCATCATGCCCGAACTAAACTAAAAATGAAACCTGCCCGTACTCAGTCCATGTCCCTCTAGTCCTTCCCTATTCATGTAACCATCCAGATGCCTCTTAAATGTCGCCTGCTTCCACCATCTCTTCTGACAATGCATTTCTGGTTCCTATCACATTGAGTGGACACTTTTCCCTGCACAACTCCCTTAAACATTTCCCTGTACCTTGAACCTGTAATTAAAACTTCAACCTTGGGGGGGGGGGGGGAACCTCTGACTATCGACCTTATCTATGTGTCTCATAATTTTGTAGACCTCTCTCAGGTCTCCTCTCAGCCACCATATTTCCGGTGAAAGCAATCCTCTTCTTAATAACTTTTCCTCATTGCCAATGCCCTCGAGGCCAGGCAACATCCTGGTGAGCATTCTCTGCAAACCTTCCATGGCCTCCTGATAGAGTGGTGACCAAAACTGCACACAATACTCTAAATACAGCCTAACAAGGATTTTATATAACTGCAACATGGTTTCCCAAATCTTGTACTCAGTATCCTGGCTGATGAAGGCAAGAGTGCCATATGCTTTCTTAATCACCTTGGCCACCTGTATTGCCACTTTTTAGGGTAGTGTAGACCTGCATGCCCAGATTCATCTGTGTGTTAATGTTCCTAAGGATTCTGCCATTTACAGAATAATTCTTACCTAAATTTGATGCTCCAGAATACATCAGCTCTCATTTGTCTGGATTAAACTTCATCTGCTGTTTCTGTGCCCAAGTTGCCAATCCATCTGTATTCTGTTGTACCCTTTCACAATTGTTGGCAGTATCAGCAATTCCACCAATCTTTGTGTCATCTGCAAGCTTACTAATCAGACCACCCACATTTTCCTCCAGATCATTTACGCAACATACAATAGAGGACCTGAGGCTGATCCCTGTAGAACAACACTAATCATTAGTCTCCAGTCTGAAAAACACGCTCCATTGTCACCCTCTGACTTCTATGACCAAGCCAATTTTGTATCCATCTAACCAGCCTACCCCGAATCCCAGTGATTTTTAGTTTTTGTACCAATCTGCCATGTGGGACGTTATCAAAAGTCCATATAACCTACACCCACAAATTTGGGTGTAATTGGCCCTTGCCCAATTAAGTGCCCTCACCCGAGGGCCACTCTTGTCCTTGTCCATGACTTGAAATCTGACAGAGTTATGGTCATTAAGCCCAAAATGCGCCACCACCTATCCTAGCTCATTCCCTAATACGAAGTCTAGTATGGCCTCCTGTCTGGTTGGATTGTCAACATACTGTCTCAAAAATCTCTCCTGGATACGTCTTAACAAATTGCTCTCCATCTGAGCCTGCCTCTCAGGGAGTCCCAGTCAATAAGGGGAAAGTTGAAGTCACCCAGTGCAACTACCCTGCTTTTTTCACACCTCTCTCTGATGACATTACCTGCTCCTCTGTCACCTGTGGGCTGTTGGGAGATTTTTAGAAAACTCCTTACATTGTGATTTCACCCTTCCTATTCCTGAGCTGCACCCATAATGCTTCACTGCAAGATCCTTCCGATGTGTCCTCCCTCAAACAGCTGTGATGTGATCCCTAATCAGCAATTCAACTCCCCCACCTCCTGTTTCCCTTTCTGGAACAGCAATAGCCTGGAATGTTGAGCTGCCAGTCTTGTCCCTCCTTTAACCATGTCTCTGTAATAGCGATAACATCATAATTTCATGCCGTAATCCATGCTGTTAGTTTAGCATTGAAGTAAATGCACCCCAGACCTCTAGTCCATGTGAGCCCCTTGACCTCCCTCTGTCTGCTATTACCCTGTGTTATGCATATCTCAGGGAGAAAGTGAAGAGCTTATGCTCAAAACATCGACTCTGCTGCTTCTTGGATGCTGCTGGACTTTCTATGCTTTTCCAGCACCACACCTTTTTTTGACCTCGTTATGCATATCTCAGTCTCACTTTTGTCCCCAGTCCCAGCACTTATTGGCCTGTTGCTCTGGTCTGGTTCTCCCCCTCCTGCCACACTAGTTTAAACCTTCTGGCCACGATAGTGGTGCCCCTCCAGTTCAGGTGCAACCCGTCCTTCTTGTACAGGTCCCACCTTCCCAAGAATTCATCCCTGTGATCCATTTATCTAAAGCCCTCCCTCTACTCCAGCCTATAGCTATGCGTGCAAGTGGATTTTCTCTCTCTGTTCCTTGTTGCACTAGCCTGTGGCATGGGTACTACGCCTGAGATTGCTACACTGGTAGTCCTGCTTTCTAGCTCCATGAATAGTTGTTGCAGGACCTCTTTCTTCTTCCTACCTATGTAATTTGTGCTAATGTAGGCAGTGACTGTCTATTTTCCCTCCCATTTCAGAATGCTCTGTACCCATTCAGACATATCTAGGACCCCGGCACCAGAGAGGCAACACACCATCCTAGAATCTCATGCGATGCCTGTCTGTGCCCCTGAATATCGCATCACCTACTACTCTTGTTCGCCTGGACTTTGTCCCACCTTGCTGTACAGCAGAGCCAGTTGTGGTACCACAGTGCTTGCTGCTGCTTACATGAAAATTTAAAAATACTGACCATTTTGAATGTTACTAGATACTTGCAATTCCGCACACAGACATACATAGTCACTATGGGCGGCACAGTGGTTAGCCCCGCTGCCTCACAGCGTCCGAGATCCGGGTTCAATTCCCACCTCAGGCAACTGTCTGTGTGGAGTTTGCACATTCTCCCTGCGTCTGCATGGGTTTCGCCGGGTGCTCGGGTTTCCTCCCACAGTCCAAAGATGTGCAGGTAAGGTCAATTGGCCATGCTAAATTGTCCGTAGTGTTAGGTGAAGGGGTAAATGTAGGGGAATGGGTCTGGGTGGGTTGCGCTTAGGCTGGTCGGTGTGGACTTGTCGGGCCGAAGGGCCTGTTTCCACACTGTAAGTAATCTAATCTAAAGCAGTTTGCGTTCTGTACATTAGCATATGAAGAAACAAACAAACCTTGGAGTTTGACTGTATCCAACAAACAAACTAAAAACATTTCTTTCTTGTACAACATCATATTTACTTATATTTGAGCACTGGGAGGGTCTGAAAGCTGAATGGACCTCCATTTAACTTTGGCACAAAGGCCTCAGACAGGAGTCTTTCCCCATGACACCTTGATGGCAACTGCCCAAACTTTAATCTGTCCCTCAGCACGTAGGCCTGGACCTTGGAATATGCCAGTTCACATTCAGTCAAGGTTAATCCCTTGGTCTGAAAGACCAACAAGTTTTGGGCAAATCAAAGAGCATCTTTCACACAGTCCTCTAGGCACACCTGATGTTTGTCTTGGTGTGTGTCCTGGGGGCCAGACGATAGGACTCTCAGTTCTGCATCACCAACCTGCTCAGGACAAACCTCGACAAGAACCACTGCATTTTTCTCCAGACTTCCTTTGCATATTATAATACACCTGTGTGGCAGGTGGGACTTGAACCTGAACATTGTTGCAGAGTTAGGGATAATAGAGAATGCTGTAACATCCCTTTTTCTGTCAGGCAGTATCACAAAAGTGTAAATCTGCATTCTCTATTTACAAATAAGGGCAACTGTTTCTAACTGGGGAAAAATTAAGACCCCAGGATAAAGAAGATATATCCACTGGGCTGGTATTGATCTGTGAAAGAGAAGTAGTCAGCAATTAGCCTATACAAAATGTTGTGAATGATCAGTGGGAAAGACTGCTACCTTTGCAAATCTGTGTTTACCAGATTAACAGACATGAGGAAAAATAACAGGTTATGTTAACTCATGAGCTTGCAGTGCGAATTTCTAGGGGCATAGATAAAATAAAATGTTTTACTCTTCAAAATTGTTCTCCCTTAACTTTCCTCCTGTTCAGCTGCTTCATTTGAATCAGGACTACACTAAAACTAAAACATCTTAACTTAAAGGACGGCATTGAGTAGGATATAAAGGCTTGAAATTAATTGATCTGGTGCATATGTACATTTTAATAATGGATCACTGGTGGTTAGGGTAGCTCTGAAATTAAGCTTGCTCAATCAGAATTTGATTGCATGTCAGGTTACAGGCTAGAACCATAGCTGTATTTTTCTTTGTGATTGTTAAGGTCAGCCAAAGGTTATGGATAACAACACAGCATTACCCTGCTACAACTGCTATGTTCAGAATATCTCTTTCCTCACATTCTACCATAGTCACACAATACTATTTCCATCTCTAAACCTACTCCTCTCATTCCAATAACAATTCAATTCAAATGGAATACCATTCCAATTGCAGCATTCCTGCGTATTGGGCTCTGGCTTTCATTACTTTATAACAGAAATGCTTTACTCTTTTTCCTAATTTCCCTTATCCTACTTTGATCCCTTCCTATTGCTTAAAAGTACCAGGATTATACCCTGCTAATCCTGCGATCTGCATCTATCCCCTTATTCACATAATCTCTGATTTCTTAATACTCTGTCACTCCATTTCTCTGCCATTCTAAGATGAAGCCACTGAACCCAATCCTGGAGTATTACGACATTCCTGCCAATAGTAATATGATTTTGTGAAACCAATTCCAATAGCCCTTGCTCTCTGGAAAAATGACAGTATACCAGCAGCTTCCCTTCTCATTGTTAACATTTGCATACACGAGACACTGACAGAATGGTCCTCTCACTATTTTGAGTCCTTTGATTTGCCACAAGCTCTTCGTATCTCTGGAGATCTGTCAAGAGTTCTCTCACCCAATCATAATCTTTCACCTAATACAGTATTATTGAAGTTTGACATTCCCTTTATCAGTGCCTGCATCCCTCATCAATCTATCACAACTTTAAACACTTAACAAATTACACTAATTATAACCACTTTGAAACTGCCTTAAATTGTACAAGAGTTACTTCTTGAAAGCATTTGCAAAAGCTCATAGTTTATGTGCCAAAAAAAGCAGAAATAGAATGGATGTCAGTCAGTTCTTTTAACAGAGAACAGCGGACCTGTGGCAAGGGTTACCATCTTTTGCAGTGAATGTTGATAAGCTGTATTCCTTACGCAGAGGATGGTGAATCTTTGGAATTCCTTGCTCCCGAGACCGGAGAAGCTCTGTTGTTTAAGCATGCGCAAAATAGCGATTGATGGGTTTCTGGATATTCATGATGTCATTGGGGAGATGATCAGCCATGATTTCTCCACATATGGAGTACAAAGGACAAAGAAAATTACAGCACAGGAACAGGCTCTTTGGCCCTCCAAGCATGCGCTGATCCAGAACCTCTATCTAAACCTGTCCCCTATTCTCTAAGGATCTGTATTCCTCTACTCCCTGTCCATTCATTTATCTGTCTATATACATCTTAAATGAAGCTATTGTGCCCACCTCTACCAACTCCACTGGCAACACATTCCAGGCACCCCTCACCCTCTACATAGAGTTTTCCACGCATATCTTCCTTAAACCTTTCCCCTCTCACCTTGAACTCATGGCCCCCTAGTAATTGAGTCTGCAACTCGAGGAAAAAGCTTCTTTCTATGCACCCTGTCTATCCCTCTCATGATTTTTGTAGATCTCAACCAGATTCACTCCCCCCCCCCCCCCCCCCCCCCCCCCCACCGGCTCAACTTCCATCTTTCAAATAAAAATAATCCTCAAATATTTAATAATAATCCTAATCTATCTTCATAGCTAGCACCCTCCATACCAGGCAACATCCTGGTCAACCCCTCTGCATCCTCTTCAAAACATCCACTTCCTTTTGGATTTATGGCAACCACGTATGGAGTCAGCTATTACAAGGGGGCATAGCTTTAAATTAAGGGGGGGTAGATATAGGACTGATGTTAGGGGTAGGTTCTTCACTCAGCGAGTCGTAAGTTCATGGAATGCCCTGCCTGTAGCAGTAGTGGACTCTCCCTCTTTATGGGTATTTAAGCGGGCATTGGATAGGTATATGGAGGATAGTGGGTTAGTGTAGGTTAGGTGGGCTTTGATCGGCGCAACATCGAGGGCTGAAGGGCCTGTACTGCGCTGTATTCTTCTATGTTCTATGTTCTAGAACTGTACAAGTAGGTTTGATGCTCCTATTTCCTGCTTTACTATGTAAGAGAAATTGGATTGGTTTGCTCAGTTGGTTAGATGACCAACATATGGTGCAAAACAAAGTTGTTGTGGGTCAATCCTTGTGTCAACTGAGGAAGACAATAGTCTGCTCACCTTAACCCACATTTTCATGCTGGATATAACCTGCTGTTTGTCTATAATGGTAAAAACTGCCTGGAGCTCTTTGTGGACTTTGGTTTCTACACATGAGAGAGAGAGGAACCTATTGTGTACAACCTACTTTGCACAAAGTGTGGAATTCTGTATTTATCTGTGCCTGAGGTCCACTAGACTACTTTAGATGGTCTAAAGGAATGGCGGTTTACCAAATTCTTTACATTGGTAAGGTTTCATCATTTTTTAGCTTCTCCAAGCAGATAATTTCTGTATTTTGATGCATGCTACTAATAAATGGGAGAAGAAGAATAAACTTTTCCTGCCTGATGTTATCGTATTTTTATAGTTTTAATACATTTAAAGTTTATGCTGTGAAATTACCCCTTCAGCCCCTAACTCTCATCTTTTGGCACATCCGATATTAAACAATCATCAAAGTAAATCCCTAGACTTTACTTCAGCCCATAATCAATCACTCTTGTCATATACATTCAATAAATTATGCATAATTGTGAATTGTATAAATGTTTGGGGCGGTTAGCACTGCTTCCTCATAGCGCCAGGGACCCGGGTTCGATTACAACCTCTAGTGACCGACTGTGTGGAATTTGGACACTTTTTTTTCCCATATTTATGTGGGTTTCCACTGGGTGCTTGAGGTTCCTCCCACAGTCCAAAAATGTCCAAAATTGCCCATAGCATCCAGGGGCTGTGTAGGTTAGGTGGTTTGGCCATGGGAAATGCAGAGTTATAGGGACTGGGTGGGATGCTCTTTGATGGTTAGGTATGGACTCGAAAGGCTGAATGGCCTGCTTCAACACTAAGAATTCTATGAAATGATGTGGCATAAGATGTGTTCTGTGCAGATGCATCTATTACATGTGTGCAAGGTGACCTACAGAAGTGTGCAGGTCGTGGGTGTCCCTGAGCTCCAGAGTAGAGTTTTGAGGACCTGCAGTGATGGGAGTTAATCTGAGAGCAGTCATGACGACAAGCTTTTTGATTTGCTAATACTAATTTGCATGATGGAAGGGTCGAGGAAAATATTTTTCATGGAGAATGGAGGATACATTATGCCAAAGACATAATCTTTCTCTCTTAAATTGCGAATTTAGGCAGTCTAGTTTCTTGGAAATAAAAGTGAATTGGGAGTGACATGTACGTCGATTCTCCTGTTCCTTGGATGCTGCCTGACCTGTGCTTTTCCAGCAACACATTTTCAGCTCTGATCTCCAGCATCTGCAGTCCTCACTTTCTCCTCCAGTGACATGTAAATAAGGCAAGTTGGTATATTCATGAGATTCAGTGGAAATATTCACTGCTCAATGGTAAGATTCTGAAATTGCCACTTAAAGAATGAAGGGAGTATTGTGAAACTTTTACTTGACATAAAGATTCTGTCTATATTTTTTACTCAACAATTTCACCATGCCACACCAGGGAGGGGGAAGTTCTGTGGTTTTCATTTATGATCCCAGCTGATGACAGTATTGGATGCATCAAATCCCAGAAGAATAAATCTCATAAGTTTATAAGTTTAACTTTTGTACTTGGTTAGTCACTGAAGCATGTTAACACAATACTGCATATTTTCTTTAATAACAGAAAATTGGTTTTATTGCATGAAAGAATAACATACAAAAATCTTAACACAAACATTAAAATAAAGTTTCAACCTGTTCCCAAAAATATCATTTTACTGATACTCCATTCCAGAGAAATTTAACTTCTATCTAAACCCATCTTTAATTTTTTTTCCTGAACTGATTACCCCCAGTTTTGATTCCTTTCCTTTTTATGAGCTTTTCACAATTCTGATGGCCTAAACCGTTTCAGATTTAACAATTTGAAGATTTCTAATCTCCCAGTTTAGAAATACTACAAACTTTAAAAAAAAAACTCTTTGACTAGATAGACTGGATCCCCTGAACTAAAAGCTTGATTCTCCTGATAGGAGAATGTATTCTGTCTTCTCTATGGTAATGGAATGGAATTTTGAACTTTATTACTAAGAGTTTGAGGTTTAAAAACATAAGGCCATGAGAAAAGGAGCAGAATAGGCTATTTAGTCATTTGGGTCTGCACCACCATTCAGTGAGATCATGGCTGATCTGATTATCATCAACACCACTTTTCCATATTTTCCCCACAACCCTCATTTCCTTTATGATTTAAAATCTATCTATTTAAGCATTGAGTATTGAATATTCCCAGCTCGGAGAACAGAACCACAACAAGCACCCGAGCGACAAATCTTCTCACAAACTTTGAATGTACTTAATGACCCAGCCTCACCAGCCTGTCTGGTAAAGAATTCCACAGATTTACAAGCTTCTGAGAAGAAATTCCTTCTGATCTCTGTCTTTACATTATTGTAATCCCTTATTCTGATATTATGCCCTCTGGTCCTAGACTCTTTCACAAGGGGAGTCGACCTTTCCACATTTATCCTGTCAAGGTCTGTAAGAATCTTATGTTTCAGCAAGATCACCTGTCATTCTTCTATATTCCAATGAGTACAGGCCCAATCTACTCAACCTCTCCTCATTTGACGGTATCAGCTAGTGAATCTTTGGACCCCGTCCAGTGCCAGTATATCATTCTTGAGGTACGGGGTCCAAAATTGTTCAGTATCCTAGCTGTGGTCTGACTGGTACTTCTATAGTTTTAGCAAAACCTTTCTACTTTTACACACCATTCCCTTTGAAATAGAACATAGAACATTGAACAGTACAGCACAGAACAGGCCCTTTGGCCCAAGATGTCGTGTCATGCATTTATCTTAATCTAAGATCAACCTAACCTACACACTTCTCAATTAACTGCCATTTGTGTGCTTGTCCAGCAGTTGCTTAAATGCCCCTAGTATCTCTGACTCTACTACCACCACTGGCAGTGCATTCCACGCACCCATCACCTTCTGCATAAAGGACCTACCTCTGTCTTCCCGATACCTTCCTCCAATCACCTTTAAAATTATGACCCCACGTGACAGACATTTCTGCATTGGGGAAAAGCCTCTAGCTATCTTCTGTCTATGCTTCTCATTACCTTGTACACATTTATCAATTCACCTCTCTTTCTTCTTCGCTCCAGTGTAAAATCCCTAGCTCACTCACCCTCATCCTTCCTATAATGAGGCCACCAAAGCTGGACATACAATTCCAAGTGTGTTCTTACTAGGGTTTTATAGAGTTGCAGCAAAACCTCCTAGCTCTTAAACTCCATCCCACTGTTAATGAAAGCCAAAACACCATATGCATTCTTAATAACCCTAGCAACTTGTGTGGCAACTTTGACGGATCTATGCGTGTGGACCCCAAGATCTGCTGTTCCTCCATACTGCCCAGAATCCTGTATTTGACCCTGCATTCAGCATTCACATTCTACCTTCCAAGATGAATCACTTCGCATTTATCCAAGTTGAACTCATCTGCCACTCTGCATCTTGTCAATGTCATGTTGTTGCCTGTAACAGTTCTTGACACTATCTACAACAACACCGACCTTTGTCATCGGCAAACTTCCTAACTCACCTGTCCGCTTCTTCATCCAAGTCATTTATAAAAACTACAAAGAGCAGAGCCCTGCGGGACACCACTGGTCACTGACCTCCAGGTGGAATACTTTCCATCCACTACCACTCAGGTCATCTTTCAGCCAGCCAGTTCTGTATCCAGACAGTCAAATTTCCCTGTTCCCATATCTCCTCACCTCATCAAATACCTTATTGAAATCTATGTACACCACATCCATTGCTTGACCTTCGTCAACTTGTTGGGTCACGTCCTCAAAGAGCTCAATAAGGCTTGTGAGGCGCGACCTGCCCCCCCTCAAAGCCATACTGACTATCTGTAATCAAACTGTTTTTTCAAATAGTCATAAATCCTGTCTCTCAGAATCATTTCCGGTATCTTGGTTACCACAGACGTCCGACCGACCCACCCACCCACCCAAGGAATTCCCCTCTTCCCTTTCCTGAACAGAAACATTCGCGATCTTACGTACTCCCATAGAGACCACAGGAAATAAAGACCAGCATTCCATTGCCTTCCTATGGCTTTCTGTAGTCTTAAATAATATTTATCTCCTTTATTCTTCCTGCCAAAGTTAATAACCTTACATTTCCAGATGCTATATCCCATCTACCAAATACGCTTAACCAGTATCTATCCACCTACAGACTTTGTGCCATCCTCACCACTTTTCTTCCCACCTGTACTTTTGTGCCATCCACAAATTTGGCTGTAGTATGTTCACTTACCTCATCCAAGTTGTATATATATACATATATATTCTCCTGATCCCTACAGCACACCACTAGTTTCAGATTGTCACTTTGAAAATGTTCCCCTCATCCCAACTTGCTATCGTCTTCATTAGTAAATCCCTAATCAATACTCATATATTACCCAAGTTTGAAACCTCAAGTGGGGCCAACACTGAGAAGACTGGGCCCAGTGCAGACCTTGAGTGCTGTGAAGTTACTTTTCTGGGTGAGCACAGGATCTGATAATGGAATCGGCAGCTGCTACATCGATAGAGGTGATGTTGGCGAGGTGGCAAAAGATGGCACCTTAGGATTGGTGACTATATCTTTGGTTGGGTCCAATGCTGGCGGTGGTGAAGCAGTGTTGGAAGGGCATCACAGTGATTGAGGTAGAACCAGTGGTGAGAGAAGTGACTCTAAAGTTGGTTGGTCCAGTGGAGATAGCGGTGAGGTAGTGATGGAGGAGTTTTGGCCCAGCAGCGAAAGGTGGTGCCTGAAGATTGGTGACTTTAGTGTTGGTCGGGTCCGGTGTAGACACCAGCAAAGCGGTGAGGAGGGATGGCCGCACAGGCACGGTTGATGGTGATAAGCTGGCTCAGAATTGATGGACTCTCTTGAACTATATTTTTCTTTGCCTCTGCTTATTCTTAAATTATTCAAAATGGTGCCGAATTGTGGCAACAAATGAATGCTTTTCACTATATTTTACAGTATTCTTACTGCAAAATGCATGTGACAGTAAAATCATTCAAATCTTCAAACTAGGGAAGTTTTGTTGGAATTGTCAAGGGTGCTGTTGAGGTTGTACCTGGAGGACTGTGTGCTATTTATAGAGTCATAGAGATGTTTGCTACACATATTTAAGAATGGATGTCTGACTTTGGAAGTAGTTCAGAAGAGATTCACTAGGCCAATTCCTGGGGTGAAGGGGTTAAGTTATCAAGAATGGCTAAACAAGTTAGGCCTTTTCATTTGAGTTTAAAGAATGTGGGATGACCTTATTGAAACAAAAGGTTCTGGGAGTTCTTGACAGGGTAGATGATGTTTTATTAATGGGAGGAGAGTTCTTGAACTGGAATAAGGAGACTTTAAATTTAAAACTGAGATTGCAAAAGAATTTCTTCTGAGGACAATGAATTTGGACAATGAATTTCTACAATTCTCTACTTGAGGAAATTATGGAGGCTAGATCACAAAATATTTAAAGAGAAGGTGGATAGAGTTTGGAAATATTGGGAGTTGAAAGCTATGAGTTGGCATGAAGTGGAGTTGAGGCTGGCACAGATCAGCCATGATCATCATGAATATCCGGATAGTAAGTCGAAGAGGGTGGTGCTGGAAAAGCACAGCAGGTCAGGTAACGTCCTTATAGTAAACGAGTGGGATGTCATAATGTATAGGACATTAGTTCGTCCACTTCTGGAAAATTACAGTCAATTCTGGTCTTGCTGCTTTAGGAAAGCTGTGTTAAACTTGCAAGGGTGCAGAATACAGTTACAAGAATGTAGCCAAGGTTAGAGGGTTTGAGCCTTCGGGAGAAACTGAATAGGCTGGGGCATCGGAGGCTGAGGGGTGACCTTTTTAGGAGTTTATCAAATCATGAGGTGCATGGATAGGGTGAACAGCCAAGGTCTTTTCCCTGGAGTGGGGAAGTCCTAGAGGGCATCCGGATGGATACACAAGTCAGGGTTGAGAGGTATATGAGCCAAATGGGACTAGATTAATTTGGGATAAGGATCGACATGGACAAGTTGAACCAAAGGGTCTGTTTCTATGCTGTAAAACTTTGACTCTAAATATTTCAGAAAATAAATATTTGAGATATATTTAAAACAAAAACATAGGACTTCAAACCATTCACAGCTACGCATATACAGAAAAACTGGTGGGAAACTAATGTACTTTAATGCTGCAGTTTATATATTGCAAATAAATTTTATTAGATTTGTATGTTTGTTTGCTGTTTAGAACTGTCTGGTTCGGAGACTGATCTTGAATCTATCTCTCTCTTAGTGAAAAGTAGCTGTTATAATTACACCTCTGATATACTTGAAACTTTGACTCACTGTGATCAATGCTTAGGAGATCTGATATATGTGTAAAGGCTTTGAGTTTAGTGTGTATCTGTGACAGTATTATGTTCACAAATTCAAAATAATTGTACAAATGGAAATTTACAAGCAATTGTATCTGCCTTTGAAACCTCAAATTTATAATGACCACAATTACCTGCGTTGCCTATTTAGTGTGGTGGCTTTAAAAGGACATGCCAGTTTAGCAGCTAATTGCCTGAGTTTAGCTGCAGAAAGCAGATTGATGGCAGTGCTATCAGTGAACGATCATCGAGAACTAAAAAATTCATACATCTGACAGCATGTTGTACGAAAACATTGTAATGTGCCAAACTGAAGAATAGATTTTAAAGTAGCAGCCTTTACAGAGCTCTATTTTACTGTTGTTAATAGATGTTATTGACCAGAAGACCATTACTCAGATTTCAAAATACTTCACCATAGATTTTAAAATTCTCATTCTTGATTTCAAATTTCCCCATGACCTTGCTCCAACCAATCTCTGTAACCTCTCAAGAAATAAAAAGTTTCAGGTCTCTTATGCTGTTATAATTCTATACTGTTGGGTATTTCTGATTTAATCATTGCACCCATGGTAGTTGTGCCTTCAGCTGTTTAAGTCCTAAACTCTAATGTCTAGGTCCAAACCATGCTGGGGAACTTTTAAAAAATTGCTTGGTTCTGTTAACCAACCTGTATTTTTGGAATTAATTTCAGTACTATTGTTTGGTGTGGAAAACAGCACTTCAAAAACGTATTCATTTCTCCAGTTTTTGTAAAGCAGATAAAAATAGGTAATAAGTAAACATCTGTTGAAGTAATTAGTGGGTTTTAAAATGTGCTTATTAAGACAGAAGGCTAAAATTCTATATACAGTCCGTAATACAAATTAGAAGATGCTTGAAATTGCAAGAACAAAAAGAACTTTCTTAAGAATGAGATCCAGAAAACATTAGCATTTAGGCAATTTGATCACCGCTGAAAAGCTAGAGATTTGTTCTCTAGGTCAAATTGGAGGGCAACTGAAAGAGGTGTAGTCGGATAATGGACGTAACAGATGATTTAGATTAGATTACTTAGTGTGGAAGCAGGCCCTTCGACCCAACAAGTCCACATCGCCCCGCCGAAGCGCAACCCACCCATACCCCTACATTTACTCCTTACCTAACACTACGGGCACTTTAGCATGGCCAATTCACCTGACCTGCACATCTTTAGACTGCGGGAGGAAACCAGAGCACCCGGAGGAAACCCATACAGACACTGGGAGAACGTGCAAACTCCACACAGTCAGTCGCCTGAGGTGGGAATTGAACCCGGGTCTCTGGTGCTGTGAGGCAGCAGTGCTAACCACTGTGCCACTGTGCAGATGAGCTACAGTGGATACGTGAGGATGGCGTAAGACAGACTAATGTGGCATAACATGACAGCATATTTCCTGGCAAACAGAAATCACTCACTACAACCGACATGTTTTCACTGGAAAAATTTCGTATCAATGTTCAATGTAGAGTCATAGAGATGTACAGCATGGAAACAGACCCTTCAGTCCAACCCGTCCATGTCAACAAGATATCCCAACCCAAACTAGCCCCACCTGCCAGCACCTGGCCCATATCCCTCAAACCCTTCCTATTCATATCCCCATCCAAATGCCTCTTAAATGTTGCAGTTGTACCAGCCTCCGCCACATGGTCTGGCAGCTCATTCCATACACGTACCACCCTCTGCATGAAAAAGTTGTCCCTTGGGTCTCTTTTTTTATATCTTTCCCCTCTCACCCTAAATCTATGCCCTCTATTTCTGGACTCCCCAACCCCAGGGAAAAGACTTTGTCTAATTATCCTATCCATGCCCCTCCTAATTTCGTAAACCTCTATAAGGTCACCTCTCAGTCTCCGACGCTCCAGGGAAAACAGCCCCAGCCTGTTCAGCTCTCCCAGTAGCTCAGATCCTCCAACCCTGGCAACATCCTTGTAAATCTTTTTAGAACCCTTTCAAGTTTCACAACATCTTTCCGATAGGAAGGAGACCAGAATTGCAAGCAATATTCCAACAGTGGCCTAACCAATGTCCTGTACAGCCACAACATGACCTCCCAACTCCTGTACTCAATACTCTGACCAATAAAGGAAAGCATACCAAATGCTGCCTTCACTATCCTATCTACCTGCGACTCCACTTTCAAGGAGCTATGAACCTTCACTCCAAGGACTCTTTGTTCAGCAGCACTCCTGAGGACCTTACCATTCAGTGTATAAGTCCTGCTAAGATTTGCTTTCCCAAAATGCAGCACCTCGCATTAATCTGAATTAAACTCCATCTGCCACCTTTTGGCCCATTGGCCCATCTGGTCCAGATCCTGTTGTAATCTGAGGTAACCCTCCTCGCTGTCCACTACGCCTCCAATTTTGGTGTCATCTGCAAACTTACTAACTGTACCTCTTATGCTCGCATCCAGATCATTTATATAAATGACAAAAAGTACAGGGCCCAGCACCGTTCCTTGTGGCACTCCACTGGTCACAGGCCTCCAGTCTGAAAAAACCCTCCACCACCACCTTTGAGCCAGTTCTCTATCCAAATGACTAGTTCTCCCTGTATTCCATGAGATCTGACCTTGCTAATCCGCCTCCCATGAGGAACCTTGTCGAACGCCTTACTGAAGTCCATATAGGTCACATCTACTGCTCTGCCCTCATCAATCATCTTTGTTACTACTTCAAAAAAACTCAATCAAGTTTGTGAGACATGATTTCCCATGCACAAAGCCATGTTGACTATCCCGAATCAGTCCTTGCCTTTCCAAATACATGTACAATCTGTCCCTCCGAATTCCATCCAACAACTTGTCCATCACCGAGGTCAGGCTCACCAGTCTATAGTTCCCTGCCTTGTCTTTACCGCCCTTCTTAAAGAGTGGCACCGTGTTAGCCAACCTCCAGTCTTCTGGCACCTCACCTGTGACCATCGATGATACAAATATCCCAGCAAAAGGCCCAGCAATCACTTTTTTTTTTCTAGCTACCCAGCGCGTTCTCGGGTACAACTGATCAGGTCCTGGGGACTTATCCACCTTTAACCGTTTCAAGATATCCAGCACTTCCTCCTCTGTAATGTGGGCATTTTGCAAGATGTCACCATCTATTTCCCTACAGTCTATATCTTCCATATCCTTTTCCACAGTAAATACTGATGCAAAATTTAGTATCTCCCCCATTTTCTGTGGCTCCGCACAAAGGCCGCCTTGCTGATCTTTGAGGGGCCCTATTCTCTCCCCAGTTACCCTTTTGTCCTTAATATATTTGTAAAAACCCTTTGGATTCTCAATTCTATTTGCCAAAGCCAGATCATGTCCCCATTTTGCCCTCCTGATTTCCCTCTTAAGTATACTTTTACTTTCTTTATACTCTACTAGGGATTCACTTGATCTATCCTGACATATGCTTCCTTCTTCGTCTTAACCAAACCCTCAATTTCTTTAGTCATCCAGCATTCCCCGTACCTACTAACCTTCCCATTCACCCTGACAGGAATATACTTTCTTTGGATTCTTGTTGGCTCATTTCTGAAGGCTTCCCATTTTCCAGCCGTCCCTTTACCTGTGAACATCTGCCCCCAATCAGCTTTCGAAAGTTCGTGCCTAATATCGTCAAAATTGGCCTTTCTCCAATTTAGAACTTCAGCTTTTAGATCTGGTCTATCCTTTTCCAATGTAATTACAGCAAGATTTCTCTACTCTGAGCTAGAATCAAGCACATTTGGGTGTTTTTGCAATTGTTCAACAGGACCCAGATTTAGCAGAGTCTTTTTTTCCACATGAGTGAAGGAGATGTGAATCTCTCGGGTGGGAAATCTGAACTCAGGGCCATTTGAAATTGGTGCTAAGTTCAAACAGCCTCCATTTTGGCTGTTCCAAGGGCCTTGATCTTGAGGTGGGAATAATGAGTTCATGGTGCAGATATAACGACTCTTGAAATTTCGATAAGATCAGTTTAGATTTGATGATCTTAACTTATTCAAAACATGGGTCTTTTAAACAGGAAAACTAACAGGTGTGCGCTATTGGAGTGTGTTGACTGGCAGGTGATGTCATATACCTTAGAAATACACATTGCATTCTGTTCCTGCAGTTTCTACAGACTTCCATTGTTGACATGTCCTAAGGCTGTTTTCTGTAGATATCAGTAATTTTTAAAAAGAAATTTAAATTCCTAGGTATTAATTGAAAGAATTACGGTCCAGGATTTCACATTTTATCAATTCACTTTGATTCTCCTCAGTGTTCCCAGTATTCTTTGAGGTATGAGATTTCTTGGGCCCTTTGTATTGGCAGCCGCCAACTCCTCTTCAATATCTCATAAATGGGGGCATCCCAGCTCATGCATGACTTTCACTACATTTCTTATTTAGTGATTCTATAGTAATTGGAACCGGGTTGACCTTTTTCACTACGAAGTCATTGGCCCAATTTTAAGCGCGGCCTTGAAATAAGTCTGCAGTAGTGTGTAGAGTGGGTTCTTTCTTGATGATTTATTGAGCTATGTCTCTTGATTAAACTTAAAATATAAGCCATAAGTATTAATTTAACCCCAAGCAGTGTTTTGTAGAGGAATAAGACTTTGCTACTTTCTGGGTCTGTAGATTGAAAGAAGTACAAATGGCCCTTAGTAGAGTGATGTGCTCTTCTTGTCAGACGTTGGGCATTTAGGGAGAGTTTACGGGTTACTGAGGACTATATCTACAATAAATGCTGTTGGTTGCAAATTCTATCAGATCGAATGGATTGGTTGGAGAGGCAGTTAGAAGCAATGAGGAATTTACAAGAACAGGGGGATGTGATGGATGGCAGTTGTAGGAAGAGAGGGAGGATATCTCCAATACAATCATATAGATGGGTTAACTCTAGGAAAGGTAAGAGAGGTAGGCAGGTAGTGCAGGAGTCTTCTGTGGCTATCCCCATTTCAAACAAGTATATTGTTTTGGACAATGTAAGGGATGATGGACACTTTGGAGTACGCAGCACGAACAGCCAAGTTTCTGGTATTAAGACTGGCTCTAATGTAATGAGAGGTTTGTTGGGTTCCAAACAATCGATTGTTTTAGGGGGCTGTTTAGTCCGAGGTACAGACAGACGTTTCTGAGGCTAGCAGCAAAAAATCAGAATGCTGTGTTGCTTCCATGGTGCTAGGATCAAGGGTACAGAATGTTCTCACGGTGGAGAGGGGCCAGCAGGAGGTCTTTGTACAATGACATAGGAAAGGAAAAGTTTGAGATTCTGAAGGGAGATTACGGAGAGCTAGGCAGGAATTTGAAAAGGAGGTCCTTGAGAGTACTAATGCCTGGATATCCCAGGTGCTGCAAGCGAGTGAGAGCAGGAATAGGAGGATAGAGCAGATGAATGCACGGCTGAGGAGCTAGTGTACGGGAGCAGAATTCACATTTTTGGATCATTGGAAGCTGTTTTGGGGTAGAAGTGACCTGTACAAGAAGATTGCACTCAAATTGGAAGAGGACAAGTATACTGGCAGGGAGATTTGCTGGAGCTGCCTGGGAGGATTTAAACGAGTAAGGTTGTGTGGGACTCAGGGAGATAGTGAGGAAAGATTTCAATCTGAGACTGATAAAGTTGAGAACAAAGGCGAGTCAAACAGTCAGGGCAAGCAGGGCCAATGCAGAGAACTGATAAAGGTAGGATTGATAAATTAAACTTCAGTTATTTCAATGCAAGAGGCCTAACAGGGAAGGCAGATGAACTCAGGGCATGGTTAGGAACATGGGACTGGGATATCATAGCAATTACAGAAACGTGGCTCAGGGTTGGGCAGGCCTGGCAGCTTAATGTTCCAGGATACAAATGCGGCAGGAAGGACAAAAAAGGAGGCCAGAGAGATGGGGGAGTGGCGTTTTTGATAAGGGATAGCATTACAGCTGTGCTGAGGAAGCATATTCCTGGAAATACATCCAGAGAAGTTATTTGAGCAAAAAGAAAGGGATGATCACCTTATTGGGATTGTATTATAGACCCCTTGTAGTCAGAGGGAAATTGAGAAACAAATTTGTAAGGAGATCTGTTTGTAAGAATAATAGAGTGGGGATTTTAACTTTTAAAACATAAACTGGGACTGCCGCAGTGTGAAGGGTTTAGATGGAGAGGAATTTGTTGTATGTGTACAATAGGGCGGCATGGTGGCACAGTGGTTAGCATTGCTGCCTCACACCTCGAGAGACCTGGGTTCAATTCCAGTCTTGGGCAACTGTCTGTGTGGAGTTTTCACATTTTCCCAGTGTCTGCGTGGGTTTCCTCTGGGTGCTCTGGTTTCCTCCCACAGTCCAAAAATGTGCAGGTTAGGTGAATTGGCCATGCTAAATTGCCTGTAGTGTTTGGTGAAGGGGTAAATGGTAGGGTGGGTTGCTCTTCAGAGGGTCAGTGTGGACTTGTTGGGCCAAAGGGCCTGTTTCCACACTGTAAGTAATCTAATCTAAATAAAATTTTCTGATTCATACTAGAGAGAGTGCAAAACTTGACTTATTCTTGGGAAATAAGGCAGGGCAAGTGATTGAGGTGTTAGTGGGGGAGCACGTTGGGGCCACTGACCATAATTCTATTAGTTTTAAAATAGTGATGGAAACGGATAGACCAGATCTAAAAGTTGAAGTTCTAAATTAGAGAAAGGCCAATTTTGATGGTATTACGCAAGAGCTTTCAAAAGCAGATGTGCAGGTAAAGGGACAGCTGGAAAATGGGAAGCCTTCAGAAATGAGATAACGAGAATCCAGAGAAAGTATATTCCTGTCAGGGTGAAAGGAAAAGCTGGTAGGTATAGGGAATGCTGGATGACTAAAGAAATTGAGGGTTTGATTAAGAAAAAGAAGGAAGCATATGTCAGGTATAGACTGGATAGATCAAGAGAATCCTTAGAATATAAAGGCAGTAGGAGTATGCTTAAGAGAGAAATCAGGAGGGCAAAAAGAGGACATGAGATAGCTTTGGCACATAAAGTTAAGGAAAATCCAAAGGGTTTTTACAAATACATTAAAGACAAAAGAGTAACTGGGGAAGAAATAGGACCCCTCAAAGATCAGCAAGGTGGCCTTTGTGCGGAGCCACTGGAGATGGGGCAGATACTAAACGAGTATTTTGCGTCAATATTTACTGTGAAAAAGGACATGGAAGATATAGAATGTAGGGAAATAGATGGTGACTTCTTGAAAAATGTCCATATTACAGAGTAGGAGTAGTGGATATCTTGAAACGCATGGAAGTAGATAAATCCCCAGGATCTGATCAGGTGTTAGGCCACTGTTGGAATATTGCATGCAGTTCTGGTCTCCTTCCTATCGAAAAGATACTTATGAAACTTGAAAGGGTTCAGACAAGATTTGCAAGGACGTTGCCAGGGTTGGAGGATTTGAGCTATGGGGAGAAGTTGAATAGATTGTGGCTGTTTTCCCTGTAGCGTCGGAGGCTGAGGGGTGACTTTAGGGTCGGTTTCCGTGCTGTACATCTTTGACTCTTTGAGGTGTACCCTAGAACTGTGTAGGAAGCTGGAAAAGTGATTGCTGGGCCTCTTGCTGATAGACACAGGTGAGGTGCCGGAAGACTGGAGGTTGGCTAACGTGGTGCCACAGTTTAAGAAAGGTGGTAAGGACAAGCCAGGGAATTATAGACCAGTGAGCGTGATGTCGGTGGTGGGCAAGTTGTTGGAGGGAATCCTGAGGGACAGGATGTATGTGTATTTGGAAAGGCAAGGACTGATTAGGGATAGTCAACATGGGAAATCATGTCTCACAAACTTGATTGAGCTTTTTGCAGAAGTAACAAAGAGGATTCGATTCCCTACAGTGTGGAAACAGGTTCTTCGGCCCAACAAGTCCACACTGGCCTGCCGAAGAGTAACCCACCCAGATCCATTTCCCTCTGACTAATGCACCTGACACTATGGGCAATTTAGCCTGGCCAATTCACGTACCTTGCACATCTTTGGACTGTGGGAGGGAGCCCATGCAGACACTGGGAGAATGTGCAAACTCCACACAGTCACCCAAAGCTGGAATTGAACCTTGGACCCTGGTGCTGTGAGGCAGCAGTGCTAACCACTGAACCACTATGCCGCCCTTTCGACAAGGTTCACCATGGTAGACTGGTGAGCAAGATTAGATCTGATGGAATACTGGGAGAACTCTCCATTTGGATACAGAACTGGCTCAAAGGTAGAAGACAGAGGATGGTGGTGGTGGTGGAGGGTTGTTTTTCAGACTGGAGGCCTGTGACCAGTGGAATGCCATAAGGATCGGTGCTGGGTCCACTACTTTTCATCAATTATATAAAATGATTTGAATGTGAGCATAAGTGGTATGGTTAGTAAGTTTGCTGATGACACCAAAATTGGAGGTGTAGTGGACAGCGAAGAAGGTTACCTCCGATTACAACGGGATCTTGATCAGATGGGTCAATGGGCTGAGAAGTGGCAGATGAAGTTTAATTTTGGGAAAGCAAATCTTAGCAGGACTTATACACTTAACAGTAAGGTTCTCGGTAAGCAACGGTGTTGCTGAACAAAGACCTTGGAGTGCAGGTTCATAGCTCCTTGAAAGTGGAGTCACAGGTAGATAGGTTAGTGAAGGAAGCGTTTGGTATGCTTTCTTTTATCAGTCCGAATATTGAGTACAGGAGTTGGAAAGTCATTTTGAGGGTGTATAGGACATTTGTTAGGCCACTGTTTGAATGTTGCGTGCAGTTCTGGTCTCTTTCCTTTCGGAAAGATGTTGTGAAACCTGAAAGGGTTCAGAAAAGATTTAGGCAAGGATGTTTCCAGGGTTGGAGGATTTGAACGTTGAATAAGCTAGGGCTGTTTTTATTGGAGCATCAGAGGCAGAGGGGTGACCTTGTAGAGATTTATGAAATCATGGGGGCCATGGATATGATAAATTGACAAAGTCTTTTCCCTGGGGAGTATAGAACTAGAGGGTACAAGTATAGGGTGAGAGGGGAGTGATATAAAAGAGACCCAAGAGGCAACTTTTTCATACAGAGGATGGTACATGTATGGAATGAGCTGTCAGAGGAAGTGGTAGAGACTAGTACAATTGCAACATTTAAAAGACATCTAGATGACTATACGTTTAGGAAGAGTTTGGAGGGATATGTGCCAGGTGCTGGCAGGTGGGACTAGATTGGGTTGGGATATCTGGTCAGCATGGACAAGTTGCACCGAAGTGTCTGTTTCCATGCTGTACATCTCTGACTCTAAGTTAAACAACCTCAGTCAGGAAAACTCTGACTGCCCAATATAACCAGGAGATTAGAGTCTCCTCTGTTTACAGAACTGACTCTGTGCTGGCTGGGTCAGTCAGTGTGTTACTGCTGCTGCTGGTTTCTGCTTTTTGGGGAATCTGATTCTGAACTGAAATATATAGCCAGTTTGTTAACTTTTTTTTATTGAGGACTGTTGTTTACACTGCTTGATCTACATAGTCGGTGTGTTTCAGGTGTAACTCACTTCTCATTAAGGAACCTTTGTTTCACTGGCTGGTGTTGCCCTTTTCTCCTTTTACTTTGAGAAAAGGATGATATTGATTTTGTGGCAGAACCTAGCCTTTGCATTCTGATTTTCTTTTGATTTTGCATATGTTTTTACTTTTTCTGGTGTTTGGACTGAGCCCTTATGAGAAAATACATCTTTCCAGATGAACTGTTCCTGTGGGAATGCCTGGCCCTTGTAGGTGGTCTGGGCCTCTGGTAAGACTGAACTTCTGTGTTTGTGCTGGGAGGTGAGCATTTGCTGTCTCCTGGAGCTCCGGAGTAGACTGTGTCTTGGAGTAGACTAATTTCTTGTGAGCTAATTGCACCTTCACAATGAACTGTGTTCCTGTGAGTAGGCCTGGTTCTCTGTAGATAAACCAGGCCTCTATGGAGACCAAACATCTGTGTGTATGTGTGTGCTGTGGGGTGTGTATTCAGGAGTGGGCTCTGCCTTTGGCTGTGGGCTCTGCCTTTGGCTGTGGGCTCTGCCTTTGGCTGTGGGCTCTGCCTTTGGCTGTGGGCTCTGCCTTTGGCTGTGGGCTCTGCCTTTGGCTGTGGGCTCTGCCTTTGGCTGTGGGCTCTGCCTTTGGCTGTGGGCTCTGCCTTTGGCTGTGGGCTCTGCCTTTGGCTGTGGGCTCTGCCTTTGGCTGTGGGCTCTGGGCTCTATGCATTCTGCATACTGGTGTGGACTCTGTTTCTGGGAATGGACTCTGCATTTTGAAGAGAATTGTTTATGGTAATGAATTCTATGTACCAGAAAGGACTCTGTTTGTTGGTAATTGACTCTGTCTTGTTTTTGTTGGGTTTATCACGTGCACTATCTTGTGTGCCCCTGGGGTTGGCAGGACTTGCTGTGAGCTGGGAGGCTCATAGGCCATTTCGAAAGCTGTCATCTGAGAGCCAGAGGGTGGGTAAGTTGTCCTGTGCACCGGAAGATGGGTAGGCTACCCCAATGCCAGTCGTCCTGAGAGCCGGAAGGTGGATCAGCTGCTCGGAGTGCTGTCGTCCTGGGTCGGGCTGGGCTGGTCTAGAGGTGGTCAGAAGGTGTCAGAGTTGCCAAGAGTCAGAAGATGCATAGGGGCAGACAGAGCCAGAAGGCTTGTGAGCTGCCCTGTGCGTTGTCATCCCAGGGAAGAGGACTAGCTGCACTATACACCCTGTTAGTTAACTGGTATTCCTTTTTATTGAGGACTGATTTCTAAACTGACTGATCTTCACAGTCAATAAGTTTCAGGTGTGTTTCGGTTCTCATTAGGGAACCGTTGTTTCACTGGCTTGATGCAGCCTGTGTGTTACTCATATCCTTTACTTTGAAAAAAGGGCAATACTGATTTTGTGGCAGGGTTTAACCCTTGCACTCTGGTTTTCTCTTTAACACACGAGTCAACTGTATCCCGTGGGTTTTGAGAAGATTTGTAGCTCGGGTCAAGGTTCTGGATGTAATTTTCTCACTGGGCTAGAAGGTTCGTTTTCAGACGTTTCGTCATCATACTAGGTAGTATCAGTGAGCCTCCGGATGAAGCACTGGTGGTATAGCCTGCTTTTTGTTCGTGTTTAGGTTTCCTTGGGTTGGTGATGTCATTTTTGTGGTGATGTCATTTCCTGTTCTTTTTTTCAGGGGGTGGTAAGTGTCTTAAATACAAACCTCCCCTTAACACTCCACTAGCCAAAGGAACAGCAGAGCTAAACAGCTGCAGAATGCTTAAATAAATGATTAATGTCTGTCAGGGCAGCCCACAGGCTGGATAGTGCAATGGGGTGGATGCGAGCCAGTTGGAATGTCGAGGCAGACAAATCTGGAAGGTGGGTCACCCTGGGAAGGTACCAAGATGGGCTGTCCTAGCGGTGGGCGAAAGGGCAGTTAGGGAAGTCGGAATTTGGGTAGGCTGTCCTGATCGCTGTTTACCTGGAAGGACGATTGGGGAAACCGGATGGGCTGTCCTAGAGGTGGCTGAAACGTATTTCAGGGCGAACAGCGAACTGGAAAGGGCCTGTTGGAAACAGAGAGCCAGTAGTGGCAGGCTGCCCTCGAGTGGCCAGAAGGTAGGAAGGTTGGGTAGTTTGCTGAGTTGCCAGGGGTGTCTGTATTATTTGCACTGATCTGTTGTTTGGTTTTTCAGACCGTCTGTATGTGATTGCATTTGTTGTTTCCTTGATAATGTAAGGTGGGATTTGAGGTTTGTCCTAGTTTCCCTGTGAACTGTTGTGTGGTGGGTTTTGGGGTTTGGCTTTGTCACCCCTTTTCCCTCTAAATTGCTGTTTTTGTATATGGCTGTTGATATTAACTGTTTGTAACTTGTGCTGTCCAATAAATGTTTTAAAAATAACCAGGAGATTAAAATCTCCTCAGTTCAGGCGTCTGACTCCGAGCTGGCTGGCCACAGTCAGTGTTACTGTTGGGGAACTGCTATCTGTGCTGGCTGGGCCACAGACAGTGTGCACTGTTGTTTGTTGGAACTGGTTCCTGAACTGCCTGGCTTATGACCAGGTGGCACTGCTGGAGAAACCTGAGTTTCAGGGTGACTTGGTAATGTGACCCAACCTTGTGCTGCTGGCTTGTGGATTGTGTCCTTGCAGGTTGCAACCTCCTGTGTGCGGACCGTGCCTCTATATGAACTGTGTTTTTGTGGGTGGAACCTGTTATTGTGAGTGGACCTTACGTATAAATCTGTTTCTGTGTGGAGTATTTGTTCTCGTTTGGGGACTCTGCCTTTAGGCGTGGGCTCTGCCTGGGTGTGGGATTCTTTTCTTATGTATTGATTTTGTTATTGCTGTAGACTCTGTTTTATGGGGCTCCTGTTCTTGTTTGTGAGTTCGGTGTGTGGTGTTGTGTAGTAGGGTAGCTAGGGACTGGAGGGTTGGCCTCGAACTGAGGACTGCTGGCCCATTTAATGGAAGGCCGACTACGGGTCACTTGGTGCGTGGGGTGACCTGGGGCCAGATGGCCAATGGCAGACCTGGAGAAACATGGGCCAGAGAGGGCCAGTAAGTGCGCAGGGTGGCCAGGAGCTGGAGGGTGTATGTCTGACCTGGAGGAAGACTGTCAGTATGTGCGGCAGCCGGGAGCCAGGCGACTGATGGCAGCCCATAGGAAAGCTGGCATGAAGAGGGCTAATCAGTACATGGGGAAGCTGGGAGCCAGATGACCACCTCATAGGAATGCAGGCAATTGGTGGTCCAGTCAGTATGTGGGGTGACTGAAAGCTGGGTGGCCGTCAACCATTCAAGAGGAAAGCATGCCTGGGGAGAGTCAGTTTGAATGCAGGGCGGCCACAGATCAGAAGGCTGGCGACTGGCCCGTAGGAAGGCGGGCCAAGGAATGTCTGGTGAGTATTCAGGGCGGACCAATGCCAGGAGGTGTGTTGGGTACTCGGGGCATGAGGGGTGGCTGGGAGCTGGGTTATGTGTTGAGTGCTTTTCGCTGTTGTACACTGTTTTTGGTTATGTCGTGTTTTGTACACAGTCTTGTATTATGCCTGGTTGCTGGTGATGTGTAAAGTGTTTCCAACTGTATATTGTGGGTGTTAGCCTACTGTTTAACTCTACCCTTAGGGGCGGTAACGGACTCTTCTATGTACATAGGTCATTATGGTACCTGTTTTGGGGGACAGTGACCTATGTACAGAGGAATCTCGATTAATCGAATGCTGGATAATCAAGGTTCCTCTGTAGTTTTGATTCTGCTGAGATTTGGGGTGCCTTGTGTTTGCATCCTTCTACCTCTGGTGTATTGTATTTGTTGTGTGTTGTATTTTGTGTCCTCTTGGGGTTAAAAAAAACAATAATCAGGAGATCGGAATCTCCTCACTTCTGGCAACTGAATCCGAGCTGGTTGACTGTAGCCAGTGTACTGAGCACAAGTAAATAAAGGGTGACTTGGTGACGGGATACTTGCCTCTGTGCAGATATATCAGTAGTGACGAGAGAAATCCAGACCTGCCTGAAGAACGTTCACATGCAACAGTCATTTTGGAGTTGGGTAAGCATTTCTGGCATCATGCCTTTATTTGAAAAACTTGACTAATTTAATCCTACTGTCAAAGACTGGGATCAGTATTTGGAAAGAATGTTTTTTTTCTGGACAAATGACACTGGGGCAGATGAAAAGGAATGAACAATCCTTTTGACTGCTTGCAGATTCATAACATTCTAGGTTATAAAGGGCTTAACTTTCCCAGAAGCACCAGCCTCTCAAACTTTCCAAGAGTTGATGGAGTTTGTTAAGGGATATTATGATCCCAAACCTCCCCTAATTCTGCAACATTATCAGTTTTATTCAGCTGTTAGAGAACTGGGGGAATCAATTTTGGATTTTTTGACGAGGTTGAGACAACAGGCAGAGGTGTGATTTTTGGGTTAATGCTGATGCTGAGAGACCATTTGGTGTAGGATTAATGATGTAATCATGCAGAAGGTTCCTACTGGCTGAAGCCCAACTGGACCTCAACACAGGCACTCCAACTGGCATCATACATGTTAAAAAATGTGGCAAGTGGAGCATGAGAGCTGCAGGGCTTCCATTGGAAGTGAACTCCCTCATCTCTCCAACTGAGCTTGGAGAACGGCACTTGTGTGTAGGTAATTGCAGAGCATCATGCAGTGCATATCCTGTGCCAGCCCAACAGCAGAGTCCCACAACAAAGATGAGCCTTGGCTAAGTGCCTAAAAAGTTCTTCAGGATCTGGACAGTCAAGCTATCATAGTTGCTGCTTATATTCATACTTCCAGGCGAGAAGGGAAAAATGTGTGTTCCAGACACCCACGTGACTACTTGGGTTAGAGTCGACAAAACTCAGTTACTCTCACTAGAAGAGAAGGCAAGGGCGATCAAAGGAGCCATGGCTCCCACATCCATATTGGAGCTTAGGTCTTTCCTTGGGTTAGTGAATTATTACAAGAAATTCATACATAACCTGGCCTTCATCTTGGCACCTTTCCATCTGCTATTGAAAAAGGGTCATTCTTGCAAATGGTTGCACAGCCAAGAAGTAGGCTTTAGGGAAGTGAAAAAAACAGCTGTCATCTAAGGTGTTGGCCCATGAACCAAGGCAAGAGGTAGTGCTGACATACGATGCCCTCCCCATACAGTGTTGGTTCACCAGTGGCCCAACAAAGAGGAACACCTGATAGGATATACTTCCCAGATGTTGGCTGATGCCGAATGCAAATATACCCTGGTAGCAAAGGGAGGTTTGATCATCATCTTTGGTGTGAGGCAATTCCTCCCATACCTTTTACAGATAGGAATTTGTCATAGTAATACAATGCAAACTAGGAGATGGTGAGGATTGCAGATGCTGGAGTCAGAGCCGAGAGCGTGGTGCTGAAAAAGCACAGCATGTCAGGCAGGAGGAGGAATATCGACATTTCAGGCATAAGCCCTTCATCAGGAATGAGACTCGTGTGGCGTTTTGTTTAGATTTTTTTTAGATTACTTACAGTGCGGAAACAGGCCCTTCGGCCCAACAAGTCCACACCGCCCCGCCGAAGCGCAACCCACCCGTCCCCCTACATTTACCCCTTACCTAACACTACGGGCAATTTAGCATGGCCAATTCACCTGACCTGCACATCTTTGGACTGTGGGAGGAAACCGGAGCACCCGGAGGAAACCCACGCAGACACTGGGAGAATGTGCAAACTCCACACAGAGAATCACCTGAGGCGGGAACTGAACCCGGGTCTCTGGCTCTGTGAGGCAGCAGTGCTAACCACTGTGCCGCCCTCATTGGGATGAGAAATAAATTTGGGGGGGGAGGTGGTAGATGAAGGTGGGTGGGAAGGTTATAGGTCAGATTAGAGGGTGGAGTGGATAATTGGGAAAGACCATGGACAGGTCAAGAGGGCGGTGCCAAGTTGGAGGCTTGGGATTGGGATAAGGTGGGGGGGAGAGGAAATGAGAAAACTGCTGAAATCCACATTAATCCCATGTGGTTGCAGGGTCTCAAGGGGGTACAATGAGGCATTCTTCCTCCAGGCATCAGGTGGTTAGGGTTTGGCGAAGGTGAGGCCCAGGTGGAGTGGGAGGGAGTGTTCGGGTGTCCCAGAGATCTTCTCTAGGAAGACAGGACAGCGACTCTTTTCAATGTACAGGAGACCACATCAGGTGCAGCGGATACACTAGATGACATTCATGGAAGTACAGGTAAATTTCTGTCAGATGTGGAAGGATTCTTTAGGGCGGAAGTGGTGGGTGGAGGCGTGGGCACAGGCTTTGCACTTCCTGCGATGGCAGGGGGAGGTGCCAGAGGTGAGGTGAGGGCTGGTGGGGGGGCATGGATCTGACAACTGAGTCGCGGAGGGAATGGTCTCTTCAAAGCAATGATGGGGTGGGGAGGGAATTATATCCCTAATGGTGGGATCTATTTGTCAATGGCAGAAGTGGCAGAGGATGATGTGATGTATATAGAGGTTGGTGGGGTGGAAGGCTGAGGACTGGGAGGGTGGGGGTTCTGATCTTGTGTTGGGAGTGGTGGGGTTCAAGGCTGGAGGTGGGGCAAGCGGAGGAGATGCTCTGGAGGGCAGCGTTGACCACATGGGAGGGGGGAATTGCTGAAGAAGGAGGCCATCTGGGATTTTCAATGGTGAAATTGGTCAACCTGGGAGCAGATGCGGCAGAAGCGGAGGAATTTGGGAGGAAGAGATGGCGTTTTGCATAGGCAGGATAGGAGGAGGGGGAGTCCGTGGGTTTGTAGTGGATGTATGAGATTAGTCTGTCCATGGAGGGGAAGGGAAAGGAGGTATCCGAGATGGTCCAGGTGAATTTGAGGACGGGGTGAGCCTTTTGATGGTTTATATTACACTTAATGAGCCTGGCTTTTAAATTGATCAGTTGGTGACTGATTTAATCAAGTGGTGCCCAGTAGGTGAAAGTTGTCACAGGTGATTTGGTGGTAGGAAAACTGCTCAGTTGTGTGTGAAAGCACTTCCGGGTATAAAACAAAGAAAACAAAATCCAAGAGAAAAAGCCCAGCGAGGGATGGTTCTTGTGGTCCAGTGATAGTGTCACTAGGGAGGCTCAGTTTCAAATCCCACCTACTCCAGAAGTATGCAGTAACCTCTCTGAACAGGTTGATTAGAAAATACTTTTTAAAAAGCCCAGAGGGGGTTATCTTTTGTTTAGGTTTTTCCAGTTTTCAACTGGAGGCTTAAAAAGCATTTGCCCTTTTGAGTTGAAGTTATTCTAGGGTTTGTTTACCAGATTCTCAATCCAGGAACTTCCATCTATCGTGCATTTAAAATTTAAAATTTCTAACTAAGTTATATTCCTAAAATATACAGAAATTTACAAAAATGCATATAGAATCCTGCAATGGAGATAAAGGCTACATTTTTAATAGCTGTTATTCAAGCTAAATCTGTGTAACTGCTTGCTTGATGTTAAAAAATTCCAAAAGAGACTATCTCAGTAGGCTGGGTGTTTGTTAGTTAAAAGTTTGACAGTTTTTAGAGGCTGTTTAAAGGGTTAGCTGGATTAGGGCAGCTCATCAGGTTGAGTACGAAAATGCATGCTTTCCAATTTTTACTGTGTAAGTAAAGATGCTGACTGCCTGGGACTGCTTTATAAGGCGTTGGTTTGGTGAATACATCAGAGTTGCTGTTCCTTGTGAAAGTGGATTTTACAAATTAGACCTTTTTTGTCAGTGTCCCATGTTTAAGTAAGAGCTCTCGATTTTTTTTGTGGCTCCTCAAGTTTGTTTGATGAGTGGCTGTAGAGTTGGAATGGGGCGAGAGTTAGAAGGCTTAACAGCCTTTAATAAAACTGGGATGATGCCTACCTTGGTATTACCCTGTTTCCAAACTGCCTGTGGACGTGGCAGGCCTGACTCAAACAAAGATTTTTTTAGAACAAAAATTGTGCATGCAGGGCTTATTTCCATGGAAACAGGTTTACTGAATCAGGGAATTTGTCCAGATGAAATTCCAGCCCTAATTTTACCTAATCATAGAGTTGTTGGATCATGGAGATGTACAGCATGAAAATGTTGCCCCTTAGGTCCCTTTTTAAATCTTTCCCCTCTCATCTTAAATGGATATCCTATAGTTTTGGACACCCCTAAATTGGTGTCATCCAATATTGGTGTAACCTGCAAACTTACTAACTGTACCTCTTTTGCTCACATCCAAATCATTTCTATAACTGATGAAAAGTAGTGGACCCAGGACCAATCCTTGTGGCACTCCACTGGTCACAGGCCTCCAGTCTGAAAAACAGCCCTCCACCACCACCACCACCACCACCATTCTGGCTCAATACAGAATTTGAGCCAGTTCTGTATCCAAATGGCTAGTTCTCCCAGTATTCCATAAGATCTAATCTTGCTCACCAGTCTCCCATGGGAACCTTGTTGAATGCCTTGCTGAAGTCCATATAGATCACATCTACCGTTCTGCCCTCATCAATCCTCTTTGTTACTTCATGATTTCCCATGCACAAATGCAGTGTTGCATTTTGGGAAAGCAGATCTTAGCAGGACTCATCTACTTAATGGAGCTGGGAGGTCACGTTGTGGCTGTACAGGCCATTGAGCCACTTTTGGAGTACTGCATGCAATTTTGCTCCCTGTTATAAGAAGGATGATGTTAAACTTGAAAGGGTTCAGAAAAGATTTGCAAGGATGTTGCCAGGGTTGAAGGGTTTGAGCTAAAGGGAGAGGCTAAGTAGACTGAGGCTATTTTCCCTGGAGTGTCGAAGAATGATTGGTGACCTTTATAGGTTTATAAAAACATGAGGGATGTGATCAGGGTAAATAAAGTCTTTTCCCTGGGATGGGGGAGTCCAGAACTAGAGGGCATAGGTTTAGGGTGAGAGGGGAAAGATATAAAAGAGACCTAAGGGGTAACATTTTCATACAGAGGGTGTTGCGTGTATGGAATGAGCTGCCAGAGGAAGTGTTTGAGGCTGGTACAATTGCAACATTTAAAAGGCACCTTGAATAGTATATGAATAGGAGGGGTTTGGAGGGATATGGGAGGGGTGCTGGGAGGTCGGACTAGATTACTTTGGGATATCTGGTTGGCATGGATGAGTTGGACCGAAGGGTCTGTTTCCGTGCTGTACATCTTTCTGACTCTATGACCTACCTTTATTCTCTGAAATTGTAACTTAACTTCTAAATTGGCTTTTACATGTACATTTCATTTTATTCATCACTGTTTTGCAAAACCACTTTATGGCTTGGGAGTTGCACCAATGCAAGGTAGATATCTGATGTTTAACAGTAACAGGGAGGCAACAGACAAGCGTTGTATTGAGGCCAATTCTGTATTTTGATAGCACTAGAAGATGGGTGTATTTTTAGAAGAACAGTGGTGGTACTAGTGTTGCTAGAGTTTGGAATGAATGGAATCTTTAGTCTGGCTACTCTTGAAATTAAATCTGATGTTTGTCAGTCTTTTAGATAAGATATGAAGTTTGTCTCCCTGGTAATTTGCTGGGGCAGAATTGTAAGATTCCAAAAGGTTCTAAAGGATTTGAAGTAAGCATGTATGAAAGTTTTTTGTTGCTGGAGGTATTCTGGTTTCCCTTCCAGGCCATTTTGTTTGGAGCTTGTGTCGAGAGGATGGAGCAGGGATGGGGAAGCGTGGTAATGCAGAATGCAGGACTACTCACCTATAAGTGACAGGTAATCAGTTGACCCTTTTTAATGGTTATTTAAGATTTAATGTGGAAGTCCAAATGGAATTTTCAGTTTTACCTGCAGGTTGATCCCAGAGAACAGTCAGATGGAAAAGGGAACCGGCAGACAGTGCAGGGATTTTCTGTGGGCATTCTCTGCAATAACAGGTGTACCATTTTGGATACTGTTGCGGGAGGAAGACTTACCAGGGTAAGCCATGGGGTAGTCTCTGTCCCTGTTGCTTAGAAAGAAAGTGGGGAGGGGAGCAGAGAATTAGTCATTGGGGACTCCATAGTTAGCGGGGGGGACAGATAGGAGGTTTTGTAGGAATGAGAGAGACTCGCGGTTGGTGTGTTGCCTCCCAGGTGCCAGCGTTCGTGATGTCTGGGATCATGTTTCTGGGATCTTCGAGGTGGAGGGGGAGCAGCCTCAAATTGTGGTCCATGTAGGCACTAACTACATAGTAGGAAGAGGGATGGGGATTTAAGGCAGAAGTTCAGGGAGCTTAGAACTAGAACAAACAAAGTTGTTATTTCTGGTTTGTTACCCGTGCCATATGCTAGCGAGGCAAGGAACAGGGGAGTAAAACATGGTGACAAGGATGGTGCAGGTTTTGAATACCTAGATAATTGGGACTCTTCCTGGGGAAGGTGGGACCTGTACAAACAGGATGGTCTTCACCTGAATCAGAGGAGTACCAATATCCTGGGGTTAGGGGGAAATTTGCTCATGCTGTTGGGGAGGTATTAAACTAATTAATTCAACAGAGGGATGGGAACCTAAATTGTGGTTCCAGTGTCCAGGAGGTTGAGAGTAGTCAGCTCAGAAATGCGGTTTCAAGATCACAAGAGTGCACTGGCAAGCAAGAATGTGGTTTGAAGCGTGTCCATTTCAACACCAGGAGCATGTGGAATAAGGTGGGTGAACTTTCAGCATGGATTGGTACCTGGACCTTCAATGTTGTGGCCATTCTGGTGACATGGACAGAGCAGGGACAGGAATGGTTCTCTGACTTGGATGTTTTTGGAAAAACAGAGAAGATGGTAGAAGAGGAGGTGGTGTAACATTGAAGGGAAAGGAGAGGTAACCCAGTTGAGTTTTCTAAACTCCTCTGAATAGCTCTAGAGATGTTGAGGAAAGGATAGCGAAGATGATATGAGCGAGAGTAACAGGGTAGTTATGAGGGATTTTTAACTTTCCGAATATTGACTGGAAATACTATAGTTTGAGTACTTTTTGAGTGAATTTTTGTCCAATGTGTGCAGGAGGGTTTCCTGACACAGTACGTAGACAGGCCAACAAGGGGTGAGGCCACATTGGATTTGGTTCTGGGTAATGAACCTGGTTAGATTTGGAGGTAGGTGAGCACTTTGGTGATGGCGACACAATTCAGTTATCTTCACATCAGCATTGGAAAGGGATAGGTGAATACCACAGGGCAAGAGTTGTAGCTGCGGGAATGGCAATTATGATACAATTAAGCAAGATTTAGAATGCACAGGTTGGGGGAGGAAATTGCAGGGGATGGGCACAATTGAAATGTGGAGCTTATTCAAGGAACAGCTACTGCGCATCGTTGATAAGTATGCACCTGTCAGGCAGGGAAGAAGTGGTCGAGCAAGGGAGCTGTGGTTTACTAAGGAAGTTGAATTTCTTGTGAAGAGGAAGAAAAGGCTTATGTTCGGATGAGATGTGAAGGCTCAGTTAGGGCGCTTGAGAGTTATAAGCCTGCCAGCAAAGACCTAAAGAGAACTAAGAAGAGCCAGGAGGAGACATGAGAAGTAATTGGCCGTTGACTTCTCTGCCAAAAACCCTAAAGATGTCTATTGGTATATCAGGAATAAAAGAATGATTAGAGTAAGGTTAGGGTCAATCAAGGATAGTAGTAGGAAGTTGTGCATGGAGTCAGAGGAGATAAGAGAAGTGCTAAATGAATATTTTTCATCAGTATTCTCATTGGCAAAAGACAATGTTTTTGAGGAGAATACTGAGATACAAGATGTACTAGGCTAGATGAGATTGAGGTTCACAAGGAGAAGGTGTGAGCAATTCTGGAAAGTGTGAAAATAGGGAAGTCCCCTGGGCTGGATAGGATTTATCCAAGGATTCTCTGGGAAGCCAGGGAGGAGAGTGCAGAGAGGCTTTGATCTTTGATGTCATTCTTTACAGCAATAGTGCTGGAAGACTGGAGGATAGCAAATGTTGTCCCCTTGTTCAAGAAGTGGAGTATAGACCAAGTTAGCCTTCCTTCGGTTGTGCGTAAAGTGTTGGAAAAGGTTGTAAGGAATAGGATTTATAATCATCTCTAAAGGAATAAGTTGAATAGGGATAGTCAAAACGGTTTTGTAAGGGTAGGTTGTACCTCCTGTGAGAAGGTGACCAAATAGGTGGATGAGGGTAAAGCTTTTGATGTGGTGTATATGGATTTTAGTAAGGTGTTGAATAAGGTTCCCCATGATAAGTTATTGCATTAAATAGAGGCATGGATTTCAGGGTGATTTGGCGGTTTGGATCAGAAATTGGCTAGTTGAATATTCATCCTGGAGTTCAGTAACTAGTGGTGTACCGCAAGGATCTGTTTTGTCACTCTCTTATAAATGACTGGATGAGAGTGTAGAAGGATGTTGGGTTAGTAAATTTGTGGATGACACTAAGGTCAGTGGAGTTATGGATAGTGCTGATGGATGTTGCAGGTTACAGAGGGACACGGATAAGCTGCAGAGCTGAGCTGAGATGTGACAAATGGAGTTTAGTGTAGAAAAATGAGGTTATTCACTTCGGAAGAAGTAACAGGAATAGAGAGTACTGTACTGGGCTAACGTTAAGATTCTTGGCAGTATACAGAGCAGTGAGATCTCGCTGTCCACATAGATCTCTGAAAGATGCCACCCGGGTTGCTAGAGTTCTTAGGAAGGCATACGGTATACCTTTTTAATTGGTTAAGGGATTGTGTTTTGGAGCCACAGGGTCATCTTGCAGCTGTCCAAAACTCTGGTGAGGCCGCACTTGGAGTATTGTATGCAATTCTGGTCACCGCATTATTAGAAGGATGTGAAAGCTTTGAAAAGGGTTCAGAGGTGATTTAGATTAGATTAGATTAGACTTAGTGTGGAAACAGGCCCTTCGGCCCAACAAGTCCATACCGACCCGCCGAAGCGCAGCCCACCCATTCCCCTACATTTACCCCTTTCCTAACACTACGGGCAATTTACTAGGATGTTACTTGGTATGGAAGGAAGGTCTTATGAGGAAAGACTGAGAGACGTGAGGCTGTTTTCCTTAGAGAAGAAGCTTAAGAGGTGACTTAATTGAGACGTAGAAGATAATCAGAGGGTTAGATAGGATGTTTCCTCGGATGATGATGGCTCACGTCAGGGAATATTCCCTTAAATTGAGAGGTGGTAGATACACGACAGATGTCAGGGGTGTTTTCTTTACTCAGAGTAGTAAGGGTTTGGAATGCCCTGCCTGCACTAGTAGTATACGCGCCAACTTTAAAGGCATTTAAATGCTCATTGGATAAATATATTGATGAAAATGGAATAGTGTAGGACAGATTGGCTTCAGATTGGTTCCACAGGTCGGCACAACATCGAGGGCCAAAGGGCCTGTACTGCGCTGTAATGTTCTAAGTTCTAACCTATCAGCTGCTTCGAAGTGGCCTCTTGACAAGACTGAAGTGAAGGTGTGGTTGCAGTGCTCCAGATAGTCTTGGATATTCTTTCTGAAGTCAGCTACAGCAGTCGGCTGCCCTCTGTCGGGGTTCTTCCTCCCCTGCAAAATGGGCTTCCTTTCTTTAAAAAAGAATGTTAGAATACCTCAAAATGGCAGCATCGTCACACTCATTTAACTTGGCAGATCATTTTCTGTTCATGCAGTGCTACAGTGCTGTGTATCATTCCATAGTTCTTTAACTTTATTGAGAACTATTAGAAAATATAAACATCCTCATTGATATCAACAACACTAAGGTGCTGCAAGGCGAAAAGAAAAGCAAAATCTAATTGCTTTAAAGTCTTATGGAAACCTCAAGTTCAGCATCTGAAAAATTGTGATGGGAAATACTCACTCTTATGTATGACCATTCCCCTAAACCTTATTTCAACAGCAAAGTCTGGCGCAGCATTTTTCCCCAGTGGATTTAGCCGTGCATGTTAGTGATCAGGTTAGCACTGGAAATCCAGCACCATCTTGTAGGGTTGCAGATCGGCATAACAGGTAGGTTGATGGTACCTATGTCATGAGAGAGTCCATAAAGATAATGACTAACATACTGATTTTAGTAAAATATAAAGCTGATGTTTCTTTTTGTTTTGTTTAGCATTTGTGTGATTCACTTTCTTGGAACCAGAATAAATAGATAAAATGTATAAGTCAGTTGAAATTTCATGTTAAATATTATTGTTTTGTTCTATTTATGCTAACTGTAAATTTAAGACTGCCCACAATTATGAGACAAGTAATGTTACTGCAAGTCTAATGAATTGATAGTGCCATGGTTCTGCAACTATAACCATAAAACTATAACTGCATAAAGATCTCTGAATACCATAACTTAAATTTAATATTTAATTATAATTGATTAATGCCCTCAAATACAGGTACCCTTACGTAGCACTGATCATATTATGATTGAATCTTACATTCACTTGAGGGAGAGAAAAGTAGATCGAAGGCAAGTGTTTCAAACTTAGATAAAGGCAATAATGAGGCTGTGAAGACAGCTGGCTAAAGGAAACTAGTTAAAAATCGCACAACACCGGGTTATAATCCAACAAGCTTATTTGGAAGTACAAGCTTTTGGAGTGTTTCTCCTTTGTCAAGTGGCAGTGGTCTGAAAGCTTGTACTTCCAAATAAATCTGTTGGACTATAACCTGGTGTTGTGTGATTTTTAACTTTGTCCACCCAAATCCAGTAATAGCACCTCCGCATAAAGGAAATTAGGAAATTCATTTAAGTGATTTGCCATTTGAGGTGCAGTGACATATTTAATGAGATATCAGACTTCTGAGAAAAGATATGATCCAGTGAGTAAGGAAAACTTTTAAGAGAATGATGCACTATAATGACTGACATAATGCAACATACTATGAAGTTGAAAGTAAATGCTTATTATTTGGCAAAAACAAGTGACAGAAGGTTAGGCAATAGAGAAAAGCAAAAGCATTGCTATAAAATTAATAAGGAGGGTATTAGGGAAGGCAAATGGAAGGTTAATCTTTACTTCAAAGGGGGTTGGAATATAGGGAGGTCTTGGTAAAATTACAAGGCATTAGTCATATGACATCTAAAGTCAAAAGTGATAATGGTAGTAAAGAAGAGATAGATATGTAACATAGGTGTAAATGTTAGCTGTGTAAAGGAGATGTGTTCGCTTAGCTGAGATTCATTCCATGTCACAAACAAGTCAGAGGTGAAGGAAGTGAGAAAAAGGGAGTATGAAGGCTGTGCTATATAGGTATTTGCTGGAAATCAATATTGTGTTCTAGAGGTTGTAAAGTGCCTAAATGGAAAATTGGGTTTCTTTTCCTCCAGCTTGTGTTGTGCTTCATTGGAACACTATAGCAAGCCTAAGAATGAAGGTATTAGTGTGGGAACCAGGTGATTTATGGAAATGGTAAGCAATCCTTGCAGTCAGAAGATGTGGGGAAGTGCAGTCAAAGTAACTGTCAGAGTTGGTGGGTTTGTACTGGATTTTGATGAATAGCCTATCCCCAGAAATGGATACAGTAAAGCCAGAGAAGGGAAAGGAAAAATCAATAGATAGATCATGTTCAGATCAACTAGCACATGAGAGATCTCCGTCATATGTGGTCTTGCTTATTCTTAAATGCTTGCAGTGTAAGGAGAGTTGGAATGGGTTAGACTATGTGAAATGTGCCCATGTGAAGCAGCTATATTGGTTAATGCCAGAAAACCTGATTAGAGCAGGCAAGTATGGGTGAATTCAAAATGTTCAGATAAAGTTGGATTAGGTAAAAAGGAATGATAGGGAATGTAACTTAGAAGTTGTTGGAAAACAGAAGGATCCTAGGAAATGTGGAGAAGATACTGAAATCAGAGGGAAGGAAGGGGTTCAGAGTTTTGTAGTAATATCATATTTAAGATAACTTAGGTATGCTGCGTAGTTAGAAAGAGTGCATGTTTTGAGTATGGAGCAATATTAAGTGAAGGTTGAGCATGCCAACCTGGATGGGACTGCAATCAAGGAGAAGACATGAACATCAAGGGAGATAGTGAAAAGGGTGTGGTGTATATGTGTGGTTAGGTAATTGCTATCTGCTTGCTCAAAACCTCAAGGTCAAGGCTGCAAAGATCCCTCCCAAGAGGAAAAGAGATCTTGGGCCCTGGAGGATGTGCCTGACCTTCACCCAACATATGAATAAATTGATTAAGATACTTTGGCTATGATTTGACTGATGTATAATTAGGGGTGCGATCAACTACATCTACCACCTCCTGTCGACAGATCTGCAGTTGGTTGGCTTTGGAGGCAGCACTCTGCCTCTTCTCTGAAGATTTACAGTGGTATTGAACTTCCTAGCCACTAATCCTTTGAAACCTTTAGTGGAGACATATGGGCTACTGATTGGGTGGTGCCACATAAGTACATTCATGATTTAATTGATACCCCTTACAGGAAAACATTAGTGTGTCCAGTTGTCCATGAATTCCAAGAACTAAGATACCTGAGCTGTTGGATTGGTAGCCATTGCTGGATTCCCTCAAGTACAAGGGGCCATTGACTGTAAGTATGTTGTGCTCAGAGCTCTATGCCATCATCCAACTAGATTCCAGAACAGCAGTGAATTTCACTCCGAGTGTCCAGCTTGTTTGTGATCCCTGACAACAATTCACGCATCCAATATCCAGGAAGCTGTCATGATGTTTATGTTTAACTGGATGCCTTGTAATTTCACTGCTGCGTCATTTCTGGGGTTGGCTTGTTAGTAATGAGGTGTACTTGCAGGAGGCATGACTAATGACCGCAGTTTGTGACTCAGATTGACACCAAACAGTACTACAACACAGCCGCTGGAGCCATCATTGAACAGAGTTGGTCTTCTGATGGTGTGCTT
Source organism: Chiloscyllium punctatum (assembly GCF_047496795.1). Classification (NCBI taxonomy): domain Eukaryota; kingdom Metazoa; phylum Chordata; class Chondrichthyes; order Orectolobiformes; family Hemiscylliidae; genus Chiloscyllium; species Chiloscyllium punctatum. The sequence goes on from NC_092784.1 coordinate 36,213,297, forward strand.
CTGTTTAATAGACTTCTCAGGAGGAGCATTGCAGTACTCACCAGTCAGGATTTCTAAAATGCTAATTGTGTGTCATGGAGCAAACAATCCAATTCTATCACCAGTAGTAATGTCGAGGGGAACTTGGAAGGGAACAACCACTCATTGTCTCAAAGAAGGGAGTCAGGTGATGGTGCTAAAGAGACAGAACTGATAATAAAGATGCTAAAGAAGCCAGTGGTGAGATTAAGCAGGCAGACCTAAAAGAATCTGATAATAGCTAGATTTGTAGATGAATGACCAAAGTTTTATTCAAAGTTGAATTCATTCAAGGTCTGTGGGCATTGCTGGCCAGACCAGCATTTATCGCCCATTCCTAGTTGCACTGGCAAAGGTAATGGTGAACTGTCTTCCTGAGTCACTGCAGTTCTTAGGAGGTAGGAATACCATCAATGCTGTTAGAAGGATGCTCTAAGGTTTTGACCCAGCAACTTTGAAGAAATGGCAATATAGTTCCAGGTCTGGTTGGTTTATAGCTTGCAGAGAAACTTGCAGGAGGTGGTGCTCCCACACATTGTTGTCTTTGTGCATCGGTGATGAAGGAAGGGAATATTAAGGCTGATGGATAGGGTGACAATCAAGCAGTCTACTGTGTCCTGGATGGTGTTAAGCTCCTTGAGTGTTGTTGGAAGTGACCCAACCCAGGCAAGTGGAGATTATCCTATTATACTCCTGACTCTTGATGTGTGGATGGTCGACAGACATGAGGCAGACAAGAGATGAGTTACTTGCCACGGTTCTTCGCCTTTCACCTGCTCTTGTATCCATGATTTGTACATGGCTGGTAACATCTAAGATGTTGATAGTGGGTATTTCATGAATGTAATGTCATTGAATGTCAAAGGCTTCCCTCTTGTTCGAAGATGGCCATTGCTTGGTGTATCTTGGCGTGAATGTTCTTTGCCACTTAGCAGTCATAAAGGTCTGCAGCACAGAAGTGGGACCTTCGGCTCAACTTGCACATGATACCCAGTTTTCAAAATTAAACTAGTTTCCTTTGGCTGCATTTGGTCTATATCACTCTATACGTATCTCATCCATGTACCAATCTAAATGTTTCTTAAATAATTTTGTACTCTCTTCTGTCATTACCCATTCCAGGTGCCTGCTGCTCTCTGGACCCTGTCCTGTCTCACCTTAAAATATGAATCTGAAGGAAATCTCTTTCACTTAGTTGACTGGATTGTTGGTTTACAGAGCAGTGTGATGCAAACAGCATGGGTTCAATTCCCATTATTTGATTGAGGTTACCACAAAGAACTTTGCTTCTCAACCTCTTCCCGTACGTGAGGTCTGGTGGTCCTCAAGTTAAATCACTACCAGTAACTGCTCTCTCTGAAAGAGCAGCTCCTATGGTTTGGTAAAACCGTGGTGACGTAACAACAACGTATCTGGATACAATATTTCTCAGAAACATTTCTGATGTCAAGGCAATACTTGTTTCGCATTTTGGAATAATAACAAAGTTGGGTAATTGCCATCTGTACATCAAAAGCGATTTCAATATTGTTCAATCTTTCTTTCTCCATTTTGATTTTGAGGAAAACTGTTGACTGCTTTTCCATCTTGCTTCAGATAACTTTGGCGGGCATCCTCTGGTGGTCCAGATTCTAGAGGTCTCCAGCCTGGACATATTGACCTGACCTGACCTGATGGCCGTATTGGGTCCCTGGCAGAGAGAAAGTATAATGCCAAGACGCTACTTGGAATACCCTGAGATGACGACAGTCTTTGGGTATCTAATTGCACATCATGACGGAGGAGTGACAATGGCACTGCCTTCACACCTTGAACAAATTGATCTTCCTCTCTATGGCCAAAGTCCCTTAGTACCCTCTCACCCAGCCAGTACTTAAATGCACCCATGGCTTGAATGATCGAGTGAAAATCCCTAAAATTGTCTGGCAGATACTGATTGTTCTGCTGGATCTGACTGTTCATGGTGGCTACATCCATTCCATGGATACAGCCATTTGTTTGCATTCTGGAGCCACAACATCAGAGAACTTGGGCGAGTACTGTGCCCTCATACTGTCTGCGCAATCTCTTGCACCTTTGCCCAGCACCTCCTGCTTGCCTGTACATCTTTGTTAACTCATTAATGGCTGAATTCAGATGCTCCTCCTCTGCACTTAGCTTAACAGGGCTTCTTCTCAGCAATCCTTTGACTGTCAGACCATGGTCATTTCTTTCTCCTCTGGTTGTTGGTCTCTGTTAGTGCTGCACACATCAGAATGTGACTCCAAGTCTATGTTAGATAGATTATTTACTGAAGTGAATATCTTCACATTAATGGAGAGCTGGAAGGAAGACTGTAATGATGATTTTTGAATCTTGCAACTGTTCGTCCTCCGAGATGTGGCTCAAGACATGAGTAGAGATGGTCTGGTGTCCCAGGGCTGTTTAATTGTCCAGCTTTGAGTAGAATGCAGATATTGCATAGAAAAAAAAACAAAGATTTGTTTGTGTTGCAAATCGCCACCTTGACCTAAGGTTTCATTGAGACGGTAGTGCTCAACATGCAGTTGAGTGTTTCTAACCTGCCACATTGTCATTAGATGACTATAGATATTCAAATGCTCCATCAGCACAAGCACATATCCCTTGATGTCCAGCTTGCTGGCTGGTTTCTGAGGAAGTCAGGAGCCTATGTCAACCACTTTTCTTTGTTTAGTGGAATGCTGTAGAATGTATCATGAGCATGTATCATGAGCATGTATCATGAGCATGTATCATGAGCATGTATCATGAGCATGTATCATGAGCATGTATCATGAGCATGTATCATGAGCATGTATCATGAGCATGTATCATGAGCATGTATCATGAGCATGTATCATGAGCATGTATCATGAGCAATATGTCCAGATCACGCGTTACTCATTTGTGTTGTGGGTAATTTGGGTGTTAAGGGGTTCTGAATGGGTTCCGAAAGGGGTTCATTGATGTCAGAGAGCTACAGTGACAGAGTGTTCATCTCAAAGCTGCTGTTGTTTTAGAAGATAGAACATAGAACAATACAGCCAAAACAGGCCATTCGGCTCTCAAGGTTGCACTGACCTGTGAACTATTCTCAGCTCACTATCCCAAAATCATTCATGTGCTTATCTAAGGATTGTTTAAATCTCCCTACTGTGGCTGCGTTGACTACATTAGCAGGTAGGGCATTCCACGCCCTTACCGCTCTGTGCGTAAAGAACCTGCCTCTGACATCTATCACCCCTCAATTTGTAGTTATGCCCCCTCTGATCATCTTGTATGTCTCTATCAAATCCCCTCTTAGCCGCCACCTCGCCAATGAGAACAGGTTCAAGTCTCTCAGCCTTTCCTCATAAGACCTTCCCTCCAGACCAGGCAACATCCTGGTAAATCGCCTCTGCGCCTTTTCCAATGCTTCCACATCCTTTCTGAAATATGGGGACCAGAACTGTACACAATATTCTAAGTGTGGCTGCACCAGTATTTTGTATAGTTGCAGCATGATATTGCAACTCTGGAACTCAATCCCACTACGAATGAAACCTAACACAGCATATGCCTTCTTGACAACACTATCCACCTGAGTGGCAAATTTCAAGGATCTATGTACGTGAACTCCAAGATCCCTCTGCGCATCCACGCTACCAAGAATCTTTCCATTTACCCAGTACTCTGCCTTCCTGTTGTTCTTCCTAAAGTGCATCACTTCATTTAGTTGCATTGAACTCTATATGCCACCTCTCAGCCCAATTCTGCAGTTTATCCAAGTCCCCCGCAACCTGTAACATTCTTCCACACTGTCCAATACTCCACTGACGTTAGTGTCGTCTCCAAATTTACTTATTACCTATGCCTGCATCTAAGTCATTTATAAAAATGACAAAGCAGTGTTCCAAAACAGACCCTTGTGGCACACCACTAGCAACCAGTCTCCAAGCTGAATATTTTCCATCAACCAACACTCGCTGCCTTTTTTCAGAAAGCCGGTTTCTAATCCAAACTGCTAAATCACCCTCAATTCTATTTCTCTGCATTTTCTCCAACAACCTACCATGTGGAACATTTATCAAAGGCTTTACTGAAGTCCATGTACATGACGTCAACTGCCCTACCCTCCTCTATGTGCTCGGTCACCTTCTCAACAAACTCAATGAGGTTTGTGAGACATGACCTGCCCTTGACGAAACCATGTTGACTATCTGAAATCAAATTGTTCTTGCTAGATGATTATAAATCTTATCTCTTATTATCCTTTCCAAAATCTTTCCTAAACAGAAGTAAGGCTCACTGGTCTATAATTACCTGGGTCATCTATGCTGCTTTTCTTGAACAATGGCACAACATTTGCAATCCTCCAGTCCTCAGGTACTAAACCTGTAGATAATGACGACTCAAAAATCAAAGCCAAAGACTCTGATATCTCCTCCCTAGCTTCCCAGAGAATCCTCGGATAAATCCCATCCAGCCCACGGAACTTGTCTACTTTCACTCCTTCTAGAATTGATAACACCTGTTCGTAACTAACCTCGATTCTTTCTAGTCTAATATCTCATACCTCATTCTTCTCCTCCACAATATTCTCCTTTTCCTGAGTGAACACCGATGAGAAATGTTCATTTAGCACCTCTCCGATCTCTACAGGGTCCACATTCAACTTCCCACTTCTGTCTTTGACTGGCCCTATTCCTACCCTAATCATCCTCTTATTCCTCACATACCTATCGAAAGCTTTAGAGTTCTCCTTTATTCTGTTTGCTAAAGACTGCTCGCCTGTCTTTAAATCCTTCCTAGCTGATCTGTAACTCTCCATCGTCTCATCTGTACCATCTTGCCTCATCTTCTTAACAAGAGATGTAATTTCTGTAGTAAACCACGGTTCCCTTACCTTATCACTTCCTCCCTGCCTGACAGGGACATACCTGTCAAGGACACTCAATATCTGTTCCTTAAACCAGCTCCACATTCCCATTGTCTGCATCCCTTGCATTTATCTGCCCCATTCTATGCATCCTAATTCTTGCCAAATCGCATTATAATTGCCCTTGCCCCACCGATAACTCTTGACCTGTGGCATGTACCTATCCCTTTCCATCGCTAAACTAAACATAACTGAATTATGGTCACTTGTATCCTTGTTGAAACCTGTCAACCTCAGATTTAAAATTAACAATAGACCCGATTGAGGGACAGAATACAAGTTTTTGCTCAATTGTATAGAAATATTTCTTAATTTCACTTGAAGTTCCTGACTCAATCAGCAGTCATAGTTTCTCTTTGTCGTCTTATTTTTTTCTCCTTCGTATCTTAACTTCCTTCAAAAGACCCTTAACCTTCTAAATTTCTGGGAACACAACCCAAATTGGTATAATCTATTTTTATAATTTAATCCTTGATTAATTAATCCAATATTCAGTACATATGTCACGTTGTAAATCCATACCACACTTCCTCCATTGCCAATAAAAGCTTCATTTTATTTGATGTCCGCATCTATTCACAGTAATTCAGATATGGTCCAATCGAGGTCATGTATTGTTGTAGCATGACTTCCATTTGTTTGTTTCTAGTCCCTAAGATGTAAAGGCTTGCAATCTGTTGGCATTTTTGGATTATATTTTGTACAGGTCATTCTGCTATAATGTGCATTTTGTTAATGTGAATTTGCTGTAATGTGATTAAATTAGGGACACTGTTTTTAAAGCACAAAGTTTTAAAACGTGAGTTGGCTGTAACGCAGTTACATAGCCAACACTTTAAGCACTGTTTCTAACAGATGATTTTTTTCTGTAATGCAGGTTGCACAAGAATGCAACCATTGCATTATAGAAGAACTACCTGTACTTGTCAATAACTTAAATACCTATTTTTTTTTTCATTTCTTGCCATTTGGAAAACACTGTTGTATCTTTTTTTAAAGTCCAATATTGATGAGCTCGTTTCCCTGCAGTTTTGCCCAGTCATTTAATCTATTCATATGTCTTTGCAATTTTAGAAACTTGTCACTCTTCAGTACCATTATTTTCTTCATTGCTATTAACTAACCTGCTTAATTATGATGAGTTCCCTCAGTATTATGACACCCCATCGATATTAAATCTCAAAAATCTTAATTCTGTTTGACACAGTCTTACACAGCTACAAGGTAAAAGTAGTAATGGGCTGCACTCAAGGCCTTATTTATATATTAAGTTGAATCAGCAAAACAGAGGAATCAAATCTTTTTAAAAATTATATTACATTTAATAGAATACAGATCACAGCATTACTTGGAAGTTATACAATTTACACATAAACATGATAATTTAATGTTGAGTTGGAAATATTAGTTGTGTGAGCACGAGATTTCCAGCTGCTGTCAAATGCTAAGGAATTTCAGTTTTCATCTTGTTCATGTGAAAGTGCATACTGAACGTTACAATGATATTTATATCTTCCAGCCAGTAGGGGTTCTTCTGGGAAAACCAGCAGAGATCTGTGACAAAGAAGGCAAAAATATTTGCTAAAACGCAAGTGGCAAGGGGAAGTGAAACTGAATTTAGATTTTTGATTCAAAATTCTAGTAATTTAAATTGAGTGAATTGTATTTAATCCAAATTTAACCCAATTTTATTAAAACTGACTGCAGGGGAACTGACAGAGGGCTGGAGGACAGTTAACATGGTTCCACTTTTCAAAACAAGTGGTAGAGTTAAACCAGGGAACTATAGACTAACATCAGTGGTATGAAAAGTATTAGAGAAAAGTTCTGAAGGAGCAAATTAATCTCCACTTGGAGAGACAAGATTTGATCAGGGATAGTCAGCATGGCTTTGTCAGAGGAAAGTTATGCCTAACAAATTTGATTGCATTTCTTGAGGTGACAAGGTGTATAGATGAGGGTAGTGCGTCAGATGTGGTTTGCACTGATTTTGTTAAAGCCTTTGACAAGTTCACACATGGGCATCTGATAAAGAAGGTAAAAGCCTATGGAATTCAGGATAACTTGGCAAGTTGCATCCAAAATTGGATCAGTGGTAGACCATAAGACATAGGTGCAGAATTAGGTCACTCAGTCTTTCAAGTCTGCTGTGCCATTTGATCGTGGTTGATTATGTTTCCAACCCCATTCTCATGCTTTCTTAACCTTTTAACCCTTGATCATCTTACTAATCAAAAACCTAAAATACACTCAATTACTTGGCCTACGCAGCCTTCTGTGGCAATGAGTTCCACAGATTCATCACCCTCCAGCTGAAAATAAAATCCTCCTCATCTCAGTGCTAAGGTTTTTTTTTCACTGAGGTTGTGCCCTCCGGTCCTAGTCTCTTTGACTAGTGGAAACAGCTTCTCCTTGTTCACTCTGGCTTCTGAGTAGTCAGTAAGTTTCAATGAGATACTGTTCTCCTCCCCCTAAACACCTTAAGAGTACAGACCTAGAGTCCTGAATGGCTCCTCCTATTGCAAGCTCTTCATTCCTTGAAAGATTTTTGTTAACCTTCTCTGGAATCCCTCCATCACAAGCATATATCCTTACTTAGATATCAAGCCTAAAACTACATTCGATATTTCAAACCTGGTCTGACCAGAGCCTTATACAGTCTCAGCAGTACATCTCTGCTCTTGTATTCTAGCCCACTTTGCCTTCCTAACTGCCGAACTGAGCCTGCGTGTTAACCTTAAGAGAATCCTGAACCACGTCTCCCAAATCCCTTTTACGCTTCAGATTTCCAAAGCCGTTTCCTGTTTAAAAAATAGCCTCTGCTGTTCTTTCTACCAAAGTGCGTATCCTCACTTGCCACATTGTATTCCATCTGCCAGGTCTTTGTCACTCTCCTAGCCTGTCCAAGTCCTTTTGTAGTCTCCCTGTTTCCTCAACTGCCCTTTCTACCTACTTTATATTATCTGCAAATGTAGAAACAATGCCCTGAGTTCTTTTGGCCTAGATCATTAATGTATTCTGCACAATCTGCAATCTCATGGCCCAGCAGATCCCACACTTGATCATTGCCATCAAGCAAGAGGCTCAACCCTGGTTCAATGGAGAGTGCAGGAGGTCATGCCAGGGGCACCTAAAAATGATGTGTCAACCTAGTGAAGCTATCAACTTGTATGCCAAGCAGCAAGTGATAGACAGAACAAAGCAATCCCACACTAACAGGTCAAGTCTAAGCTTTGCAGTTGTGCGATAAGAGTCAGGAATGGTAGTGGACAGTTAAACAACTCTGGAGGAGGAGGTGGCGGCTCCACAAATGTCCCCATCTTCAGTGATGAAAGAACCCAATTCAACAGTGCAAACGATAAAGTTGAAATGCTCACAGCATTCTTCAGCCCGACGTGCTGTGCTGATGAACCATCACAGCCTCCTTCAGTGGTCAGAAGCATTACAGACACCAATCTTCAGCCAATTTGATTTCAAGAAATAGTTGGAGGCACTGGTTGCTGCAAAGACTATGGGTCCTGACAACATTTCAGCAATAGTACTGAAGACCTATGTTCCAGTATTTGCTGACAGTGAGGACTGCAGATGCTGGAAGGTCAGAGTTGATATAGTCAGAGAGTCAGATGTACAGCACAGAAACAGACCCTTTGGTCCAACTTGTCCATGCGTCCAGATGTCCCAACTCAAAATTTAGTCCCACCTGCTAGCACCAGACCGATATGCCTCCAAACCCTTCCTATTCATATATCCATCCAGATGCCTTTTAAATTGTACTAACCTCCATCACTTCCTCTGGCAGCTTATTCCATACATGTACCATCCTCTCTGAAAATGTTGCCCCTTAGGTCTCTCTTATATCTTTCCCCTCTCACCCTAAACTTGTACCCTCTAGTTCTGGACTCCCCCTCCCCAGAGAAAAGGCTTTGTCTATTTATCCTATCCATGCCCCCCATAATTTTATAAACCTCTACGAGGTCACCCCTCCGCCTCCGCTCCAGTGAAAACAGCCCTAGCCTATTCAAACTCTCCCTAAAGCTCAAATCCTCCAACCCCGGCAACCTCCTTGTAAATCTTTTTAGAACCCTTTCAAGTTTCACAACATCTTTCTGATAGGAAGGAGACCAGAATTGCACGCAATATTCCAACAGTGACCTAACCAATGTCCGTACAGCTGCAAAATGACCTCCCAACTCCTGTACTCAATATTCAAATAAAGGAAAGCATACCAAACGCCGCCTTCACTATCCTATCTACCTGCGACTCCACTTTCAAGGAGCTATGAACCTGCACTCCAAGGACTCTTTGTTCAGCAACACTCCTGAGGACCTTACTATTAAGTGTATAAGTCCTGCTAAGATTTGCTTTCCCAAAATGCAGCACATCACATTTATCTCAATTAAACTCCATCTGCCACTTCTCAGCCCATTGGCCCATCTGATCAAGATCCCGTTGTAATCTGAGGTAACCTTCTTTGCTGTCCACTACACCACCAATTTTGGTATCATCTGCAAACTTACTAACTGTACCTCTTATGCTCACATCCAAATCATTTCTATAAATGATGAAAACCTTGTGGCACTCCACTGGTCACAGGCGTCCAGTCTGAAAAACGACCCTCCTCCACCACCACCCTCTGTCTTCTACTTTTTGAGCCAGTTCTGTATCCAAATGGTTAGTTCTCCCTGTATTCCGTGAGATCTAACCGTGCTAATCAGTCCCCCATGGGGAACCTTGTCGAATGCCTTACTAAAGTCCATATAGATCACATCTACCACTCTGCCCTCATCAATCCTCTTTGTTACTACTTCAAAAAACTCAATCAAGTTTGTGAGACATGGTTTCCCAAGCATAAAGCTATGTTGACTATCCCGAATCAGTCCTTTCCTTTCCAAATACATGTACATCCTGTCCCTCAGGATTCCCTCCAGCAACTTGCCCACCACCGATATTAGGCTCACTGGTCTATAGTTCCATGGCTTGTCCTTACCACCTTTCTTAAACAGTGGCACCATGTTAGCCAACCTCCAGTCTTCCAGCACCTCACCTGTGCCTATCAATGATACAAATATCTCAGCAAGAGGCCAGGCAATCCCTTCCCTAGCTTCCCACAGAGTTCTAGGGTACACCTGGGGATTTGTCCACTTTTGTGTTTCAAGGCATCCAGCATTTCCTCCTCTGTAATATGGACATTTTTCAAAATGTCATCTATTTGCCTACATTTTGTAGGCAAATAAGTGTAGTTTAATTGATCAGTCCTACCTTGTTCTTTGCTTTGTCCGTGCCTGCCCTGACTGTTGGTCTCTTCTTTGTTCTCAACTGTACCAATCTCAGATTGAAATCTTTCCCTACTGTCTCCTTGCTCCCCTCCACAACCTTACTAGTTTAAATCCTCCCAAGCAGCTCTAGCAAATTTCCCTGCCAGTATATTAGTCCCCTTCCAATTAGGTGCAATCCATCGTTCTTCTAGAACGATGGAGCTAGAAAAAGCACAGCAGGTCAAGCTGCATCAGAGGAGCAGGAGAGTTGATGTTTCAGTTCAGGACCCTTAATCAGGATGACCTACTGTGCTTTTTCCAACTCCACACTTTGTCACCTGCAGTACTTGCCACTCCCCAAGCCAAGCCATTCTAGTACAGTTACAGCATTGGCATCTACCTGACGATGTGGAAAATTGCCCACATTTGTCCCATACATAAAAAAAACAGGACAAATCCACCTCAGCCAATTACTGTTCCATTTGTCTACTCTTGATCATCAGTAAATTGATGGAAATTGCAACAATAGTATTATCAAGCAACACCTGTTCAGCAATACCTTGCTCAGTGAAGCCCAGTTTGGGCTTTGCCAGGGCCATTCAGCTGCTGACCTCATTACAGCCTTGGCTTAAACATGGACAAATGAGCTGAATTCGAGAGATAAGGTGAGAGTGACAGCCTTTGGCATCAAGGGTGCATTCAACTGAGCGTGGATTCAAAGAGGCTTAGCAAAAATGGAATCGGTAGATATTTGGGGCAAACTCTCTGCTGGTTGGAGTTTATCAATCACATAGGAAGATGGTCTTTGTTGGAGGCCAATCGTCTCAGCTCCAGAATATCTCTGTGGGAATTCTTTAATGTAATGACCTCTGCCCAACCACCTTCCCTCCATCATAAGGTCAGAAATGGGAATGTTTGCTGATTGCGCAATGTTCAGCACCATTCACGACTCCTCAGATACTGAAGCAGACAATGTTCAAATGCAATAAGATCTGGATAATTTCCAGGCCTGGGCTGACAAGTGGCAGGTGACATTTGCATCACGATGCCAGGCTATGACCATCACCAATAGAGACAGTTTAATCGTAGTGATTGTAATGAAGTCAGCAGCTAGAGCGCATTGAATGAGATCTCTGGTCCAGATTAACAGCCCTAATCAGGGAGACCTGGCTGACACAAAAGGATGAAGTTAGAGACATTGAGCTCTTGAATACCAGTGCTATTGTTAATAAAGGGTGATTGGTGATGGGTTGCCAGCCTCTGAAGAGTTATTTCAGTAGTAGTTGGTGTAAAGCACAATCCTAAATAAACTTGGGTGCAACGGTTCTTGAGTTGGGGTCTGCATTTCTTACATTATGTCTTTGTTTGGGAAGCTTGACTTGTTCAACACTGCATTTGAGGACTGGGCTCAGTACGCAGAAAGAATGTTTTGTTTGGGCAAACAATATTGTGGCAGATGAAAAATGAATAATTCTCCTGACAGCCAGTGGAGCTGCAGCTTTTTGTTATTTGGACTGTAACTTTTCCCGAGACACCAAATACTAAAACCTTTTAGAGAATTGATCAGCATAGTCAAGGAATATGATCTGAAGCCTCATTACTTGGCATCTCGAGAACCTGGAGAATCTGTATCAGTGCTTATGAACAGGTTAGGAGGATTAGATTAGATTAGATTAGATTACTTAGTGTGGAAACAGGCCCTTCGGCCCAACAAGTCCACACCGCCCCGCCGAAGCGTACCCACCCGTACCCCTACATCGACCCCTTACCTAACACTACGGGCAATTTAGCATGGCCAATTCACCTGACCTGCACATCTTTGGACTGTGGGAGGAAACCGGAGCACCCGGAGGAAACCCACGCAGACACGGGGAGAACGTGCAAACTCCACACAGTCAGTCGCCTGAGGCGGGAATTGAACCCGGGTCTCCGGCGCTGTGAGGCAGCAGTGCTAACCACTGTGCCACCGTGCCACCCAGAAGCCTGTGAATTTGGTTTAACCCTTAATGAGAGACCATCTAGTTTGTGTGATTAATGATGTGCCTATGCAAAATTGCCTACTAACTGAGTTACAAAGTATGCTAATCGAAATGGACACCCTTACCAGTCAGCTTGAGCTTTGGGAATGCTACTTCATTGCAGGCAACTGCATAGCCATGTTCACGATATATCTTGGTTGGCCCACAGTGAAACCCCAAAAGAAAGACAAGAATGAGCCAAACAGTTACAATTTTCTGGTCATCTGTAGTATAATAGAGAACTGAGGGCCTCTCGTCTTGATGAGTTTCCATTGCCTTCGGTCATTGCTTCCTTTCCTTTACCATTTAATTGCCAATCTGCACTCTGCCACTTACCAACTCAACTTCCATCTGGCAACAGAAACATCAATGTCTGAAGAATCACTCACTCCAACTCAGCCCTGAGCACCACTCTAGTAAAAGTCACCACTCCCTTGATGGCGAAGACCATGCATTCATAAGTCATAAACATCATGCCAGTTATTCCATGGTATTGCTTCCTGATTGTGCAAGTGGAAGCGAATGGAAATCCACACATTTTCCCACTTTGCAGACTCCTGAGATTCAGAATCTGTTTGGAGGTAAGTATTACTGGACTTGTCCTCACAACTCTGACACTTGCTCCTGGATCTGCACCCACTCCTGCATATTTTTAATAAATCTGTTCAGGGATGCTATATACTTTGTGAACAAGTGGGATTTGAACCCCTGCCTTTTGGCTCAGTGGTAGGAATGCTATTGCTATACCTTAAGATCCTTCCTGATGAATACTCTTCATAGGATTGTAGATTTTTTTTCATCAACCTGTTCAGGCACATTATGACACACATGGAGCAGGTGAAAGTTTGAACCCGGGCCTCATGGCTCAGAGGAACACCTGCCTGTTCACCGTAAGAACCCCTCCCCTCTTTGTGTAGATATTTTTAATTAACCTGTTCAAATGTAATGAAACACCTATTTGGCAAGTGTGACTTGAACCCAGGCCTTCTATTCCAGAGGAATGGACACTACCACTGCATCACAGCCTGGGTTCAAGTCACACTTGCCAAAGAGGTGTTTCATCACATCTCTGAGCTGGTTGCATAAAATCTGTGGTGTATTGTAGGTAACTACTGTTTATTCTAGCTGTTTTGAATTAATCTATTTGGATATGTTATTACACACCTCTGTCAAAGATGGGACTCAGAACATAGACCATTACAGCACAGTACGGGCCCTTCAGCACTCAATGTTCAGCCGATCTGTACAACCAATTTGAAGCCCATCTCGCCTACACTATTCCGTTCTCGTCCGTATGCCTATGCAATGATCATTCAAATACCCTTAAAGTTGCCGAGTCTACTATTGTTACAGGCAGGACATTGCATGCTCCTACTACTCTGAGTAAATAAGCTATCTCTGGTATTTGTCCTATTTTTATCACCCCTCAATTTAAAGCTTTGTCCCCTTATGCTAGCCATAGCCATCCGAGGAAACAAGGCTCTCACTATCCAACCTATCTAACCCTCTGATTATCTTATGTCTCAATTAAGTCCCCTCTCAACCTTCTTCTCTCTAATGAAAACCGTCTCAAGTCATAGAGATTTACAGCATGGAAACAGACCCTTTGGTCCAACTCGTCCATGCTGATCAGGTATCCTAACCCAATCTGGTCCTACCTGCCAGCACCCAGCCCATATGCCTCCAAACCCTTCTTATTCATATATCCATCCAGATGCTTCTTAATTATTGCAATTGTACTAGGCTCCACCACTACTACTTCTTGCAGCTCATTCCGTAGACAAACCATCCTCTGCGTGAAAAAGTTGCCCCTTAGGTCTCTCTTATATCTTTCCCTTCTCACCCTAAACCTATGCCCTCTAGTTCTGGACTCCCCCACCCCAAGGAAAAGACTTTGTCTATTTATCCTGTCCATGCCCCTCAAAAGTCCCTCAGCCTTTCCTCGTAAGATCTTCTCTTCATACTGGACAACATTCTAGTAAATCTCCTCTGAACCCCTTCCAAAGCATCCACATTCTTCCTGTAATGCAATAACCAGAACTTTACACAATACTCCAACTGTGGCCGCACCAGAGTTTTGTACAGCTGCAGCATGATCTCCTGGTTCTGAAACTCAATCCCTCTACCAATAAAAGCTAACACACCGTATACCTTCTTAACAACTCTATCAATCTCAGAGGCAACTTTCAGGGATCTATGTACCTGGACTCTGAGATCTCTCTGCTTATCTACACTACCAAGAGTCTTACCATTAGCCCAGTACTCTGCATTCCTATTACTCCTTCCAAAGTGAATCACCTCACACTTTTCTGCATTAAAAACTCCATTGGCCACCTCTCAGCCCAGCTCTGCAGCTTATCTGTGTCTCTGCAACCTACAGCATCCTTTGCTGCTATCTACAACTCTACTGACCCTAGTGTCATCTGCAAGTATACTAACTCATCCTTCTATGCCCTCATCCATGTCATTTATAAAAATGACAAACCATAGTGGAGCTAAAACAGATCCTTGCAGTACCCCGCTAGTAACTGAACTCCAAGTTGAATATTTCCCATCAACTACCACCCTCTGTCGTCTTTCAGCTAGCCAATTTCTGATCCAAACCACTAAATCACCCTCAATCCTTTGCCTCTGTATCTCGTGCAATAGTCTACCATGGAGAACCTTATCAAATGTCTTACTGGAATCCGTATACACCACGCCAACCACTTTACCCTCATCCACCTGTTTGGCCATTTCTCAAAGAATTCAATGAAGTTTGTGAGGCACAATCTACCCTTCACAAAACAGTGTTGACTATCCCCAATCAACTTATTCCTTTCTAGATGATTATAAATCCTATCTCTTGTAACCCTTTCCAACACTTCCCACAACAGAAGGAAGGCTCACAGGTTTATAATTTCCCAGGTTGTCTCTTCTCCCCTTGCACAAGGGGACAACATTTGCTATTCTTCAGTCTTCTGGCACTATTCCTGTAGGAAAAGATCAAAGCCAAAAGCTCGGCAATCTCCTCCCTGGCTTCCCAGAGAATCCTGGGATAAATTCTAACTGGCCCAGGGGACTTATCTATTTTTACACTTTAGCAATTCCTCCTTATGCACCTCAATCCCATCTAGTCTAGTAGCCTGTATTCTCCACGACTGCGTTGTCTTTTTCTACTGTGAATGAAAGTATTCATTTACCACTTGCCCAACTCCTCTGACTCCCCACACAACTACCCATTGCTATGCTTGATTGGCCCTATTCTTACTCTAGTCATTCTTTTATTCCTGATATACCTATAGAACCCAAACTTTATGGTCCAGATAAAAGGAAAATACCACTGCATCACAACAGACCTTCACCATTCTTTACTGTAAGCAATGAATATTTGAATACATGAACTTCCCAGAAAAAACTTGATGCTGTTCTCTTCTGATGTCTGTTCAATTGTCTTTACTGTCAAGGATTGCTTCATGGAAATTTGGAGCAGGAACACTGGACAATTTTTTTTCAACTTGGAAACCAAATTGGCCCTAATTTGAGACTTTATTCCGGCCCTTCTATAACACTCATGCATCGTTTTTGCCTGCGGTAGAGAAACTAGGTTATGGAATTTTAGAACTAGCTTTCCCCTCTCTATTGCAAAATATACAAATGAACATGCAATGTCTATCTTTTGAGACATTTCCAAAATCCATTTTATTTTTAGCAGTGACTACTATTTTTTTCACTCTTTCGGATGTGGGGGTCATTGGCTGGGCCTGCATTTATTGCTTGACTCTAGCCACCCTTAAAAAGGTGGCACTGAGTAGTATCTTGAAGCACTACAGTCCATGTGCAGTGGATAGACTCCGTCCCATTGGAGAGTGAATTCTGAGGTTTTGACCTAGCAACATTGAAGAACGTTATATTTTCAAGTCAGGATGCTGGTTGGCTTACAGGTGGTGTTCTTCTAATGTATCTGCTGCCTTTCCATTCCTTTTTAGATGGAAGTGGTTGTGGGTTTGAAACATGCTGTCTAAGGATCTTTGGTGAATTTCTGCACTGTATGTGATAGATAATATGCATTGCTGCTACTGAATGTCAGTGATCGAGTGCCTGAGTGACACCATACCCACAAACAATCAAACAAGCTGTTTTGTCCTGGATGTTGTAAGGCTTCTTGAATGTTGTTGAAGATTGTTGCTGATACTTCAACCTTATCTTTTGCACTGATGCGCAGGGTACTCCCATCATTGAGGATGGGGATATTTGTGGAGCCGCCTCCACCAGTGAATTTTGTCCATCATCATTTGTGACTGAATGTGGCAGAACCACAGAGCTTAAATCTAAATGATTGGTTTTGCCATCTCTTAGCCCTGAGGACTGCAGATGCTGGAGATGAGAGTCGAGAGTGTGATGCTGGAAAGGGCGGCACTGTGGCACAGTGGTTAGCACTGCTACCTCACAGCACCAGAGACCCAGGTTCAATTCCCGCCTCAGGTAACTGTCTGTGTGGAGTTTGCACATTCTCCCAGTGGATTTTCTCCGGGTGCTCCAGTTTCCTCTCTCAATCCAAAGATGTGCAGGTCATGTGAATTGGCCATGTGAAATTACACCGTAGTGTTAGGTGTAACGGAATGGGTCTGGGTGGGTTGTTCTTTGGAGGGTTGGTGTGGACCTGTTGGGCCGAAGGGCCTGTTTCTACACTGTAGGAAATCTAATCTAATCTTAAAAAAAAAAGCATGGCAGGTTAGGCAGTATCCGAGGAGCAGGAGAATCGATGTTTAGGGCAAGAGCCCTTCATCAGGAATGGCTCTTTCCAGAAACATCGATTTTCCTGCACCTCGGACGCTGCCTGACCTGCTGTGCTTTTCCAGCACCCCACACTTGATCGCTTAGCTCTGTCCATCACCTCCTGCTTATGCTGTTTGGCATGCAAGTAGTCCTGTTTTATAGCTTCACTAGGTGTGCTTTTGGCATGTCCGCTTGCACTTTTTAAACCAGGGCTAATTCCTGGTTTGTGGGAGGACCGGGAGGATATGCTGCGCCATTAGGTTACTGATTGTTTTGGCGTGTGATTCTACTAATACCGATGGCCCATATTGCCTAATGAATGGTTAGTTTTGAGTTGCTAGATCTGTTCAAAATCTGTTCCATTTAGCATGGTGATAGTGCTACACAGTGCAATGTATTATGAATGATAAAAAAAATGCATTGAACAGTGCCTCATAAAATGCCACATTTTTTTGGTGTTACCTTGTGAACCATTCCAAATTCAAGCTAATTTCCTATGTTACTAGAAAAGACATCAAAAATGTTAAATGACTAACTTTCTAAAAGTCCAGTTGCTATCTTTCCCTGTTCAATAGTTAACTGGTGTTAACTTCAAAAATGTGCCAAACTTTAAAAAAAAGCTTGTGGAACATGAACCAATTTCCAGCCAGATAAAATATATTTCTCTGATTACTGTAAAGGAGTTTGGAGGATTTACAAAATGCCCCCTCGAAATTCAAGGAATCCATGTATGGTACAAATGGTCTTTTAGACATTTTATAGTTTTGTTTTAGATTTACTTAGTGTGGAAACAGACCCTTCGGCCCAACAGGTCCACACCGACCCTCTGAAGAGCAACCCACCCAGACCCATTCCCCTACATTTACCCCTTCATCTAACACTACAGACAACTTAGCATGGCCAATTCACCTGATCTGCACATCTTTGGACTGTGGGAGGAAACCAGAACACCCGGAGGAAACCAGAACACCTGGAGGAAACCCACGCAGACACTGGGAGAATGTGCAAACTCCACACACAGTCGCCTGAGGCGGGAATTGTAATTTGGAAGCAACTTCTAGTCATTTATTAAAAGGTCCCCAAAAATATCTGTATGAGCAAATACATTTCTTATGCATTTGTGTTGATGGTTCTTATAGTTTAAATGCATATTATTTAGTCCTGAATATTTGGTTAAAAATCCTGCTAATCTATGCTTAATTGGAAGAGTTCATAAATTATATAAATGAGCTCTATGTTGTAGGCAATGCAGTAAGTCACCACTAATATTACTGATTGATTGCTGAAATATTTACGTGCACAGCTGGCAAGAATTCCCATGAGCTTGTTTTTGATGTACAGGCATCCATGCCTTTAACACAGCTGTGTTCCTTGCAGAGGCTTTTAAGAAGTTGTGTTAGTAAAAGACCTCCATTACTGTTGAGCGTGCAAGAGATGATCATGCCACTTTGCCTGATCCACGTCTAATGAGATTTGCATAGAAGCTTTTGGGAAACTGTTTTGAGAGGGTTGGGTAAAAACTGTAAATAACCTTTTGTGGACTGCATTTCCTCACATTTTAAATGCTTTAGAAGTCATATGATAAGTAAAGTGTAACATGGCTGATATTTTTGCATAATTGTTAGCCACGGGTAAGGTCCTGGAAGATGGTAGGGTAATGAATGTTGTCCCCTTGTTTGTGAAGGGCTGCAAAGAAAAACCTGAAAACTATAGACCAGTAAGCCTAATCTCTGCTGTAAGTAAATTACTTGAGAAAACTCAGATAAGATACATATTCATTTGGAAATACAGGGTTTGATTAGGAGTAGTCAGCATGGCTTTGTGAGTGGGAGATTGTCTCAAATTTGTTTGAGTTCTTTTGATGAAGTGACCAGAAATGTTGACATAGTCTATATGGATTTCAATAAGATCTTTTGATAAAGTTCCATATGGTAGGCTGCTCTGGAAGATTATATCGCATCGAATCCAGGGAAAGCTGGCAAACTGAATACAGTTGGGTTGATAGGAAGGTAAAAACAGAGGGTAATAGTGGAAGGATGCTTGTTGGACTGGAGGCCTATGACTAGTGAAGTCCCTTGGGGGTGGGCACTGGGCCTAATGCTCTTTGCTACCTATATCAGTGATTTGGATGAGAATGTACAAGGCATGATCAGTAAGTTTGCAGGTGACATTAAGATAGGCAGTTTTTCGACAATGAGAAAGTTATCGAAAATTGCAGCAGAACCTTGATCAGCTGGGAAAGCGGTCTGAGAAATGGAAAATAGACTTTAAAATAAGTGTGAGGTGTTGCATTTTGCAAAGCCAAATCATGGTAGGAGTTTCATGGTGAATGGTAGGGCCTTAAGGAGTGCAGTGAAACAGAGGGACCTTGGAGTTCAGGTGCATGACTCTCTGAAAATGGAGTCATAGGTAGACAGGGCAGTGAAGAAGGCTTTTGGCACACTGGCCTAAATCAGTCAGGGCATTGATTACTGAAGTTGGAAAGTTGTGTTGCAGTTTTATAGGATCTTCGTGAGGCCGCATATGGAATATTGTGTTCAGTTTTGGTCACCTTGCTATAGGAAGAATGTTATTAAACTGGAAAGTGCAGAAGAAATTTACAAGGATGTTGCCAGGACCCAAGGGACTGAGATATAGGCAGAGGTTGGACAAACTAGGACTTTTACTGAGGAGGGCAGTGGGGGGAATCTTATCCAAGTGTATAAGATCATGAGAGGCATGGATAGGGTGAATGCACGGAGTCTTTTTGCCAAGGTTGGTCGATCAAGGACTAGAGGGCATCAGTTTAAGAATGAAAGGGATCGGGGGGGAGGGGGGGGCATCTTTTATTTTGCACAGAGGGTTGTACATTTGTGGAATGAGCTGATAGTGGAAGTTGTAGAGATGGGTACATTAACAACATTTTAAAAAGCATTTGGACAAATACATGATTAGGAAGACTTTAAAAGGATATGCGGCAAGTTCAAGGAAATGGGGTTGGCGTTAATGGATATTTCGGTTGGAATGGACCAGTTTGGGCAAATGGGCATGCCTCTGTGCTGTAGGACTCTCTGTTCGTATTATGAACACATTCTTTGAGTTTGACTTCTTTGAAGGATAAGTAACAACTGAAGAACAACATTTTCTTTTACTTCGCATGCAATTAAATGTTATTTTTTTCTAGTTTTAGAGAAAATATGGTTTTAAGTAACTAGTCGGTGAACAAATCACATTTAAAAATTACATTGACTATAGAAAAGCAAATTTAACTCATCTGTAGTGGCAATTTCAGCCTTTTAGAGTTCTGCATTTTGTCTTGTTTATATGATCTTCAGTTACGAATCTGCAAAGCAGAGACTGTAGTACTGCAGTGGATAGGCTGTTGTATATTTATATCCTGTTTTACCGCTTGATCATAGGCAAAACACTGTACTCAGTTACAAATGTTTGTTCACATGTGGAAGATCATTTTTTAAAATGTCATACATGCTTAGAAGGAGGCCATTCTGTCCATCATTTGTGTGCCACCTTTTAGAAAGCAAAATCCAGTGAGATTCACACACCTCTCTTCCTCCTTTAGCTTTAAAATTATTTTTCCTTTTAAGAGTCCTAGAGATGTACAGCATGGAAACAGACCCTTTGGTCCAACCTGTTCATGCCGACCAGATATCCCAACCCATTCTAGTCCCACCTGCTCACACACAGCCCATATCCCTCCAAACCCTTCCTATTCATATACCCATCCAAGTGCCTTTTAAATGTTGCAATTGTACCAGCCTCCACCACTTCCTGTGTCAGTTTTTCCATACATGGACCACCCTCTGTGTGAAAAAGTTGCCCCTTCGGTCTCTTTTTATATCTTTCCCCTCTCATCCTAAACCTGTGCCCTCTAGTTCTGGTCTCCCCCACCCAAGGGAAAGGAATTTATCTATCTATTTATCCTATCCATGCCCCTCATAATTTTGTAAACCTGAGATCACCCATCAGCCTCCAACGCACAAGGGGAAACATCCCCAGCCTGTTCAGGATCTCCCTATAGCACAAATCCTCCAACCTTGGCAACATCCCTGTAAATCTTTTCTGAACCCTTTCCAGTTTCACAGCATCTTTTCGATAGGAAGGAGACCAGAATTGCACGCAATATTCCAACAGTGGCCTAACCAATGTCCTGTACAGCCGCAAAATGACCTCCCTACTCCTGTACTCAATACTCTGACCACTAAAGGAAAGCATACCAAACTCCTCCTTCACTATCCTATTTACCTGCGACTCCACTTTCAAGGAGCTATGAACCTGCACTCCAAGGTCTCTTTGGTCAGCAACACTCCCTAGGACCTTACCATTAAGTGTATAAGTCCTGCTAAGATTTGCTTTCTCAAAATGCAGCACCTCACATTTATCTAAATTAAACTCCATCTGCCACTTTTCAACCCATTGTTCCACCTGATCAAGATCCTGTTGTAATCTGAGGGAACCTTCTTTGCTGTCCACTACACCTCCAATTTTGGTGTCATCTGCAAACTTACTAACTATACCTCTTCTGCTCAGATCCAAATCATTTATATAAATGATGAAAAGTAGAGGACCTAGCACCGATCCTTGTGGCACTCTGGTCCACAGGCCTCCATTCTGAAAAACAGCCCTCCACCACCACCTTTTGAGCCAGTTCTGTTTCCAAATTGGAAGTTCTCCCTGTATTCCGTGAGATCTAACCTTGCTCATCAGTCTCCCATGGAGAACCTTGTCGCACACCTTACTGCAGTCCATATAGATCACAGCTACCGCTCTGCCCTCGTAAATCCTCTTTGTAACTTCTTCACAAAACTCAATCAAGTTTGTAAGACATGATTTCTCATGCACGAAGCCATGTTGACTATCCCTAATCAGACCTTGCCGTTCCAAATACATGTACATCCTGTCCCTCCGGATTCCTTCCAGCAACTTGCCCATCACTGACGCCAGGCTCAGTGGTCTATAGTTCCGTGGCTTGTCCTTGCCACCTTCTTAAACAGTGGCATCACATTAGCCAACCTCCAGTCTTCCGGCACCTCACCTGTGACTATCGATGATACAAATATCTCAGCAAGAGGCCCAGCAATTGCTTCCCAGAGTTCTCTGGTACACCTATCAGGTCCTGGCGATTTATCCACCTTTATACGTTTCAAGGCATTTCCTCCCCTGTAATATGGGCATTTTTCAAGATGCCGCTATCTATTTGCCTACATTCTATATCTTCCATGTCCTTTTCCACATTAAATACTGATGGAAAATACTCGTTTAATATGTCCCCCATTTTCTGCGGCTCCACACAAAGGCCGCCTTGCTGATCTTTGAGGGGCCCTATTCTCTCCCTAATTACCCTTTTGTCCTTAATGTATTTGTAAAAACCCTTTAGACTCTCCTTAATTCTATTTGGCAAAGCTATCTCATGTCCCCTTTTGGCCCTCCTGATCGATCTCTAAAGTGGTAAAGTGTAGGAAAAGGTTATAAGAGATCGGATTTATAATCATTTAGAAAAGAATAATTTGATTAGGGATAGTCAGGAGAATCAACATTTTGGGCAGAAGCCCTTCAGGCTTATGCACGAAATGTCGATTCTCCTGCTCCTCTGATGCTGCCTGGCCTGCTGCGCTTTCCCAGCACAACACTTTTCAACTCTGGTCTCCAGCATCTGCATTCCTCACTTTCTCCCATTAGGGATAGTCAGCATGGTTTTGTGAAGGGTAGGCCGTGCCTCACAAACTTTATTGAGTTCTTTGAGAAGGTGACCAAACAGGTAGATGAGGGTAAACAGGTCCTGGGGGTTTATCCACTTTTATGCGTTTCAAGACATTCAGCACTTTCTCCTCTGTAATATGGACATTTTTCCAGATGTCACCATCTATTTGCCCAGATTCTGTGTTGTTCATGTAAGTAAGTACTGATACAAAATACTTGTTTAATATCTGCCCCATTTCCTGTAGCTCTACACAAAGGCTGCCTTGCTGATCTTTATGGGGTTTATTCTCTCCCTTTTGTCCTTAATGTATTTGTAAAAACCCTTTGGATTCTCCTTAACTCTATTTGCCAAAGCTATCTCATGTCCCTCCTGATTTCTCTCTTAAGCGTGCCCACCTATCTTTTATCCAGAGTTTGGGTCAGATTGTCGTTGCATCACTGTTTAGATTAGATTACAGTGTGGAAACAGGCCCTTCGGCCCAACAAGTCCACACCGACCCGCCGAAGCGCAACCCACCCAGACCCATTCCCCCACACTTACTCCTTCACCTAACACTACGGTTAATTTACCATGGCCAATTCACCTAACCTGCACAGTTTTGGATTGTGGGAGGAAACCGGAGCACCCAGAGGAAACCCACACAGACACGGGGAGAATGTGCAAACTCCACACAGTCGCCTGAGGTGGGAATTGAACCCGGGTCTCTGGCACTGTAAGGCTGCAGTGCTAACCACTGTGCCACCATGCTGCCCACATACTGGTATGAGCCAAAGATGGGTGAGCTCATAGGTGTCTCATCGACCTGTTCCTATATTTAGTTGTTGTTACCTTTCACAAAGAACCAATTAGTGAACAGTGTCAATTGAAGCAGGCCATTAAGACAAAACAGAACCACATACAGAAAGAAAACTGAACTACAAGACAAAATGACTAAGCTTATCAACAGCAGAGTTGACAACATGCCAGATGCTTGGGTAAGAAACCTCTCCAATAGACATCTCAGACACAGAAAAAGCTGTACTAGCCAAGGGATTCAATTGCATCCGCTGGGATGCAAAAACAACAGACTTCCAAGCTGCACTAGTGTATGCTCAGAACGAAGACTAACCAAGGAGGCAGTCAGACAAACCATTGTACCTTCACTAACAAAGAAAAGACAAATGAACAACCTTAACACCGATGAGAGAGAAACCCTAAAAAAAACGACAAGAACATAATCACAGTATCAGCAGCATGGCAGTTATTATGAACAAGCCTAAATATATTCAGAAAACAGAAAAGCTACTTGCAGGAGTGACACCTACCTATAGAGGGAGTATGACCCCTCACCACAGCTAACAAATAGAATAAACAGCACACTACAAAACCTGCAAAAAAATGGACTGATAACCAGAATTGACCTACAAAGGATGAAACCAAAAAGTAAAAATACCCCATGATTTTATGTACTATCCAAGATACACAACCAGACATACCACTTAGACGCATTGTAGCACTTTTAGGAAATCCATCATATAAACTGGCAAAAGAACTTCAACAAAAACTGAAACATAAACATAGACATAGACAAGGATGAAGCAATGGTCCCATTCAATGTAATGGCACTGTTCACTTCAATTGACAAAACTCTTGCCAGAGAGTCAACAGCCATCCTCCTGGACAAAAATAACAGATGACATGATGGGGACTGTCGACACGGACTGCATATCCAACTTCTAGACCTGTGCTTGATGGCACATGTCACATTCAACAACCAGGTCGATGGGACACCTATGAGCTCACCCATCTCTAGGCTCATAGCAGTAGCAGTGATGAAAAAACTGGCACAAACAGTCCTCCCACAAATTTGACCCAAACTCTGGATCAGATAGTTGGACAACGCTTTTGTAATTGTTAGGAGAACAGAGATCAAGGTCCCATACTGGATTGTCAACACCATGCTCACAGGGATCAAATTTATGCGAGAGGAGAAAACCAACAACTAACTCCTGGTCTGGGATGTGACGGTAGAAAGAACACAGAATGGTGAATGCACTAGAAAAGTGTACAGAAAAGCCACACACTGACCAGATCCTGAACAACAGCAACCATCCAAAGACAGAAGAGAAGTTGCATTAAGACCCTGTTCGAAAGGGCTACTACATACTGCAACACTCCTGACCTGCAAAGAGAAGGAGGACACCAATACAAAGTCTTTGCCAAGAATGAATATCATTTGCAGATGCCTAGCCGACAAACAATGCAATGAGAACATGCCATGCTGCCTTTCTATAAAAAAAACTCTAAACTACCAGACAGACTTCTCCAAACACTCCGATTCATGTCGGACCATAAACTGACAGCCAAGCTCAAATAACAATTCACCAGAACAAAAGACCCTATACCCATGTGCAAGACTAACATAATTACAAAGACTGATAGAAACACTGTGTATAGGACAAACAGGCAGACAATTAGCAATGTGCATCCACGAACACCAACCAGCCAATAAACGCCATGACCAGCTGTCCCTAGTAGCCTCTCACACAGATGACAAGGGCCACAAATTTGACAGGGACAACACAACGATCATAGGACAAGCTAAACAGGAGAGCCAGAGAATTTCTCGAAGCATGGTACTTATCCACGGACTCCATCAACAAACAGAGCTGGGCTCAATATACCAGCCACTACAATGAATACTGGAACCAGCAACCGGAAGCAGCAGGAATGGAACCAAATAAATTCTAGAAGAGACAGTACAGCAGCTTTTCACTGGAGGCTCCAAAACATAGAAGATGTCACCTAGATGGGGACGAAACATCTGCAAATCAACTTCCCAGCTCGGCGAACATACCCACAACAACGGAAATTTGGCACATCTCGCTGAATTATTTTACTGTCACCAATTAACTTGAAGTTTAGTAATAGAATTCCTACAGTGCGAAAAGAGGCCATTTGGCTTCTTACGTTTGTAACGACCCTCCTAAGAGCATTCCACCCAGAATCCTCTACCCAGAACCCCATCTTTACCATGGCTAACTCACTAACCTGCACATCACAGCAATTTAGCATGGCCAATCAATCCAACCTGCACATATCTTGGCTGAGGGAGGAAACCAGTGCACCCAATGGAAATCCATGCAGACACAAGGAGAATGTGCAAACTCCACCTAGACAGTCACCGGAGGCTGGAATCGGACCCAGGTCTGACCCTATCACAAGCACCCATATCATTCTCTGCAGCCAATGTGACACTAGTTCCAAAGATCTCCAACTCTGCCCACAATATGCATTTTACCACTCAATTGAATTAACACTCCAGGCACGTTCACCAGTAGCTGTATTCCATCTGAGTCTCCAGAGGTGATTGTGCTGGTTTTGTGACAATCTTGCAAAACTTCCTTGCCTAGGTTCATGAGCATTTCAATGGTACAGACTCCTTGAGACACCTTCACATTGCCTCTATAATAAACCCACTAAACATTTGGCCAGTTCTGGCTGAATTGAAGCAATAGCAGTAAATTTATTAGATTCACAGTCCCTATCTATCCAGATCTTCAGCTTTCTGTCTTGCTTGGACGTACCTAACACGAGCAGCTCCTTGTAAATTTGCTTTTTCTTTTCTAACCCCAATTGCGTCTTTGTGTCCTTGAGGTCACAGGTACCAGTATTTCTTAATATCCAAGAAAATTACAACAGTCCCTTTATAACTGTTACACAGTTAAAGTCCCTTTTCAAGCATTTTTAAATGCAGTTATAGATTTTAGGTATTTAAAAGAAATTACAGATTCTCTTACTGTCTTAAAGGTCGAAGGTTATGAAAAAATCACTATTTAAATTCAGTGTGTTATACTTTTAAAAACTGATTTTAAAGCAGGACTCGCTGTTAAAAATGTTTTCAGTTCAAACATTAAAAAAGGGTGGTTTGCAGTTGGGAATAGCTATGCTGCGATGTCATTCAGTATTTCTGTTTGCTGACAGTATGCCTTCTATTGCATATATTTACTTTGACATTCATTGTGAAAGATGATCTGCAATTTTATTCTTTGTTATAAATATTGCAATAAATATTGATGAAAATCTAATCTACAGATTCTCAATGTCCCTTTAGGTATCCTGGACCATTAATTTTGACATGCAGATCTCTGATTTTATTCACTGTTGTTCTGTTCACTACTCCTTTTTCTTGTTTGCTAAGGACACTATATTTGATACAGTTTGAGATTTCCACTGCATCGTGACATTTTGAAATACTTACTCA
Source organism: Chiloscyllium punctatum (assembly GCF_047496795.1). Taxonomy (NCBI): domain Eukaryota; kingdom Metazoa; phylum Chordata; class Chondrichthyes; order Orectolobiformes; family Hemiscylliidae; genus Chiloscyllium; species Chiloscyllium punctatum. The sequence goes on from NC_092784.1 coordinate 36,240,205, forward strand.
CAATTAATTTGCTTTTGTAAAATATGGTGTCAATGTAAAATACAGGGCTAATAATGAATCAAATTTAGTTTTCTAAGAATTCATTATTTCTAAAAATGCACATGAAAAATGTTGGTGTGTAAATAAATGCTTCACTTCATAGGAAATTATTTTTAAGAAAGTGAATCTCTGTTTGGGTTTCCCTACTCATTACCTTTTGTCTTTCTTCCCACCTTTTCTGAAAAGGAACACTCAACCAGGGCATATTATCACAGGAGCTTGTAACATTCATTTCTCACTGAAGGACAGGTCTTTGCATTTGAATTCAGTTGGGAAGTGCAGGCAGCCTGTTTGAACTTTAGGGGGTACCACAGCTAATTTTAAGTATTTGAACCCAACCTGCTCACTGAGAATTATTAGTGACTGAGATTTCCCCTCCCCCCCCCCCCCCCCCCCCCCACCCCCTACTCTGTCAGGAGCTGCTGGTTGTAGTCCTCCCTCTCCCACCATAATGAGATCAGTTAATAGGCCAGAAACAAAACTTGGTACTTTTCTGTTCAGTATGGGCAAACTATACAGGATCACAGTTGTTATAGAGCAGAAGGGGGCTATTTGATCCATTCTAAGGGAGCTGATTTTTGAATGATCAGTCCACTTGATTATATCCTCCTGCCTTCTCCCTATAACCCGTACATTCTTGTTTCAGATGGACTTGCCTCCACCTTCATCTTAGGTGGTACATTCTAGGCATGAATCACTTCGAATCATTGGCATAGAGATGTTTAGCATGGAAACAGACCCTTAGGTCCATACCGACCAGATATCCCAACCCAATCTAGTCCCACCTGCCAGCACCTGGCCCATATCCCTCCAAACCCTTCCTCTTCATACACCCATCCAAATGTCTCTTAAATGTTGCAATTGTACTAGCCTCCACCACTTCTTCTGGCAGCTCATTCCATATATGTACCACCCCCTGTGTGAAAAAGTTGCCCCTTAGGTCTCTTTAATATTAGATTATATTACAGTGTGGAAACAGGCCCTTCGGCCCAACAAGTCCACACCGACCCACCGAAGCACAACCCACCCATACCCCTACATTTACCCCTTACCTAACACTACGGGCAATTTAGCATGGCCAATTCACCTGACCTGCAATCTTTGGACTGTAGGAGGAAACCGGAGCACCCGGAGGAAACATTGGGAGAACGTGCAAATTCCACACAGTTAGTCGCCTGAGGCGGGAATTGAACCCGGGTCTCCAGCACTGTGAGGCAGCAGTGCTAACCACTGTGCCACCGTGCTGCCCGTATCTTTCCCCCCCTCACCCTAAACCTATGCCCTCTAGTTCTGGACTCCCCGATCAGAGGGAAAAGACTTTGTCGATTTATCCAATCCATGCCGCTCATAATTTTATAAACCTCTATAATCTTCCATATCCTTTTCCACAGTAAATATTGCTGCAAAAGATTTATTTAGTGGCTCCACACAAAGGCCACCTTGCTGATCTTTGAGGGGCCCTATTCTCTCCCTATTTACCCTTTTGTCCTTAATATATTTGTAAAAACCCTTTGGATTCTCCTTATTTCTGATTGCCAAAGCTATCTCATGTTCACTTTTTGCCCTCCTGATTTCCCTCTTAAGTATACTCCGACTGCCTTTGTACTCTTCTTAGGATTCACTCGAACAGCCCTGTCTATACCTGACATATGCTTCCTTCTTTTTCTTAACCAAACCCTCAATTTCTTTAGTCATCCAGCATTCCCTATACCTACCAGCCTTTCCTTTCACCCTGACAGGAATATACTTTTTCTGGATTCTTATCACCTTTCTGAAGGCTTCCCATTTTCCAACTGTTCTTTTACCTGTGAACATCTGCCCCCAATCAGCTTTTGAAAGTTCTTGCCTAACACTGTCAAAATTTTGATGTTTCTCCAACTTAGAACTTCAACTTTTTGATCTAGTCTACCCTTTTCCATCATGATTTTAAAACAAATAAAATTATGGTCGCTGGCCCCAAAGTGCTCCCCCACTGACACATCAGCCCTGCCTTATTTCCCAAGAGTAGGTCAAGTTTTGCACCTTCTCTCTCTAGTCGGTACATCCACATACTGAATCAGAAAATTGTCTTGTATGCACTTAAGAAATTCCTCTCTATCTAACCTTTTAACAATATGGCAGTCCCAGTCTATGTTTGGCAAGTTAAAATCCTACCATAACTATCCGATTGTTCTTGCAGATAGCTGAGATCCCCTTTACAAGTTTGTTTCTCAATTTCCCTCTGACTATTAGGGGGGTCTATAATACTATACCACTAAGGTTATCATCCCCTTCTCATTTCTCAGTTCCACCCAAATAACTTCCCTGGATGTATTTCCGGGAATATCCTCCCTCAACACAGCTGTAATGCTATCCCTTATCAAAAATGCCACTCCCCCTCTTCTCTTGCCTCCCTTGCTGTAGCGTTTGTATCCTGGAACATTAAGCTGCCAGTCCTGCCCATCCCTGAGTCATGTTTCTGTAATTGCTATGATATCCCAGTCCCATGTTCCTAACCATGCCCTGAGTTCATCTGCCTTCCCTGTTAGGCCTCTTGCATTGAAGTAAATGCAGTTTAATTTATTAGTCCTACCTTGTCCCTGCCTGCCCTGACTGTCTGACTCGCTTCTGTGCTCAACTGTACCAGTGTCAGATTGATCTCTTTCCTCACTATCTCCTTGGGTTCCCCCCCCCCCCCCCCCCACCTTTCTGGTTTAAATCTTCCCCAGCAGTTCGAGCAAATTTCCCTGCCAGTATATTAGTCCCTTCCAATTTAGGTGCAAACCGTCCTTCTTGTACAGGTCACTTCTATCCCAAAAGAGATTCCAATGATCCAAAAATGTGGATCCTTCTCCCATAAACCAGCTCCTCAGCCAAAATACTTAATGTTAAGTTCCTAGGGAGTGTTGCTGAACAAAGAGACCTTGGAGTGCAGATACATAGCTTCTTGAAAGTGTTGCTGCATGAACTTATTTTTCTTGTTGCTTTTTTGCTTCTTTTGCCAATTACATTAAAACTGCACCCTTTTGTTTTCACTGCCTTTATGTATGGGAGCTGTCTTTCCCTATCTACTCTGCCCATCCCCCCTCAGGATTTTGAATACCTTATTAGTTCTTTTCTCCGAATTCTTTCCTTAAAGTAAAACCTGCTCACCTTATTCACATACATTGGCTCCAGGGATGAGGAACTTTATTCTCATGAACCTTTTCTCCATGTTTTTGCACTTGTTATATTTGCTACTGGGTAATTTATGAATAAATCATAATTTTTGAAAAAAATAATTCTTTAAGTAAATTTGTGCTGTATATGTTATGTTATAATTATGTTTTTTACATAATTATTTCCACTGTTTAAGCATTGTATCTAATTTCTTTCTATCCATCCTGAAAAACACTGAACATCTGAAGTAGAGTCAACATATTGCCTCACAAGGGATTCCTTTATTTTGGTTTAAGAGCTAGCAACTTCAGTGATGCTGCTCAGGTAATAGTCTGATCATCTCTTTATGGTGGTTTAATAGGTGGACTGGCATGGTATTGGTTAAGTCTTTGGAATGTTGACTGAGGAGTAAGACCATCAAAGCAGACTGTGATAATCTTGATTTGTTAAAATACTAAATGTTACTGTGGCAGAACATTGGCTGAGCTTTAATTTGAGCATTTTGTCAAATTTCCAGGCACCTTTTCTTATCATTTCAAACTATAGATCAGTGTTTATCAGGAAAGCCAGTTATAAAATGATTGTATTTAAAAGGATTTTCCATCACTCAATGCAGTTTTTCTCAGGAGTTACTGATTTCTTTTCTCAGTACTGGATTTGGGAAATTCTCAGTTCTGTGCCTTGCTCGAGGTTGCAACTTAATGACTTCTCTTTTGATTGGAGCGTTAACCACAATTTAGTAGATAGTGTCATCAACCAAGACTATGTTACTTTGGATGATATGAATGAAATCACTCGTGAAGCGGAGGAGGACTGGGTCAAGCAGGCATTCCCCAGGGAGCCTTGTGCGTGTTATTTAATCAGCAGTGATGGAGAAAGCTGTGGTCAAATTCTGGTTCTAGTCATTTTGGTGCATGAATGCATAAAATATGTGTGGATTTATTTAAATAACTTTCAGAGTTTATCGTAGAATCCCTACGGTATAGAATCGGGCCCTTCAGCCCAACAACTCCATACCAACCCTCTGAAAAATACTCCACCCAGACCCATTCCCCAATCCTATTACTCTACATTTCACCTAACTTACACATCCCTGAACACTATGGGACAATTTAACATGGCCAGTTCACCTAGCCTGCACATCTTTTTGGACTGTGGAAGGAGCAGTTGGAACACCAGAGGAAACCACACAGACACAGGGAGAATGTGCAAACTCCACGCAGACAGTTGCCCGTGCCGAGGCTGGAATTGAACCCAGGTCCCTGGTGCTGTGAGGCAGCAGTGCTAACCACTGAGCCACCATACCACCTCATCAAGAAAAAAACAAATGTCTTAGTTGGTTATAGATTCTTCATAGGCCCAGAACCTGTACTTGAGGATTAGACAATAAAAACTGTCCTGAAAGAAGGAACAGGACATTAAACTACAAATTGTAGTCTTTAGAGTCTGCAATTGAAGACCGTGTTTAAGATTAAAAATCAAAAGATGTTATTGATCATCAATATGGATGAAGTGCTCATAAAGAATAGTCAATGTGGATTTAGAAGCAAAACTAAATCATTTTAACTTAAACTATTAGAATATTTTGAGATAATTAAACAAGCCGACAAAGGCTACCTTGTGAACATGATTGATTAGGACTTTTTGAAGTTAATTACCTGCTTCACCATTTGGACAGTATGCTGGAGGAGTAAGTTGCATTTACACTACAGAATCTGCTTAATTTTCAGTTCTCTGCAAATTGATATAAATGAAAATGGCAAGTGTTCCATAATGAGAGGCTGATTCACTGGTTCACTGCCTAAATGGTTAAGATGAAAATATTGCCCAATGGCTCATGGACTTATTGGCAAATTAAATATCTAGTTTGTAAACCAAATTGACAATAGAAATCAGAAATAGGTGATTAACTAAAAAAAGCTTTAATTTGTGAACAATGATGAGTTTTGTTAGAAAAGGATTTATTCTTGATTAGCTGCTGTTTGCATTATTCATTAATATTGTGCAAGTAGGCATATGTAAGGTAGCAGCCTTCAGATATTGACAGGACGATTGCCCCCCACGAAAGAGTCTAGAACTAGAAGGAATAATTTAAATATTTAAATATTTCAGACTAAGATGACTCTACTCCTAATTTTGTTCATATTTTGGGTTCATGCATAATGTTAGAACTGATTTACAATCACAGATAAAGTTACAGACTTGCATTACTAACAAAACGTATATATAGATACTTGACCAGATGACATCATTTTTCCTTCGATTTCTAATCATAAGAAGTATATAGCACAACGAAAGGGCCTTCAGGTCCTTGAGTCTGCGCCAGTCAAAAACAAACACCTAACTATTCTAATCCTATTTTCCAGATCTAGCTTTTTTTGCCTTGACATCACTAATGTCCACCTTTTCATTGCAGCATTTTAACTTGACTTGCTCAGCTACAAAGCAGCATTTTTGCAGCTGGTAATGATTGAATAGGCTTCAGCTTTGAATCTCTCACTGTCACAGGAAATGTCAGGTATGGTGGACCGCACACCATTCTCCTCAGCATGCAACTTATATTGTCTCAGAGTAGCTGCAGTGGTAGTTACGTAATTAATGTGCCATCTGGCCTAACAAGCACTTGCAACAGAGATTGGCAAAATTGGTTGTTAGCATTTTCAACAGAAGTGTAGTAGCATCTCACAATTCACCACGATGCATGTAAATGTTTTACAAAAATGCAGGAAAGACTTGTTCTTTCTCTTCCAGGAATATCATTTGTTATATTTCTATTAAAAGAAGCAGGTTGTATTAGATAATTGCATGTAATACTGTAAGAACTTTGGCAAACTTGCGCAGGTGTCTTGAAAATGGCTTTCTGCCAGGATCTTTCCTTTTGAAATTCAGTACCTCGCTTACTTTTGAAATATGAGCATGCTAATGAAGTCTAAGGATTGGGTACCATGATTTCTTTGAAAGATAATCAACATATTAACGCCTATATATTCCAGCCATCCCTTTCTGTTAATTTTAGGTATCACTAATTAATTGGATTTCAATTTAATCTCATTTCAAAATGAGGTGCTGAATTCGGTCAGGTCCTTGGGCTTTATCAGACGGGGCTCTCAGTGATCCAAGAGTGCTGTTTACACTGTCATGATAGTGTGATACATATGGCTGCTGCAGAATTACTGTTTACAGAAGCTGAGACCATACATTTCTTGCATACCTTGCTATTTGCACATGATTAGAAATTAAAAGTGGGCCAAGGAGAGAGACTTAATCCATGAAACTGTAGTCCTAATACTTTTCTTAGCAGGCACGGTGGCACAGTGGTTAGCACTGCTGCCTCACAGCGCCAGAGACCTGGGTTCAATTCCTGCCTCAGGCGACTGACTGTGTGGAGTTTGCACATTCTCCCCGTGTCTGCGTGGGTTTCCTCCGGGTGCTCCGGTTTCCTCCTACAGTCCAAAGATGTGCAGGTTAGGTGAATTGGCCATGCTAAATTGCCCGTAGTGTTAGGTAAGGGGTAGATGTAGGGGTATGGGTGGGTTGCGCTTCGGCGGGGCGGTGTGGATTTGTTGGGCCGAAGGGCCTGTTTCCACACTGTAAGTAATCTAGTCTAATCTAATCTAATCTAATCTAATCTAATCTAAAAAAAAGTTTTGGAATCCACTGTTAAAGTGGGTTTTTCAAAGGATATTTGAAAAAATCATAATATAATCAAGCAGAGTCAACATGATTTTGTGAAAAGGGAATCTCATATTGGATAAATTTTTCAATGTTCTTTTTTATTCATGTTCCTACTGGCCAGACAGTCTGGATAAAGAAAAAAACAGTATTTGACAAGAAGTGTATTTGGGTTGCCAAAAATAATTTGATGAACTGCCACATAAAAGATTACTACAGAAAATAATGGTATTGAGAGTGATGTATTAGTAAGTAGATTCTCTATCCATGCTATCAGGAAGCACAGATAAATAGGGCAAACTGTAACTAGTGGAGTGCTACAAGGGTCAGTGCTGATGTCTCAACTATTTACAAGTTATATTAATGAATTGGATGAACCAACTTATGCAGCCAATTTCGATGATGCAATGATAGGTAGGAAAGCAAGCTGTGAGGAGATGGGAAAATGTGAAGTTGTCCACTTTGGTGGGAAGGATAGTAAAGTGGAACGGATATGAGAGTCCAATTTCGTCATCCAAGGAAGAATTTCTTCTCTCAGACAGTTATTGAGTTAAAGAGTCAGAGAGATGTACAGCACTAAAACAGACCCTTTGGTCCAATTCGACCATGACAACTAGATAGCCTAAATTAATCTAGTCTCAGTTGCCAGCATTTTGCCCACGTCCCTCTAAACCATTCCTATTCATATAACTATCCAGGCGCCTTTTAAATGTTGTAATTGTGCCAACACTTCCCTTTTAATGTTTTCTCTTCTCGCCCTAAACCTGTGCTCTCCAGTTCTGGACTTACCCACCCCAGGAAAAGACCTGATCTATTTAACCTATCCATGCCCGTCATGATTTTATAAAATCTATAAGGTCACCCCTCAGTCTCTGATACTCTATCCTCATTTTTCTGCCCTCACTGGCTCGTAGCACCAGGAGGAATTCCGATATTATTATCCTTAAGGACCTCCTTTTTAAATTCCTGTCAAATATTCCACATTCTCCCTTTGGAATCTCATCCTTTTCCCTTCCTATCTCATTTGTACCAACGTGCAGAACATCCTCCTGCTGGTCCCTCTCTCCTTTTGAAAATATTGTGCATGCTCTCAGAGATACCCTTGATCCTGGCACCAAGGAGGCAACACACCATTCTGATTTCATGCTGCTGGCCGCAGAAATGTTTGTCAGTGCCTGAACTAGAAAGTCCTCTATCACAATGTGGTCTATCACGGTGTCTCAGTGGTTAGCTCTGCTTCCTCATTGTGCTAGGGACCCTGGGTTTGATTCCCACCTCAGGTGACTTGTCTGTGTGGAGTTTAGACATTCTCCTTGTGTCTGCATGGGTTTCCTCATTAGGGAATCTTGTCTAACAAACGATTGCTTGGAATCTTTTTACATTACTGTAAACTTTAACCACTCCCGGTACCAAAACGTGGCTGTTGGTGCTATGTTTCTCAGAGTCCATCACCACCTACATTTTCTAAAGCTGCATACTTGTTTGAGATGGGTATAGCCACAGGTGACCCCTGCACCACCTGCCTTCTTATCTTACCTTTCCTGGCGCGAAACCCATCTACCTGAATGTATCTGTGGTTTTTCTACCTTCCTATATAACTACAATCCATGACACCCCCAGCTCTGTAAATTCTTCCTTGCCTCTAACTGCCACTCCAAACGATCCATGTGATCTGATGTGATTCGTAATGAAAGACACTTCCTGCAGACATGATCATCAGTAACATGGAAACTCTCCCTAATCTCTGACATCTGACAGGAAGACTACATTACTGTACTAAAAGCCAACTTTGCTCCTTCACAATCTACAAACCCTTAATGGCACTGTCTTACTGCTCTAAAAAATACTGCTCCAGGCTAGCTTAGTACCTATGAACTTTGGCGTTCCCTATCCCAGAGAACACTGGAGGGAGCAGGAGGCAAAAGATTTTCCCTCCTATACTTTTGCTGTTCATGCCTCCATATCCAATATTCTGGCAAAAAGTCTGAAAGACCAATAGAACCAGCTTCAAAATCCAAGATTTTATCCAGTTTTGTGCTCAATGGACCTCCCTACTAGAGAAACGGAGAGCCCCACGCTTCACAAATTGACATCTTTCTCAACTTTAACCACTAGCAGCACACAGATTAGATTAGATTACATACAGTGTGGAAACAGGCCCTTCAGCCCATCAAGTCCACACAGACCCACCGAAGCGCAACCCACCCAGACCCATTCTCCTACATTTACCCCTTCACCTAACACTACAGGCAATTTAGCATAGCCAATTCACCTAACCTGCACATTTTTGGACTGTGGCAGGAAACCGGAGCACCTGGAGGAAATCTACGCAGACACGAAGAGAATGTGCAAACTCCACACAGACAGTCACCTGAGGTGGGAATTGCTGTGCTCTTCCAGCACCACTAATCCAGAATCTGGTTTTCAGCATCTGCAGTCATTGTTTGTTTTTACCTAGTTGATTTCAACCCTACTGTGAATCCTCTTGCCTGCCTTGAAGAAGTTTTCCTCCTCCTCTCTACAAGAATCTCAGGGAGTCCCTCTCCCAGTGCAACTCCCAGGTACTCTATGCTACTTTCTCCCCATCCCCACCCTCCTCTAGCTTATGTCTTCACGCTTCAGGCTCTCTGCCTTTATTCCTGATGAAGGGCTTTTGCCTGAAACGTCGATTTTACTGCTCTTCGGATGCTGCCTGAACTGCTGTGCTCTTCCAGCACCACTAAGCCAGAAGCGGGAATTGAACCAGTGTCTCTGGCACTGTGAGGCAGCAGTGCTAACCACCGTGCCGCCTACAATGTTGGCAAAATAAAGCAATAATAATTTGTTTTGCCTGGAACTGATAAAATATTGAGCAATCTGACACCTTTCATTGGTGTGATTGTAAAGAATATAATTATTGGTGTTCAGGTTAACATCCTGTATTTCAGCATCATAGCTAAGGCTGGAGAAATTCAACAGGTCTGGAAGAGTTAATGTTTTAAGTCCAGTATGACTCCTCTTCATAAATTCAAACATTAACTGTTTCTAACTCCACAGATGCTGTTAGACCTGCTGAGTTTCTCCAGCATTTTAATAGACCAAAGGAGACATTTCAAACTACTAGCTATTATTTGCATTGTAAACATATCCTTTGGATTTCCTGCTGCAAGTGCTGTGCTGTTCAAATTAAGTTTGTAAATATCATTTGTAAAAATTCCTGTGTTTATTATAAATTACAAGCCAATGTATTTCCTTCAGCTATGTAGCTTAAATTACATTCACCAAAGATGAAGAAGAGTAAATCACAGGAACAACTGTACCAATGTCTTATATAATATCCTCAAACATTACTGATGACTTTCCAAAACAAAGGTACTTTTTGTGGCACCTTTTTTAAACCTGTTTTAAACATTAACTGCATTGTATTAATGGCAAGACTAACATATATCGATTGACGTTTACTACTTTATACCTCTTGCCTGTGTAAAATATATGCAAATGCACAATTCATTTGAACAATGGTTTCACAGAATTCTTTAGTCATGTGCATATTCTATAGAAAGTGCTATCAAAATTTACATTGGGGTCTGGGTTTTATGCTTCCCCTCTGATGTGTTTGAAGGTGTGGGACCTGTCAAAATGCAGTGTGTGGTCTTTCTGCCACCTCCTTGCCCTACATCCATCCATCCACGAACTGCCTCCAATTTTATAGGGAGTCCATTGAGGCCCTTAGATGGCCAGTTAATTAGTGGCTACCAATGGTTTCTGTACCCATTGAACATTTTGCTGTGCATCTGATGTTGTGGTGGTGCAGCAGTCCTCTTTGCTTCTGCCAGAAGCTAGTACTTAATGCAGAGGTGTGTGTTTCATTAATGCTAACAGTAAATACTGGAAATTGCAGAATTGAAGATCAATGTATTCTTGCACGTTATATGACGTTAAGTTCACAACTTCCTGCTCTTCAAATAAAGGTGTACAAGGAGTTTCCTGTGTATTCTTGATGTAAGCTTTTACCATAAAAATATCAAAAGCCTCTGGTCAAAATCTTTGGCATGTCTCTTGTAAGACCACTGTTGTGTCAAAGCTTAAATGCCAGTATTGGCTTTATTCATAATGAATGAAACATACACTCAAGAAAAGGGTAAGCGGTAATTTATAATTCAGTGGCATCATTTACTTTGCGTTCATACATGTCTTTAGATTTAATGTCAGCACTCTAATATCCTGCACTATGAATTAATCTAAATGTGAGCAGCTTACATTGAAAAGTAGAATTATGAGTAATTGCAATTTCCATGAGCTATGTTTTAAACCATTTTTTTGAATGAAAAATACTAAATGTCCAGGCATTGTTGAAAAAGAGAGACTTTCATAATGGGTACAATACCTTACTTTTTCTTAAAATTATTCTGGGTGGAACTGTATTTTCTTAAAATCCCAGATGAAAAATGATTTTTGGATAATGCTGTTTCATTCCTCTATCTACCACTCCATTTTGTTTTCTTTGTTCCTGAGCTCAGAAGGCTGCGTGCTTTAATAATGGATATGGCTGATACCTTATATTTCTGGCTGTAATGGATTGTATATTGATTATAGAGATCACTGCAAATGCAAGGTGCAGTGAAGCCTTCAGAGCAAGGAATACATTACTTGAGGTGGTCTCCAGGTAGTTTTAAGTTAGTCACAGGTGATGTAGTATTAGGAAGATTGAAGTGACTTGTTCCCTCAGATGTAAATTGCTTATATGGTTTGTTTTCAAAACATTACTTAGTAAACAACTTCAGAATGGAGAGGATAAAATGTCATTGAAAAGTTGTTTATAAGCTCACATTGCACGCTTCCTGGTATTATTTTATGTTCATGCATGTGCTTTTTTGGTTTATCTCTCAATATGTCCCAGGGTAGAAATATCAAACACTAGGGGACATGGAGTCATAGAGATGTCCCACATGGAAACAGATCCTTCGGTCCAACCCGTCCGTGCCGACCAGATATCCCAACCCAATCTAGTCCCATCTGCCAGCACCCGGCCCATATCCTTCTTAAACCCTTCCTATTCATATACCCATCCAAAGGTCTCTTAAATGTTGTAATTGTTCCAGTCTCCACCACTTCCTCGGGCAGCTCATTCCATACACCTACCACCCTCTGCGTGAAAACGTTGCCCCTTAGGTCCCTTTAATATCCCTCTCACCCTAAACCTATGCCCTCTAGTTCTGGACTCCCCGACCCCAGGGAAAAGACTTTGTCTATTTATCCTATCCATGCCCCTCAACATTTTGTAAACCTCTATAAGGTTACCCCACAGCCTCCGATTCTCCAGGGAAAACAGCCACAGCCTGTTCAGCCTCTGCCCATAGCTCCAATCTTCTAAACCTGGCAACATCCTTGTAAATCTTTTTTGAACCCTTTCAAGTTTCACGACTTTCCAATAGGAAGGGGACCAGAATTGCACGCAATATTCCAACAGTGGCTAACCAATGTCCTGTACAGCCACAACATGACCTCTCAACTCCTGTACCCAATACTCTGACCAATAAAAGAGAGCATACCAAATGCCACCTTCACTGTCCTATCTACCTGCAACTCCACTTCCAATTAGCGATGAACTTGCACTCCAAGGTCTCTTTATTCAGCAACATCTTAATGGTAAGGTCCTTAAGTGCATAAGTCCTGCTAAGATTTGCTTTCCCAAAATGCAGCACATCACATTTATCTCAATTAAACTCCATCTGCCACTTCTCAGCCCATTGGCCCATCTGATCAAGATCCTGTTGTAATCTAAGAGAATGTTCTTCACTGTCCACTACACCTCCAATTTTGGTGTCATCTGCAAACTTACTAACTATACCTACTATGCTCGCATCCAAATCATTTATATAAATGACAAACCGTAGAGGACCCAGCACTGATTCTTGTGGCACTACACTGGTCACAGGCCTCCAGTGAGAAAAACAACCCTCCACCACCACCACCACCCTCTGTCTTCTACCTTTTGAGCCAGTTCAGTCTGAAATGGCTAGTTCTCCCTTTTTATTCTGTGAGATCTAACCTTGCTAATCAGTCTCCCATGGGGAACCTTGTCAAACGCCTTACTGAAGTCCATACAGATCACATCTACTGCTCTGTCCATAACAATGCTCTTTGTTACTTCCTCAAAAACTCGATCAAGTTTGTGAGACATTATTTCCCATGCACAAAACCATGTTGACTATCCCAAATCAGTCCTTGCCTTTCCAAATACATGTACATCCTGTCCCTCAGGATTCCCACTAACAACTTGCCCACCACTGAGGTCAGGCTCACTGGTCTATAGTCCCCTGGCTTGTCCTTGCCACCCTTCTTAAACAGTGGCACCACGTTAGCCAACCGCCAGTCTTCTGGCACCTCACCTGTGACTATCGATTTATACAGATATCTCAGCAAGAGGTCCAGCAATCACTTCCCTAGCTTCCCACAGCGTTCTAGGGTACACCTGATCAGGTCCTGGGGATTTATCCACCTTTATGCATTTCAAGACATCCAGCACTTCCTCCTCTGTAATATGGACATTTTGCAGGATGTCACCATCTATTTCGCTACTTTCTATATCTTCCATATCCTTTTCCACAGTAAAAACTAATGGAAAATACTCGTTTAGTATCTTCCCCCATTTTCTGTGGCCCCTCGCTGATCTTTGAGTGGCCCTATTCTCTCCCTAGTTACCCTTTTGTCCTTAATATATTTGCAAAAACCCTTTGAATTCGCCTTATTTCTGATTGCCCAAGCTATTTCATGTACCCTCTTTTGCCCTCCTAATTTCCCTCTTAAGTATACTCCGACTGCCTTTATACTCTTCTAAGGATTCACTCAATCTATCCGGTCTATTACTTACATATCTTTTTCTTAACCAAACCGTCAATTTCTTTAGTCATCCAGCATTCCCTATACCTACCAGCCTTTCCTTTCACCCTAACAGGAATATACTTTCTCTGGATTCTTGTTATCTCATTTTTGAAGGCTTCCCATTTTCCAGCTGTCCCTTTACCTGCGAACATCTGCCCCCAATCAGCTTTTGAAAGTTCTTGCCTAACACTGTCAAAATTGGCCTTTCTCCAATTTAGAACTTCAGCTTTTAGATCTAGTCTATCCTTTTCCATCACCACCTTAAATATATTGGAATTATGGTCGCTGGCCCCAAAGTGCTCCCCCACTGACACCTCGGTCACCTGCCCTGCCTTATTTAGTAAGAGTAGGTCAGGTTTTGCACCTTCTTGAGTAGGTACATCCACATACTGAATCAGAAAGTGTTCTTGTACACACTTAACAAATTCCTCTCCATCTAAACCCTTAACACTATGGCAGTCCCAGTCTATGTTTGGCAAGTTAAAACCCGCTACCATAACCACCCTATTATTCTTACAGATAACTGAGGTCTCCTTACAAGTTTGTTTCTCAAATTCCCTCTGACTATAAGGAGGACTATAATACAGTCCCAATAAGATGATCATCCCTTTATTATTTCTCAGTTCCACCCAAATAACTTTCCTGGATGTATTTCCAGGAATATGCTCCCTCAGCACCGCTGTAGTGCTATTCCTTATCAAAAACGCCACTCCTCCTCCCTCTTGCCTCCCTTTCTATCCTTGCTGTAGCATTTGTATCCTGGAACATTAAGCTGCCAGTCCTGCCCATCCCTGAGCCATGTTTCTGTAATTGCTATGATATCCCAGTCCCAAGTTCCTAACCATGCTCTGATTTCATCTGCCTTCCCTGTTAAGCCCCTTGCATTGAAATGCAGTTTAATTTACAGATTAGATTAGATTACTTAGTGTGGAAACAGGCCCTTCGGCCCAACAAGTCCACACCAACCTGCCGAAGCACAACCCACCCAGACCCATTCCCCTACATTTACCCCTTAACCTAACACTACGGCCAATTCACCTAACCAGCACCGTTTTGGACTGTGGGAGGAAACCGGAGCACCCGGAGAAAACCCATGCAGACACTGGGAGAATGTGCAAACTTCACACAGACAGTCGCCTGAGGTGGGAATTGAACCCGTGTCTCTGGTGCTGTGAGGCAGCAATGCTAACCGCTGCCACCGTGCCACCCACAAATTTGTTAGTGCTACATCTCTTTCCTCACCATCTCCCTGGGTCCCACCACCTGCCAACCCCTGCCCCCGCCCCACCTTACTAGTTTAAATCCTCCTGAGCAACTCTAGCAAATCTCCCTGCCAGTATATTAGTCCCCTTCCAATTTAGGTGCAATCCGTCCTTCTTGTACAGGTCACTTCTACCCCAAAAGAGATTCCAATGATCCAAAAATGTGAATCCTTCTCCCATACACCAGCTCCTCAGCCATGCATTCATCTGCCCTATCCTCCTATTCCTGCCCTCACTAGGTCGTAGCACCGTGAGTATTCCAGATATTTCTACTCTTGAAGACCTTTTTAAATTCCTACCTAATTCTCTATAAATCCCTTCAGAATCTCAAACATTTCCCTTCCTATGTCGTTGGTTCCAATGACCTCTTGCTGGCCCCTCTCCCCCTTGAGAACATTCTGCACCCTCTCTGAGACATCTTTGATCCTGGCACTAGGAAAGCAACACACCATTCTGATTTTTTTGCTGCTGCCACAGAAACGTCTGTCTGTACCTCTGACTACAGAATCCCCTAACACAATTGATCTCTTGGAACCCGATGTACCTCTCACTGCATTAGAGCTAGTCTCAATACAAGAAACTTGGCTGTTCATGCTATTTACCGCTTAGAATCCATCACCCTCTACATTTTCCAAAACAGCATACTTGTTTGAAATGGGTATAGCCACAGAAGGCTCCTGCACTAGCTGCCTACATCTCTTACCTTTCCTGGAGTTACCCCATCTTTGTGTCTGTATCTGACACTTTACTGCCTTCCTGTAACTGCCATCCATCACACTGTTGCTGTTGCAAATTCCTCATTGCTTCAAATTGTCTCTCCAACCAATCCATTCGATCTGATAAGATTCGCAACCTACAGCATTTATTGCAGATATAATCCACAGTAACCCTTAAACTCTCTTTAAACTCCCACGTTTAATAAGAAGTGCATATCACTCTACTAAAGGCGTAGGTTTAAGGTGAAAATGTAAAAGTCTAAAGGAGATATGTGAGGAAAGTTTTTTTTGTACAGAATGATAGGCGCCTGGAACATGCCATTGGGAGATGTGGTTGCAGCAGATATGATAGCAATTTTTAAGAGACATTTACATTGACACATCAACTGGCAAGGAATAAAGGGATATGGACCATGTGCAGGCAGATAGGATTAGATCAGAATGGCATCATGATTGGTACCGACATGGTGGGCTAAAGAACCTGTACCTGACCTATCCTATATGCTGTCCATAGACTGAGACAATAATTTCAGAAGGGACATATCAATTAATTAGTGTATTTTTTTTAGTATCAGTTAATCCATATTGCTTCACCTCAACCATGACCATTTTTGATTGGAGCACTGATTTGTTCTTTGTCACACTATTATTAAGCTTGTGCATGTGGAATTACAGAATGGTGCAGCAGAAAAACAGGCTATTGGATTATCCAGTTCCTGTTCATCATCTCCCCCTTCATAATTCCATAATCTAATCCTGTTTAGAGTCAGAGTCTTAGAGATGTGCAGCACAGAAACAGACCCTTTTGGTCCAACTTGTCCATACTGACCAGATATCCCAACCCAATCTAGTCCCACCTGCCAGCACATGGTCCATATCCCTCCAAACCCTTCCTATTCATATACCCATCCAAATGCCTTTTAAATGTGGCAATTGTACTAGCCTGCACCACTTCCTCATTCCATTCACGTACCACCCTCTGTGAGAAAAAGATGCCCCATAGGTCTCTTTTTTATATCTTTACCTACTCGCCCTAAACCTGTGCTCTCTAGTTCTGGACTCCCCCACCCCAGGGCAAAGACTTTGTCTATTTATCCAATCCACGTCCCTCAAGATTTTATAAACCTCTATAAGGTTACCCCTCAGCCTCTGATGCTCCAGGGAAAACAGCCCTCGCCTCTTCAACCTCTCCCTATAGCTCAAATCCTCCAACCCTGGCAACATCCTTGTAAATCTTTTCTGAATCCTTTCAAGTTTCACAACATTTTTCCGATAGGAAGGAGACCAGAATTGCACGCAATATTCCAACAGTGGCCTAACCAATGTCCTGTACAGCCACAACATGACCTCCCAACTCCTGTACTCAATACTCTGACCAATAAAGGAAAGCATACCAAATGCCGCCTTCACTATCCTGTCTACCTGCGACTCCACTTTCAAGGAGCCATGAACCTGCACTCCAAGGACTCTTTGTTCAGCAGCACTCCCTAGGACCTTACCATTAATTGTATAAGTGTATTTAGGTTTACATTATTTGATGTATACCACAGAAAGCAGCCATTTGGCCCAACTAGTTCTTCCTCCCATTTTTCCTTTTAAAAATTTTCCATTGTAGTTATCTATCCCTTCTCATCATGTGACTGGGCGCCCATTAAAAACACTTGTAAAATTTGCTTCAGCTTTTCCCTGTGGTTGTGAATTCTGCATTCTCACCACCCTATTGGTGAAAAAACCTTTCCTGAATTCTCTGAATTTATTGGTCATTATTTTGAATCGATGGCCAGTTCAATCTAGCTTACTCTTTAGGTTGCTTAATAACAATCTTGCTTTCTTACCATTAATGTGTTTGTCGCAAAGAACTCCACGTTACACCTTTCTTTGTTTGAAGATTTGTTTTCTCATCCGAATTGTCCTGTTTGTTTGTTTTTTTTTGTTTTTATAATTATTTTGTTCCCTTTTCTTTAGCGCCTTGCCAACCAATGAAAACAATCTGCCATTATTTACCCTTCAGAATCCTAATTTCTCGTCATCTCTCGCTGTTCCATTAGAAAATTGCTGAACTTTTGAAACCTTCCTTCACAACTTAACTCCCATTTCCTCTCTTGCTCCTTAATGAATTGGATGTTGGATCTAAACTGTTATATTTATTATCTTTCCTGTAATATGCTACCCAAAATTGTACACTGTATTCCAACTGGAGCATAATTAAGTTTTAATAATGTCAACATTACTCTTGACGTTTGTATTTTACAGGTTGCATTTTCACTGTCAACCTTGCACAACTAATGTTGGAGTGTGAAGAAAATCTGACTAGTAACATTGTTGGGAGTCGCTGGAGCATATGCCATGCAAATTTTGATCAGTATCAGCTGTCTGTCTGGCCTAAAGTGGTACTGTTATTCAAAGAAGGTAGGAAAGGATAAACCAGGAAACAGGCCAGTGACTAAAACTTCATTGGTGAAATTGGCAGCAATTCTCAGGAACTGAATTCCTTTAGTAGGGAGAGATGTAGTTGCACTTGAGGCAGTTCAGAGGAGGTTCACTAGAGTAGTTCCAGAGATGAGGTGTTCGCTTATAAAGCGAGATTGAGCAGTTTTGGCCTGTACCCTCTGGACTATAGAAGAGTGAGAGGAGGAATTTAAGATTTGAGTTATATAAGAGGCTAAAGGGGATTGACAAAGTAGAGGTGGAGAGGATGTTTTCCTATATGGGATAATCTATAATAGAATAGAATATGCTGTATTGTCACGTGTTCTCAAGTACAGAAGTACAGGCATACAGTGAAATGTTTTCCAATGTCACCCATTATGGTGCCATCTTAGGTTCAAGTACCCAAGTAAAAATCTTAGATACACAAGAGGAATAAAATGAACAGTAGTTATATTACTTTACAGTGTTTAAAGAATAAGTTAGAAATAAGACATAGTCAAAGCATTGACATCATGGTCAGATAAAAAACTTTCAAATAAACATTACATTGCAGCAGCTCAGTGTAGGGGCTTCCACTCGTGGCCTGACTGCCTGCACCAGACCCAAGTCTAACAACTGCCCCCACTCCACTCTGTGTTCCGTCTGCTCCATACCGGCTTTCAGCTGCTCCAAGATAAGTTCCAAGACTGCTTCCACAGTTTTGGGATAAAGATTAGCAGATTTGAAACAGGAAATTATTCACAAAGATCGTGAATCTATGGAATTCATTACCCTGGGGAGCGATGGACATTGAGTAAATTTAAGAAGTTGATAGACAAATTTTTAATACTGGGTTGAATGGTTATGGAAAATGGGCAGGAAAGTGAAGTTGAGACCGGGATGAAATCAGCCACGTTCATATTGAATGGCAGAATAGCCTCAAGGTGCTGAATCGCTTATTTCCGCTCTTCGGTGTTGTGTTCTTATGGATTAATCTGCACTTGAAGAGGCAGGGATTAAAGAAGAACAATTAGCATGTTTTTGTTAAGGGGAGGTAATGTCTGGCCAACTTGATTGAATTCTTCGAGAGGTGAGGTGTAGATGAGGACAATGCATTTGATATAGTCTGCTTTTACTTCAACAAGACTTTTGATAAGATGATATGGGAGACTGATAGTGAAGGGAAGAGCCCATGTGACCCAAAAAAGTGAGGCTAATTGGATCTGCAATTGGCTGAGTGGCAGGAAACAGTGGGTGATGACTAAAGGATGTTGTTGTGACTCTGTCAACTGAAGTTCCATAGGAATCCGTGCTGGTGCCCTTACCGTTTGGGGTATGTATAAATGATTTGGACTATGGAGAGAGGCTGAATAGACTGGAGCTATTTTCCTGGAGCATTGGAGGCTGAGGGGGAACCTTTTATAGAGGTTTATAAATCATGAGGGGTATGGATAGGATGAGTAGCCAAGGTCTTTCCCCAGGGTAGGGGTGTCATAAACTAGAGAGCGTAGGTTTAGTGTGAGAGAGGAAAGATTTAAAAGGGACCTAAAGGGCAACTTTCTCATGCAGAGGGTTGTGCATGTATGGAATGAGCTGCCAAAGAAAGTGGTGGGTCTGATAGAATTACGACATTTAAAAGGCATTTAGACGGTTATGTGAATAAGAAAGGTTTAGAGGGGTATGGGCCCAATGTTGGCAAATGGGACTAGATTAATTTAGAGTATCTGTTTGGCATGGGTCTGTTCGGTCCTGTACGTCTCTATGACTCTATTTAGATTTGAACGTAGGTGTGTTGGCCAATATATTTGCAGATGATGTGAAAATTAATGGTGTAGTGATTAGTGAAGAAGAGGATAGGGATGGGCTTGGGAAATGGATTCAGCTGATGCACTTGGGAAGGACAAACACGGCAAGGGAATATATGATGAATTGAAGGACTCTAGGAAGCACTGAGAATCAGATGGACCTTGGTTACGCATGTCCACCTTACTGTAGTGGAACAGGCACATAAAATGGTTAAGTAGGCTGATGGGATATTTGCCATTATGAGTTGAAGTATAAAGTTTAAGAGCAGTGAGTTTATGCTGGAACTGTATAAAACATTGGTTAGGACATAGTGAGAGTATTGTGTACGATTCTAGAATCCATATTATAGGAAGGGATGTGATTGCATTGGAAAGGTTATAAAGGAGATTTATCAGGGTATTGTCTTGGCTGGAGGTTTCAGTTATGAAGAGACAATAGACAGACTGAATTGTTTTCCTAAGAGCAGAGGAGACTGAGGGGGGATATCATTGAAATGTATAAAAATTTATAAAGGGTATAAATGGCATAGACAGGAAGAAACGTTTCCCCTTGATGGAGGGGTTAGTGACCTGGGACCATACTTATAAGTTAAGGAGCAGGAGGTTTAGAGGGTATGTCACGCAATATTTTTTCACCCAGTCGATTGTGGGAATCTGGAACTCACTGCCTGTCAGAATGGTAGAGGCAAAAACTCTAAGCATTTAACTGGAAGTATTTAGAAGTAATCTTGTGATGCCAAGACATATAGTCCTATGGGCCAAGTACTGGAAGATAAGATTAGGATAGTTAGGTGGTTGTTTTTGACCAGCATTGACTCAGTGGGCTGAGGAGCCTTTTTCTATGACTGTGATTCTAAGTGAATCTAAAAGATGAGTTCCTTCGTTGGTATGAGGTTGAGAACATGAGGAATTAATTTGCCTCATTTTCATTTTTTCATCTTAATCTTCTGTTTGTCTTAACATAATGATATTCTATCTTTTAAAATATATCGTGACGTAATGACAGTTCACCAACATTTATTGCCTCCCTTTAAGTTTCTGTGTATATGCGGCACTGATAAGGTTCCCCATGGTAGGCTTATGCGGAAAGTCAGGAGGCAAGGGATAGAGGGAAATTTGGCCAATTGGATAGAAAACTGGCTAACCGGTCGAAGTCAGAGTGGTGGTAGATGGTAAATATTCAGCCTGGAGCCCAGTTACAAGTGGAGTTCCGCAGGGATCAGTTCTGGGCCCTCTGCTGCTTGTAATTTTTATTAATGACTTGGATGAGGGAGTCGAAGGGTGGGTCAGTAAATTTGCAGATGATACGAAGATGGGTGGAGTTGTGGACAGTGAGGAGGGCATTTGTCGTTTGCAAAGGGACTTAGATATGATGCAGAGCTGGGCTGAGGAGTGGCAGATGGAGTTCAACCCTGCCAAGTGTGAGGTGGTCCATTTTGGAAGAACAAATAAGAATGCGAAATACAGGGTTAATGGTAGGGTTCTTAGTCAGGTGGAGGAACAGAGGGATCTTGGGGTCTATGTACGTAGATCTTTGAAAGTTGCCACTCAGGTGGATAGAGTTTGTAAGAAGGCCTATGGTGTATTATCGTTCATTAGCAGAGGGATTGAATTCAAGAGTCGTGAAGTGATGTTGCAGCTGTACAGGACCTTGGTTAGGCCACATTTGGAGTACTGTGTGCAGTTCTGGTCGCCTCACTTTAGGAAAGATGTGGAAGCTTTGGAGAGGGTGCAGAGAAGATTTACCAGGATGTTGCCTGGAATGGAGAATAGGACGTAAGAGGATAGGTTGAGAGTTCTCGGCCTTTTCTCGTTGGAACGGCGAAGGATGAGGGGTGACTTGATAGAGGTTTATAAGATGATCAGAGGAATAGATAGAGTAGACAGTCAGAAACTTTTTCCCCGGGTACAACAGAGTGTTACAAATTTAAGGTGAAGGGTGGAAGGTATAGGGAAGATGTCAGGTGTGGGTTCTTTACCCAGAGAATGGTGGGGGCATGGAATGCGCTGCCCGTGGGAGTGGTAGAGTCAGAATCATTGGCGACCTTTAAGCGGCATTTGGATAGGTACATGGATGGGTGCTTAATCTAGGATAGAAGTTCGGCACAACATCGTGGGCCGAAGGGCCTGTTCTGTGCTGTATTGTTCTATGTTCTATGTTCTATTTGTTAAATGATAAATGAATAATGCACACAAATGTGCTGTCTGTGTAAATAAATGTCTCTTCTTGCACTGTTCCACATCCTCTTCTAAATCTACATATTCTTTTTTCCATCCCAATATAGTTCCTTTTTTTTTCTACTCATGCTACTGATTGCTTCTCAGTTGATTTTGAAGGGCTATGTTTGAACTGTCATGAAGAGATGCATAGTGATTTTTTCAAGTTATCAATTCAAAAGCAAAAACAAGGATGTAATAACAATTGAACAGCTATAGTCTCTTTGAGAGACCCAATCACTCATAGGTAAACAATTCATGTATTTTATTGTGCGCCATGTTCACGTGTATGAAAATGGACCAATCGCTAGTAAAATGATGGATGATAAATGAGAAAGGTAAAACTGCATCAATCGACACCCATAGTTTTGTGAAGTAGATTATAATTACATTGCTACTGATAAAGCATGCCATAAAAGCATAATTTGAATTTGTAAGAGTTAGAATGGGTGATTATGCATTAGGGTCAGAGAGTCTGACAGCTCGGAGACATACCCTTTTGGCCCAACTGGTCCATGCTGATCAAAAATGTCCATCCGCACTAACCCCATTTCCCTGCACTTGCCCATGTGTCCTTCTAAACCTTTCCTATCCATGTATTTGTCCAAATGCCTTTTAAATGTTTTAGTGTACCTACCTCAACCACTTCTGGCAGCTCATTCCATATGTGTACCACCCTCAGCGTTTTAAAAAAAAGTTGCTCCTCGGGCTCTCTTTTATTCTTTCCCCTCTAACTTTAACTTTAAACAGATGCCCTCCAGTCCTTGATTCCTCAATCCTGGGAAAAAGACTTGAGTGCATTCACTCTATCCGTGTCTCTTTCGATCTGATACTCTTCTATAAGATCGCTCCTCTGTCTCCTACCCTCTAAAGAAAAATGCCCTAGCTTGTCCAACTTCTCCCTATAGCTCAGAACAGTGAGTCCTGACAACATCCTTGTAAGTTTCTTCTGTACTCTTTCCAGTTTAATAACATTCTTCCCATAGCAAGGTGACCAAAGCTGGACACAATAGTCAAAATAGGAGAAAGTGAGGACTGGAGATCAGAGTTGAGAGTTGAATGCTGGAAAAGCACAGCAGGTCAGGCAGCATCTGAGGAGCAGAAGAATCAACATTTTAGGTAAGAGTCCTTCATCAGGAATGGGGCCAAAATGGCAATTCTCCTGCTTTTTGGATGTTGCCTGACCTGCTGTGCTTTTCCAGCACCCCACTCTCGACCACAATATTCCAAGTGCGGCCTCATCAACACCTTGTACAACTGTAACATAACTTTCCAACTTCAGTACTCAATGCCCTTACTGAAGAAGGCCCGTGCTCCAGAATCCTGCTTCACTGCTCTATCTAACGGTGACTCCACTTTCGGGCAACCGTGCACCTGAACTCCAAGATCCCTCTGTTTCACCACACTCCTTAAGGCCCTACATTCGTCATGAAACTGGTGCTTTAATTTGACTTTCCAAAATCCAACACCTCTCACCTATATTTAAACTCCATTAGCTGTTTCTCAGCTCACTTCCCCAGCTGATTAAGGTTCTACTGCAATTTCTGATAGCTTTCCTCACTGTCCATGATGCCACCTATTTTAGTGTCATCTGAAACTTACTAATTTTGCCTTGTACATTCTCGTCCAAATCATTGATATAGATAACAAACAGTAAAGGGCCCAGCACTGACCCCTGAGGGACTCCACTAGTCACTAGTTTGACACTCATCCTTCCGCTGTTACCCTCTGCTTTCTACTATCAAGCTAATTGTGTATCCCATTTGCCAGTTCATCATGGATTCTGTAACCTAACCTTCCAGAACAGGCTACCACGTGAAACTTTATCAAAGGCCTTACTGAAATCTGTACAGACTACATCTACTGCTCTGTCCTTGTCAACCTTCCTGATCACTTCATCAGAGAACTCTAACAAGTTTTGTGAGGCATGATCTCCCACACATACAGCCATGCTGACTATTCCTAATCAAACTGTGCCTTTCCAAATGCATGTATATCTTATCTCAGAATCTTCTCAAGGGATCTTCCCACTACAGATGTTAAGTTTACTTGTCTATAGCTCCCAGGTTTTTCTTTACAGCCACTCTTTAATAAGGGCGTAACATTCGCTACCCTCCAGTCTTCAAGACCTTACCCGTGGCTAACATGATGCAGACATATTAGCCAGGGTCTCCGCAATTTCTTCTCTCACCTCTTGCAGTGTTCTTTGGATATATTTGGTCAGGACCAGAAGATTTATCCACCTTCATACATTCAAAGAAGAGCCAGAATGGGACATGAGAAGTCTTTGGCAGGTAGGATCAAGGAAAACCCTAAAGCTTTCTATAGATCTATCAGGAATAAAAGAATGACAAGAGTAAGATTGCGGCCAATCAGGCATAGTGGAAAGTTGTGTGTGTAGTCAGAGGAGATAGAGGCGCTAAATGAACACCTTTCGTCAATGTTGTCGAGGAGAATACGGAGATACAAGGTATTAGACTAGACTGGATTGACCTTCATAAGGAGGAGGTGTTAGCAATTTTGGGAAGTGTGAAAATAGATAAGTCCCCTGAGCCAGATGGGAAGCTAGGGAGGAGATTGCAGAGCCTTTGGCTTTGATTTTTATGTCATCATTGTCTACAGGAATAGTGCCAGAATATTGTACCCTTCTTCAAGAAGAAGAGCAGAGACAACCCTGGTAATAATAGACCAGTGAGCCTTCCTTCAGTTGTGGGTAAAGTATTGGAAAGAATTATAAGAGATAAGATGATGATAAATCCAGAAGGAAATAATTTGGTTAGGGATAGTCAACTTGGTCATGCATCTCAAACCTTATTAAGTTCTTTGCGAAGGTGACCAAACAGGTGAATGAGGGTAAAGCAGTTGGTATGGTGTATATGTATTTCAGTAAGGTGTTTGATAAGGTTCCTCACAGTAGGGAAGAATATACAATTTTCTATTGAAGAAAATAGAGGCATGGGATTGAAGGTGATTTAGTGGTTTGGATCAGAAATTGGCTAGTTGTAAGAAGACAGGGTGGTGGTTGATGGGAATTGTTTATCCTGGTGTTCAGATACTAGTAGTGTACCTCAAGGATCTGTTCTGGGGCCACTGCTGTCTGTCATTTTTATAAATGACCTGGATGAGGGCAGAGAAGGATGGGTTAGTAAATTTGCAGATGATACTAAGGTTGGTGGAGTTGTGGATAGTGCTGAAGGTTGTTACAGGTTACAGCAGGACAGAGATAAGCTGCAGAGTTGGGCTGAGAGGTGGCAATTGGAGTTTAATGTGGAAAAGTGTGAGGTGACTCACTTTGGAACGAGCAACAGGAATACAAAGTACTGGGCTAATGGTAATATTCTTGGTAGTGTGGATGAACAGAGAGATCTCTGTCAATGTGCATAGATCCCTGAAAGTTGCTACCCAGCAACATAGGGTTGTTAAGAAGGCTTATGGCGTGTTAGCATTTATTGATCGAGGGATTGAGTTTCTGAGCCATGAGGTCATCTTGCAGCTGTGCAAAACTGGTGTGGCTGCACTTGGAGTATTGCGTACAGTTCTGGTTGCCGCATTATTGAAAGAATGTGGAAGCAATTGAAAGGGTGCAGAGGAGATTTATCAGGATGTTGCCTGGTATGGAGGGAAGGTAGTGTTAGGTAAGGGGTAGATGTAGGGGTATGGGTGGGTTGCGCTTCGGCGGGGCGGTGTGGACTTGTTGGGCCGAAGGGCCTGTTTCCACACTGTAAGTAATCTAATCTAATCTAAGGTGACTTAATAGAGACATGCAAGATGATCAGAGGATTAGATAGGGTGAACAGTGAGAGTCTTTCTCTTCAGATAGTGATGACTAGCACATAGCTTTAAATTGAGAGGTTTCACAAGTTGACGCAACACTGAATGCAGAAGGTTTTGTACTGTGCTGTTAGGTTGTAATATAATATGTAATATATCCAACACCCACCATTATTGTGATCTGGACTGTCCCCACGATATGACAACTAACTTCCCCAAGTTCCCTGTCTTTCTCCACAGTATTGACCATATATCTCCGCTTTGGTCCTTGAGAGTTCCTATTCTGTCTCACTAGTTATTCTTCTTCCTTTAATATACTTGAACCTCTTTGGATTCACCCTAATCTTCTCAGTCAAGGCTATCTCATGTCCCGTTTTCCCTCTCCTGGTTTCCTCCTTCAATAATTCCTGCATCCCCAATACAGTTCTCTGCATTCCCTTGATACCAGCTTCCTGTACCTGAGCTATACTTAAGTTTTACTGGTCAAAGCCTCAATATCATAGAATCCCTGCAGTGTGGAAATAGGCCATTTGGCCCCAACAAGTCCACACCAACTCTCCACAGAATAACCCACCTGGACCCATTCCCCCACCCTATTACTCTACAGTTCCACTGACAAATGCATCAAACCTACATATCCTCTGTACACTATGGGCAATTTAGCATGGCTAATTCACCTAACATCTTTGGATTGTGGGAGGAAACCCAAGCACCCGCTGGAAACATGGGAAGAATATCCAAATTCTTTAGTCATTCACTCAAGGCTGGAATTGAACACTGGTCCCTGGCGCTGTGAGGCAGTAGTGCTAACCACTGAGCCGATGTGCCACCCATATCTCTTTACATCCAGATTTGCCTATTCCTGTCAACCTTGCCTTTCACCCTCGCAGGAACATACAGATCTTGAACTCTAGCTATCTCACTTTTAAATGTCTCCCAGTTGCTGGAGGTCCCTTTACCTGCAAACACACACACATCCCTGCAAGCTCCTGTCTCATTCCATAAAAATTCACCTTGCCCCAATTTAGAACTTGAACCTTTAGACCAGTTTTGATCCTCTCAAAAACTACTTTAAAATTATAATAACTATGGTCACTGGTCCCAAAGTGCTCCCCCACTGTCCACTCAGTCACCTATTTCCTAAGAGTATGTCGAGTTTTGCCCCTTCCTGAGTAGCAACCTCTATATTTGTGCTTGAAGAAACTTTTCTAAACACACAACAAATTCTACCCTATCTGAGCCCTTAATGCTCTGGCAGTCCCAGTCTATATGAGGAAAATTAAAATCCCCTACTATGACACCCTATTGCTCCTACAATTCCCCCAGTCTCTCTGCATATTTGTTCCTCTAATTCCTGTTGACTGTTTGGAGGCTTTTTGTACAACCCCAATAATGACACCATCCCCTTCTTAACTCCACCTACAAAGCCTCACTGGATGATTCTTCAATTACTTCATCTCTGATTATTGCTGTAATACTCGTCTCAGTCAAAAATGCAACTCTCTCTCCCCTCTTTTCCATCACCTCTGTCCCTCCTAAAACACTGGTACCTTGGTGCATTAAGCTGCCAGATCTGTCCCTCCCTTAGCAATGTTTATGTCAATGGCTGTAATATCCCAGTCCACGTACCTATCCACACCCTGAGTTCATCAGCCTTACCTGCCGACCTCTTGCATTGAAATAGATGCAGTTTAATCCAACAGACATTCCTTGCTTCCTTTCGTGTTCCAGCCTGACCTCTCTCTCTTCTTTTTACTATTTCTGATTACTGTATCTCCTTCCAGCCTTGTACTTGCCCTCCTGCTGACGAAGATTCCATCCCCCTGCCAATCTAGTTTATACCCTCCCTCGTAGCACTAGCAAACCTGGCCACCAAGATGTTGGCCCCCCTCCAGTTCAGATGCAACCCATCTCTCTCGAACAGGTCACCTCTGCCCCAGAAAAGATCCCAATGATCTAAGAATCTCAATCCCTGCTCCCTGCAGCAATTCTTTAGCCACACATTTATCTGCCATATCCTCCTGTTCCTACCCTCACTAGCATATGGCATTGGAAGTAATCTGGAGATTACCACAAAGAAGTGCTGGTTTTTATCTATTTTCCTTGCTCTTTATAATCACTCTGTAGGACCTTATCACTGTTCTTACCTATGTCATTTGTGCCAACGTGCACAATGACTTCTGGCTGCTCACTTTTCCCCTTGAGAATGTTCCGAGACAT
Organism: Chiloscyllium punctatum; assembly: GCF_047496795.1. Taxonomy (NCBI): domain Eukaryota; kingdom Metazoa; phylum Chordata; class Chondrichthyes; order Orectolobiformes; family Hemiscylliidae; genus Chiloscyllium; species Chiloscyllium punctatum. Next base: position 36,268,318 of record NC_092784.1, read on the forward strand.
CCTGGGCCCTGGCACCTGGGAGCGAACACACCATCCTGGATTTCCATTTGCAGCCACAGAATCTCCTGTATGTCTCTTTTTAACTATCGAGTCTCCAATCACAAAAATACTGTTTAACTTTACCCTTTCCTGTTGTGCTCCAGGGCCAGTCATAACGCTACTGCTGCTTTCCCCATAATGGTAATCCTCCCCCCAACAGTATCCAAAATGGTATATTTGTTTTTGAGGGGATTGAACACAGGAGATTCCTGCACACTTCTGCCTTTCCTGGTGGTCACCCAGCTAATTTTTGCCTGCACCTTAAGTGTGACCACCTCACTAAAACTCCTATCTATGAAGAGCTCAGCATCACAGGTGATCCTGAGTGCATCCAGCTCCAGCTCCCTTAACGTGGTCTCCCAGGAGCTACAGCTCAGGTGTAGTCATCAAGGACAATGGAAGTCTCCCTGAGCTCCCACATCCTGCAGGAGGGGCATGCGGTTGTCTTATCTGCTATCTCGACTGCTGTCGGACTAAAGAGGAAAATTAAAAGGGCTTTACCTGAGCTTACCTGTACTTTTTGATGAGCCGCTGCTCTTCGAAGCCTCTCGAGCCAAAGCTTTGGTACTTCTCTGCTACCAACAAATTTTGCAATAGTACGTCTCTCTACTACACCCCCCACTTCTTTTGATTTGATGAGGAGAGAAGGAGGGAAACACAACTCGAGCATAGAATCACTACAGTGTGGAAACAAGGCCATTTGGCCAACAAGTCCAGATCAACCCTCCGAGTGTCCTACCCAGACCCATTCCCCTACCCTATTACTTTATATTTCCTCTGATTAATGCACCTCAACTACACATCCCTGAACACTATATGGGCAATTTAGCATGACCAAGTCACCTAACTTACACGTCTTTAGACTGTGGGAGGAAACCAGAGCACCCAGAAGAAACCTGTGCACACAGTGATAATGTGCAAGCTTCACTCAGTGACCCGAAGCTAAAATTGAACTTGGGTCAATGGCATTGTGAGGCAGCAGTGCTAACCACTGAGCCACCATGCTGCCCCAGCTGTGATGTGTTTGGGCCTTAAGTGCTCCTTGATACCAGGCCCACAATGATCTTCAGTTGACTGCTTCCAGGCTGCAATATATGTGTCAAACTGATGCCTCTCCCTCCTTGTCGCCCCTTTGCTGCTGGTAATCACAGGGGTTGTTGCCAGATTATCCCCTCAGTGCAGTTGACCGCTTCCAGGCTGTAATGCATTCTTGGAATTCTTTCTTATCGTACTTGTGTGGGACAAGAATTTATCAAATGAATTTTCTGTAGAATTATGTTTTAGATGACCTACATCACCTACAGTTTTTCTATATATTTACACTGGAAGCACTTGAACCAGAGGATGTAAATTGTTGCCCCTCTAATTTAACGTACCCAGCATACCAGTATAGGGAAGGTTGACCCACCAAGCTAAGAAAAGCCCAATTCTAATAAGCCAGTCAGAGAGAGTTTAACAGTTTGACAGAAATGATGGGCTCTACCACAAGCAGCCTGTGATTAATAACCTGTATGTTTGCAAACATAGTCTGACTGTCAGTCCTAAGGCTAAAGTAGGAGAGAATAAAAAAAATGCAACACATATTACATTGCTTCAGCTGCTTGTTGTAGCGATGGGTCCTTTAAAGTCTCCCCCTCTGATTACTGCACTTTTCTCTTTTCATCTGCTTGTTCCATACATCAGTGCTTCTGAGGCAGTCGTGCTTTATGAATCCTGTGCATTTTGTTTTCAAGCTACATTACATTACATGGCAGTTTTTCTCTATTAATTTATATCTGTTTCAGTCAAAGGAGAGCTATGAACTGCAGGGGAATATAATTCATGAATGCATGACAACTTCCCTACAATGGATTGAACACAAAGTGGGGAAACTAATGTGGAGTATGGAACTTGTACTTTTTATTTCTTGTTACTAATGAAGGTTATGCAATGTCCAACAGAATGCAAGGTCTATTGAGGACTTAGATTTATACCTATAATTAATTATTGCTGATTTAATTCTATTTCTATGACCTCATGGATGCTTATAGCACAGAAGCCATTTGGCTCATTGTGCCAGCGCCTGTCAACCAAGATCTGATTACCTAATCCCATTTTCCAGCTCTTGGGCCATAGCTTCGTATGCTATTATAAATTCCTCCATAACCCAGATCAACTTAGTGAACCTTCTCTGCGCTGCCTACAATGCCAGTATATTTTTCCTTAGGTAAGGAGGCCTAAACTGTACATAACTTGGATTAAATTTATTAAACACAACCTTCCCTTTACAAATCCATGCTGAAATTACTGATTAATCCATGTCTCTTCTACTGCAGATATTTCTTGAGAATTCTTTCTTATAATTTGAGTACCAAGGCTAGACTGACGGGCTTATGATGTCCTGGTCTATCTCTCTCTTCCCTTTTTTTTGACTCATGAGACAATGTTAGCAGTCATCCACTACTGTGGCAGCTCACTTGTAGCCAGAAAGGATTTGAAAATTATAGTTAGGGCCCCTGATACCTCCTGTCATCTTATTTCATCCAGGCCTATGGATTCATTCTCTTTTAAGGCTGCTAAACATGCTAGTTCACTCTCGCTCTCTATTATTTTCTTCTGATAAATTCACAGTCTTCGGCCCTGTTGACTAAACCTGTGCATTCCTTTTCCATTGTTCATGCTAATGCAAACTTTAAAAGATATTTGGACAGGTACCTGCATAGGAAAGGTTTCATGGGATATGGGACAAACACCGGCAATGTGGGACTAGTTTAGCGTGGGAAACTTGGTCGACATGGTTTTTCCATGCTTTATAAATCTCTGACTTTGATTGTATTCAGTGAGGATTGTGTAAAGTCAGTCATAATCTCATTGAATGGCAAAGCAAGTTCAATGGGCTGAATGACCTAATTCTTCTCAGTTTACACTGTTTACATCTTCTAGGTCCGATTCCTTATGGGGCCCTTTCTCTTTATATATTTAAAATACCCCTTTGGTTTTTTCTTTATTCTATCCCCATATTTTCTCATGTATTCTCTTTGCTTTTCTAATTTTCTTCTTGAGGTTGCTCCCAGCACTTTTTACATTCCTCTCAGAACTCTTCCATGTTGAGTCTTCGTTACCTGCTATGAGCTTCTCTTTTTCTCCCTCCATCCTAACTTTATGTACCTTGCCACCCAAACGTCTCCAGTCTTGGATCCATTTTTTTATCTTTAAGAAATCAAATTTGCCCTGTAATCTCGGTATTTCCTACTTGAATGCCTTCTACTTCTAACACCATGGGTGGCAGGGTGGCTCAGTGGTTAGCTCTACTGCCTCACAGCACCAGGGACCCGGATTTGATTCCGTCTTCTGGCGACTGTGTCGAGTTTGCACGTTCTCCCCATGTCTGGGTGCTCCGGTTTCCTCCCACATTCCAAAAGATGTGCAGGTCAGCTGAATTGGCCATGTTAAATTGCCCATAGTATTAGGTGCATCAGTCAGGGGGAAATGGGTCTGTGACCCTTGTCCTTTTCCATAAATCTAACGAAGTTGTAGTCACTATCTCCAAAATGCTCACTTATTTTCCACCTGCCTGGACTAATTTCTGAATATTATTTTTTTGAACTGCCTTTACCCATGTCGGCCTTTCAGCAACTGCCTTCAGAATGCAGTTTAAGAATTTTGCTCCCTCCCTATCTTGCACACTAAAGCTATCCCATTTATTGTTTGAGTAGGTAAAATTCCTTTCTATTATTGCATTTTATTCTTGCACTTCTGAAATTTGATTATACATATGGTCTCTGTCTCTCCCTGACTGATAAGAGACCTAACAGTAGATGCTTGATAGAACAAAAAACAAGGAAAATTTACAACCCAGGAACAGGCCCTTCGGCCCTCCAAGCCTGAGCCGATCCAAATCCATTTTCTAAACCTGTCACCCAATTCCTAAGCATCTGTATCCCTCTGCTCCACAACTACCCATGTATCTGTCCAGACATATCTTAAATGAATTTACTGTGCCTGCATCAACTACCTCTGCTGCTGGCAGTGCGTTCCAGGCACCTACCCTCTGTGTAAAGTACTTGCCACATGTATCCCCCTTAAACTTTTCACCTCTCACCTTGAAAGCATAACTTCTCATTATTGAATCCTTCACCCCGGGGGGGAAAAAGCTTATCTCTATCTACCCTGTCTAAACCCTTCATGATTTTGTATACCTCAATCAGGCCCCCTCTCAATCTCCTTTTTTCTAATGAAAACAATCCTATCCTACTCAATCTCTCTTCATAGCTAGCATGGTGGCACAGTGGTTAGCACTGCTGCCTCACAGCGCCAGAGACCCGGGTTCAATTCCCGCCTCAGGCGACTGACTGTGTGGAGTTTGCACGTTCTCTGTGTCTGCGTGGGGTTTCCTCCGGGTGCTCCGGTTTCCTCCCGCAGTCCAAAGATGTGCAGGTCAGGTGAATCAGCCATGCTAAATTGCCGTAGTGTTAGGTAAGGGGTAAATGTAGGGGCTGTTTCCACATTGTAATTAATCCAATCTAATCTTCCATACCAGGCAACATCCTTGTAAACCTTCTCCAAAGTGTCCACATCCTTTTGGGTAATGTGGCAATCAGAACTATACATGCGGCCAAACCAACACAATTTTAACATGACCTGCCAGCTCTTATACTCAATACCCCGTCCGATGAAGGCAAGCATACCTCGTCCGATGAAGGCAAGCATATCATATGCCGCCTTGACCATTCTATCCACCTGTGCAGCAACCTTCAGAGTAAAGTAGACCTGAACTCCCAGATCTCTCATCAACCTTTCCCAAGGCTCTTCCATTTACTGTATAATTTGCTTTAGAATTAGACTTCCCAAAATGAATCACCTCACATTTGTTTGGGTTGAAAATAATCTGCCACTTCTCTGCCCAACTCTCCAGTCTGTCTATATTCTCCTGTATTCTTTGACAGTTCCCTATGCTTTCTGCTACTCCACCAATCTTTGTATCATCTGCAAACTTATCACAAGCAACATTGGCCCCAGCACTGTCCTTGTGGAACACCAGGGATTTTGATTCTGAAGGCTGTTATTCTATCACATGGCAATTTTTCAACTGTAAGGATTGTGAAATTTTAGATTCTTCAACATTTAACCACCCTCGCATGTAAGTACTATTAGGGTTGAGCCTTGGTTACTACTTAGAAAATAGTTTGTACAGCCTGCAGAGGAAACATTATTGTAACAATGAAGGTGATAGTGTCTTCCCACATTCTAGATTGAGATGTATTGCATCCCTTATTTGTCCCTGGGCTGCTCATAAACTTAGAAAGGGAACTTAGAAAGGGAGTTGGACTTCAGCTTATAACTTGCCTTTCCACAAAGACCATCCAGGTATAATTTGCACGAATTGAGCCTGTTATACTGATCTGGGTGGATTCAGTAAGACAAACTCATTTAAATCATATGTTTCATGTTCTTACATATGAAATAGTTGTTTGAATGAGGTACATTTCAACAGCTGTGAAAGCAGATGAAGGTATTGAAACTTTCCAGTTGAAGTAGCTTGCAATGCCATTGAGTAAAATTTGTGATCCATCAAGTTGATGCTATTACCAAAAGAGAAAATGCTGGAAAATCTTTGACAAAGGGTCAGTTAGACTTGAAACATCAGCTCTTTTCTCTCCTTGCAGATGCTGCCAGACATGCTGAGATTTTCCAGCATTTTCTCTTTTGGTTTCAGATTCCAGCATCTGCAGTAATTTGCTTTTATTAACTTGATGCTATTGTTGACTTGTGTTTAAAAATGACATGTCCTCTATCCAGGCACAATAGAACCCCATAGTGATAGAACAGTGTGTTGGAGACCGGACTGTAAGCCCGGAGGTTTTTAGTTGCAAATATTGACCATTGGTGCCTGCAGTCATAAGAGAGACCATAAGCAGTGGGATCAGAAGTAGGCAATTTTGCCCATTTGAGTCTGCTCTATTCAGTAGATTTGTGGTTGTTCTGATAATCCTCAACTCTTCTCCTTCCTCATATCTCTTGATTCCCTTACTGATTAAAAATCTTCTATCTCAGCTTTAAATATTCTTAATGATCCAGTCTTGATAGCTTTGTTTGATAAAGAATTCCATAAATTCACTACTCTCAGAGAAAAATATCCTCTTAATCTCTCTTTCAAATTGGTAACTTCTTACACTGAGATTATGTCCCTGGTCCTAATCTGACCGACCAAATGTCTTTCTAGACATACCTTGTCAAGCCCCTTAAGAATCTTATTTGTTTCAGTAAAGTTTCCACTCATTCTTTGTAACTCCAATGAGTACGGGTCCAACCTATTCTTTTTGTATTACAAACCCTCCTCCATGAGATCATAAGGTGGTATGGTGTCACAGTGGTTAGCACTGCTGCCTCACAGTGCCAGAGACCTGGGTTCAATTCCCGCCTCAGGCAACTGTCTGTGTGGAGTTTGCACATTCCCCCCGCGTCTGCGTGGGTTTCCTCCGGGTGCTCCGGTTTCCTCCCACAGTCCAAAAATGTGCAGGTGAAGGGGTAACTGTAGGGGAATGGGTCTGAATGGGTTGCTCTTCGGAGGGTTGGTGTGGACTTGTTGGGCCGAAGGATCTGTTTCCATACTGTAAGTAATCTAATCAACCAGCTGAACCTTCTCTGAACTGACTCTAGTGTCTCCAAGTATATCTCCCCTCAATAAGGGGAACAAAACTGTTTACTGCATTATAGATGTGGCCTGACGAGGGCTTTGTGTGGCTTCAGCAAGACTTCCTATTTTTATGGAAAAGGCTGGAGAAACTCTTTTTAGCCAGAGAGTGATGAATCTGTGAAATTCATTGTCACTGAAGCTTGAGGAGGCCAGGTCATTCTGGATATTTAAAACAGAGCTAGATAAGTTCTTCATTGCCAAGGAAATCCAAAGATTATGGGGAGAAAGCTGGGAAAATATGTTGAAAAATCTATCAGCCACGATTGAATGGTGGAGCAGATTTGATAGGAGCAGAAATTAGGCCATTCAGCCTATGTCTTATGGGCTTAAGTCTGTCAGCGTCTGTAGAGAAAAACACCTCCGAGCATGACCTGATGATATTTGTTCTCCAAACTTTTGTGTTTGTTTCAGATATCCAGCATCAGCAGTACTTCACTTTTAGCCCCTATTTTTGTATTCAATTTCCTTTAAAATAACTTCCCTATTATCCACTAATTTGGATGCTAGTTTTTTTAGGATTCATGGTTGAGGACTCCCAAATTCCTTTGTGCTGCACCTTTCTGCAGCTTTTCACCTTTGAAATAATATTCAGCTCCTCTATTTCTCCTTCCAAACTGCATAATTTTACTTTTCCACAATTTATATTCCATCTGCAAAGTTTTGCCTACTTGTTTAACCTGTTTAAATCCCTCTTTATGTCAACTTCACCAGTTGCATTCCCACCTTGATTTGATTTGATTGTGATTTTATTATTGTGTGCATTTTACAGTACAAATTATAGTGAAAAGCTTTCATTTGTTGCTGCAAAATGGTGCTGCTTTGTATAATTTATTCTAAGGAGAAAAAGATATATAGATTGAGAGTTCATCAGTCCTGAGCTAACTCATCACTGTCAACAACACCTGTACTGCCATTCCTCCACAACCACTTTGCTGCCATCTACACTGGATCCAACCAACACTGAAGTTGCTGATCCTCCAACGCCATCTTTTGTTGCTGGGCCTACCTTGCCAATGCTGCCTCTGCTCTTGTAGTAGTTGCTGACTCCATGTCCAATGCTTGTGCCAGAAAAGTAAATTGGTGCTCACTTGAGGTCCACGCTGGGCCACTCTCCTCCTCAGTAGGCCTCCTTCAGGTCTGTATGCTGCGTTCTCTGTACTGCTGATGACATCCAAGCTCAAGACAAGGTAAATTAGTTAGAAAAGAGAGGGGCGAAGATGTGCAGGTCAGGTGAATTGGCCACACTAAATTGCCCGTAGTGTTAGGTGAAGGGTTAAATGTAGGAGAATGGGTCTGGGTGGGTTATGCTTCGGCCGGTCGGTGTGGACTTGTTGGGCCGAAGGGCCTGTTTCCACATTGTAGGGAATCTAATCTAATCTAATCTAAAAGTGGTTGGACCAATAGGCTGCAGCATAGGAGCCTTACTCTGCTGCCGTCTTGGACTTGAAGAACCAATTTTTATGTTATCTACAAGCATGGCTACAGTACATGTACTTCCCTCATCCAAATAATTATTATGTAGTAAATAATTATGGCCCCAGCACTAATCCCTGCGGCACTCCATTAGTTAAAAGTTACATTCTGAAAATGCATCCTTTATATTCCCAACTCTGTCTTTTATTATTTAGCCAATCCTCTGTCCATGCTCATATATTACCCCCAACACCCAGCCTCTTATGCTATGAAGTAACCCTGCATGTCTTTTAGAAATCCAAATATAGACCTCTCCTGGTTCATCTTTACCTATGCTTATTACCACCTCAAAGGATTCTTATAAATTTGTCACTTTTCATTTCCCCTCATGAAACCATGCGGACTCTGATTGTATTATGCATTTGAGGTGGCATGGTGGCTCAGTGGTTAGCACTGCTGTCTCACAGCATCAGGGTCCCAGGTTCAATTCTAGCCTCTGGTAACTGTGTGGAGTTGCACATTCTCCCCATGTCTGTGTGGATTTTTTCCTGATGCTCCGGTTTCCTCCCACAGTCCAAAGATGTGCAGGTCAGGTGAATTGGCCATACTAAATTGCCCATAGTGCTACATGCATTAGTCAGAGGGAAATGGGTCTGGGTGGGTTACTCTTTGGAAGGTCGGTGTGGACTGGTTGGGCTGAAGGGCCAGTTTCCACACTGTAGGGAATCTAATCTAATCTAAATGCTGTGCTGTTACATCCTTCATAATGATAGATGTTAAGCTAACTGATCTATGATAACTTTTTTTGTTGTCTCCTTTTTGAATAATGGTATTTATTAGCAGTTCTCCAACCCCCTGGAGGTTTTCTTGAATCTAACCTTTGCAAGGTTAATACCAGTGCCACAACTACTTCCTTTAGTATCCTAGGATGCAATCCATCAGGACCTATTTGTCTTTAACTCCATTTGGTTCCCAGTACTTTTTTCTTATGATAGTATTAAGTTTATTTCCTTCCTACCTTTTGCCCCTTAGAAGAGTAGATTATTATCTTTGAGTTTCCCTCACCTTACACAGTTACACAGTAGCAAAAGTAGAAGCAAAGCACTTAATACCTGAGACATCAGCTAAGTTCCATTCTTGTTGGTTTCATAAATGTGCTAATGGTATTGGCCAGCACTTCCATAACCAGAAAAGATGGGGTCTAAGCATTGCACAAAAGCCCTGTGTCAGATTGGTGCTGGACTTCTCTGCTTATTTCTATGCTGTGTAGCCTTTTTGGAAATATGATCAATACAGGTTCCTCAAGCTAAAAGAATTGAATATTGAAGAGCTTCTTTGTCCTTTCAACTCGTACCTGTTCAAATTCCAATGAACTGGTATCTCTGCTATCTTTGCCCCTGCCATGATTGGAGGTGACTCATGGCTAGAGTTTTAGCACAAGCAAATCTTGGCTCTGTGCTATCCTCTAAGTTACATGCAGGCTCTGTATCTGAAGTTAAATGGCAATGATTAGTTTTCATTGTTGTCTCTTGTTCTTCCACCTGTTCTGTCACTGTCTTGATAAGTGGTAGTTCTTGGGTATCTGAAAGCAGAAAGGCACTAGAATATAGTTGTCATAAGGAACAAGGGGTACACTAACTGCATGTGGTTAAGGACATAAAGCAGTTTGTAAGTCAGAAGAGACTGCAACAAGTGAGGAGAAGGATTAGTATTGAGAGCTTTATTGGATCCAGCATATCCACCAATGGCGAGATGAATGAAGGCGAGCACCATCAAGTCATGTTGTTATGCTTATCTTCTGCCAGTTAGGTCCTGCTGCCTATGGTTGCGCATCATTTTGCCCTGTAATGGAGAGGCAGTATGTCAGTCAATGTGTGCACTGCATTTGAGTCATGTGGCTGTTATGACTGAATAGTTGGCAGTGTGGGGGAGATGGTATAAGTTTGAATGCAAGATTTTACGATTCCCGTTTCAGCAAAGGCTTTGATCTAGAATTGAAATGAAAACATAACTACAGTATTGAATTAATTTTAAATGTGAAATTGAGATTACAACTTTGTTCAACTGTTTGTTAGCAACACCTGTTACTGTTGTATTGGAAATTATCAAAGTGTAACATATTGCTTTGAAAATAGCTGGTTAACTCATGAAAAATGTTGTGTTCAGCATTTTTGAGCAAAGTGATATGCATATTTGATGGAGACAGTGTGTAGAACATTTTGGCACTGAAATGATTATTTAGGATAGACAAGAGATATATATCCACAGGGGGACAGGGAGAAACATTCTGGTTGATTCCAGTGAGTAACAATTAACATGAAAATTCAAATGTTAAAATCTTACCCCAGGAAATCAAAAATTCTGTTTTTTTTCATGTTGAGCCTTTCCAGTTATAGCAATATTGTAATACTAACATATTGGAAGGATTATTGCAGCGCATTTCATGTATACAACTTTAATTCTTTTAACTTAGGGGACCTTTATTGATTACATTTCCCACCACTGCAGCCTACCTTATTAAACCCAATTTCCTGTTATTTCATCATTTTCTGCAGTACTCTTGCTTTCTTGGTGATAGCTGTTAGGTTTCTTGCATATGTTTTGGTGGAGTCGGATGCCTTCTTGGAGATCCTTTTTGGAAATTGTCAGAGCTGAGTAAAACTGAGAGTGTGGTTATCTGTATGGTTGCTGCTGGCCTAAATTGTTTAGGAAACAAGCTGAACACCCTGTCATGCCTAATTTGTTATGTCTCAACCCAGTTTTGAAAGTGCACTGTTACTCGAGTCTCACTGCTCCCAGAGTTGTCATAAAAGTTAAAGACCCAATCAGATGACTCAAAATCCCAACTTACCTGCCTGCCTAACAAACTCTGGTTACTGGAATACACTAGCCAGGTTACTATACTTAACAAGAATCTGGTGTTTATTTCAAATAAATCAGTTTTTTACCAAAGTTATCAACTTATAAATCTTTAATCTACCCTTTTTAAACTTCTACACAATATAAAAATAAGAAGCAGAATTTATAAGGGGGGGGCAAAATAATTAGGAGAATACAGATGAATAGCAATAGTTCACATGATTCATGAACTGTCCTTTTGCTTCTTATAAGTCTTTATAATCTCTGATCTTCTTTCCAAGTCTCACTATTTCTTTACTAAAGACTAGGGCACTTAGCACACTAAGTGTTCAGTCTCATAGTAGTTGGGTAATGGTAGCAGCTTATGGCAAATGGAGCGATAAACAATCCATCTTCCAATTTTTTTTGTAATTTCTCCATGAGGAGAGAAAAATGCTATCCTTTTAAACTCTGGGTATTCCTGCTGCTATATGTTTCATATACTGGCTCTGGATAGGTGGGCAGTCTGTTAGAGAGCTGTTGTCATGCTAAGCACTCCTGACCCATGCAATTAGTGCTGATTTGAGTGGAACTGCCCCCCTCATACAGTCATGAGTCAAGCATCCTCTTCCCATTGCTTGAACAAGATAACAATGGAAGTACAACTCAGTGAGTACCAGTAACTCATTTTAAAATTGCAACATCTGCTTCCACAGTTTCCTTGACTTAAAGCATTTCCTATTTTGGTTCACAATTCAAAAATAAATAAAAACAAAAACTTGTGGTTTTTACAGCCAGAATTGGTTGGATAAGCTGAGCACCCAGTCTTGGAACATTCACCATAAGCTTGTCTGAGTGAAGTCTAGGCAGTGAAGTCTATTTTGAATCTGAAGATGTGCCAAAATTAATTTCTAATTTCTATCACTCCAAGTCCGATATCCGATATATCCGTTCGAAGATGGATATTCAAAACTCAACACTTTCCTAGAAGAAATGAGTAACACTATAGTGAAGTAGCACTTTGCTTTTATGTTCCATACATGTGGTGCAGCTATGTAATGTATTAATCTTTTTCTGGTTCCTTGGATGATCTAGCTATGGAGAAGTGAGCTTTTGGGTATCTGAATCCCAAATTTATTAAAGGATTTTTAAAAAAAATTGAAGTTGGAATTGTGGTAGAGATGCATAAATATGAATGTGCGGTTTACTGAAAACCACTGAGATAAGATACATTTTTTTAGTGAATGCAGCAGGTGTTTATTCTGGAAGAGGATTAAAATGGGCCCCAAACTGACTTGATTAAACAATGTAAGAAGACATTCATAAATTTGCAGAATGACTGTCAATGGCAAATGAATTTCAGTATTCATAAGTAATTGGTAGTTCATGTGGTAGGAGGTCCCATACTCCTTAGAAGATAAAAGTCTGAGTTAGAATAGAGGAGCAAAGAGAAGGGACTTGTATGGGTGATGACATACATTGTCAGAAAAGTTAAAAGGAGTGGTGCAGTTTAACAATTCTATAAAAATGCAAACAAATGCACTTTTAGAGGAATAAAATTGAAAGTATAAGAACTAATATATCAATTTATAAAGAACATTGTTTATACCACACTTAGAATAATGCACCCAGCTCTAGTCTCTATTATTAGAAAAGGATGTAGAAGCATTGGAGAAGATGCAAAATCAATGTATAAAAATTGTGGCAGAATTCAGACATTAGAAACTGTCCTGCTAGTTATAACCAAAAATGGATTGTCTTAGAATGAACAATGCTGAAAGCAAAATTCACGTTTAGAAGGAATGTAGATAACAGTTGAAACAAATTGAAAAGAGAATGAGAAAGGGTAGAGGAATGTGACTAAGCAAAAAACTGATAAGGGGAGCATAGCTACAATGAATTGAAAGATCTGTATTGTAAAATTCCATTGTTTTATGTGACTGAAAAATAGCATTACTTCAAGAATATTTATCTAAATTTATTTTTCTTAACACATGTCAGTTTTCATGGGATTTTGTCTCATGTTTCTTTATATAGACCAATTTTTGAAAGAGAGCCTATGCATTAACCTAATTCTGAGCATTGGATCAGATTAGTTGTGAATGCTAAAAGTACTTGTGGCACAATTGATTTCTTATCTGACTGAAGGAAAGCACATCAGTCAGCAGAACATATTATGTGGGGGACAAAAGACTTCAGGTTTAATGACCACATTTTCAAGGCAAGTACGATATCAGACTCGTTTTAATGGCTGCAGTGGGTGTATCAGTTGTAGATTCAGAATTTCAGCTTCATGTAAAAGGTTTATAGGGGAATTTTGTGATGTGCGAAGTAGTTATCAGGTGGGTTTTGGAAAGTTCATAATCTATTTATGGGATGAGTAATCAATCCACTTGCACTGACATTTGGCATGTATATCTACACAAGTCAATAACTCGTATAACTTAATAGTGGCAGTATAACAGTATTATGTAAAGCAGCTTTTCCATGTCACATCTTGCAGTGAACAGCATCATTTCTCAATGGATAAATTCCGCAGTATGGTGTTTTCTTACAGGATAACTGTAAAAGAGAATGTCTGACCTAAATTCTATATGTTCGAACCATATTTGCTTAACCTGTGATAACGCCCAGCTATCCAAGTATCAATTTGGTCTTTATGAATTTGTTTCTATTTCAGAAATTTTTGAGTTGTTTGGGAATAAATGAAAAGAATTAAAGTTGATGAAAGGTGTGGACTGATATTGCACTAAAATTTGACAGTGTTAACCGCACCTTCACTCTGTTATATCCATAAAGATTATTGTGGCAATTTAAAGGATAGTCATTCTTAGATGGTTAAAAATCTCACAACACCAGGTTATTTGCTATAAATTCTGTGTTACGATCGAGCCCTCCACAATTACCTGATGAAGGAGCGTCGCTCCGAAAGCTAGTGTGCTTCCACTTAAACCTGGTGTTGTGATTTTTAACTTTGTACACCCCAGTCCAACACTGGCATCTCCAAATCAAGGTTATAGTCCAACAGGTTTAATTGGAAGCACTAGCTTTCTGTTGTGTTGTGGACACAACCACCTGGTGAAGGAGCGGCGCTCCGAAAGCTAGTGCTTCCAATGAAACCTGTTGGACTATAACTTGGTGTTGTGCTTTTTAACTTTGTACACCCCAGTCCAACACTGGCATCTCCAAATCATTCTTAGATGGAATAGAATGTGCTGGAAATCACAATTACCCACCATAAGGTGGGGGGGGGGGGGGGGGGGGCTGTTGGGAGTTTCCCTTCCTGGATGACAATTAGTTCTTAACATTGCCAACAGAAGTTATACAATTTATCTGGTACTGAAGTGGCTGATCAAGAGTTGAACCACTTTTGAACTTGCTTACTTATGACTCCAACTAAAGGTTGAATACTGAACCAAACTATCCAAAATTGTCGTCAACAGCAATTGCAACTCCCAAACAGGAGAACTGAATATAGGATTTAGCTATCTAAACATAAACGCACATTAAAGTTTACAGCTTTGCTGCGATCAGTGTTTCCCGTCACATCAACTTGCGTAGCTTCAAAGTGGATTTTGGGGAAGCCATATGCTGGTTGCTTGATTTGTCAGTGACCGATTTGGCAACTTGTGTTGTAGGCAGGTGCCTACAACCAAAGAATCAGCTGATCACCCAGCTGCATTGTGCCAGCTAATCCTGTTGTTAGTGGGATCACAACCCAAACAAGAACAACAATGATTGGAACCCATAACTCATATAGATATACAGTTATACAAGGGCACACTTCTAGTCAATCAAGAACAACAATTATTTGAATTTGCATGATAAATGTTTCACTTCATTACAATTCTTTACAATATTAAATTCATGAAGCAAAAAATAATTTGTTAGAAGTTTTTTTTAAAAAGTAAGACTTGCATTTATGTCGTGTCTTTCATGATGACAGAACATCCCAAAGAAAATATTTTGAAATTTAGTAACTGCCATAGTGTAGGAAATGAATAAACTCCCACAAATAGTAATGTGATAATCAGTTAATGTGTGTTGATTGAGGAGTATAACTCTGCTGTTCTTCGAAATGTGTCATGAGATCTTCTACATCCAGCTTAGAAAGACAGGGCCTTGGTTTAACATCTTATCCCTGGGTACAGTGATTGTGACATTGCAGTGCCCCCGGTCAGTACAGTGCTGGAGTGTCAGATTCAAGTCTGTGGCTTGCTTGGTTAGAAGAATATGTTCAATTGTCAACAATACCTTTTGATGAGGAAGACATTCTGAAAAGAACAATCATTATAACATAACTTCAGAGAAACAATGCCTGTTGAGTTTCAGTCCAGTCTGATTTGCTAATATGGCTAAATATGGTTATCTATTTTATAATATCTACTAACACATCATGTAACATGTACAAGATCTGGAGCCTGATATTAGAATGAATTAAAATAACTTTTTTTTAAACTGGCGAAATATCACTGGAGATAGGTTGTGATGTGTAACTTTGATTATGGAATGCTATTTTGTTGAAATGAGAATGAGTTAACTTGTAGAATTCACAGAAGCACCTAATTTCCTCACTTTTCATTAGATTCTGTGTTTTACTTTTTTATAATTCAAAATTGTTTTCCCTGAAGGATCAAATTATTTTGATGTAATATATCTTCTCATTGAATCCCACTTATTGTACTTTTTTCAATATTTTCTACAAATTCCATTGTTATGTGATTTTCTTGGTGATATGGATTAAATGCACATCTAAACATTTTGTAAAAAAGATTTTTTTCTTGTATTTTAATTAAAACATGGAAGGGTGTCATGAGACCTAACAGCAGTAGAACATATCAAGTAGACTGTTTGATTTTAAATACCTCCCTGCACAACTGTGGGGGGGAAAAAAAATATTTTGAGAAAACTGGCAACACACAACAAAATTTCACAGAGAACTTTTGCACTGCTCTTTTAGTATGTATGTCCTGATATACATGATTGAAAAAGGCATACTTGGTGGCAGCGTCTGTATTATGATGTAGCTTGTGAGCAAAATGAATGGAAAACAAGGCACATTGACTCAGCACCAGATCTGCCATATTCAAATCCGCCTTTGAGTGCTAAGACCTTGTTTTGACTGGCCCCACATTGTACAATAGCAGGTGACAAAGAGCTGCATTCATATTTCAGAGCTGCAACTTAAGCTGACAGGTAGTAGGCTGTCAGTAGTATGGGATATGAGATGAAGCTGTTTTAAACATCTTGATCTGCACGCACTGAATGATGAATCAGAGGATGATCTTCTTTTGTGCAGTGTCCATTTGGACTGTTATCTCCTGAACAGTCCCATGCTAAAGCATCTCAGTTAATTCTACTGACCTGCCCTTTCCCCGCAGCCCTGCAAAAACTTCTTTTCGGGTTCCTATCCAATTTACTTTTGAAATTCACAACTGAATTTGCCTCTACAATACTGTTAGGCAGTGCATTCCAGGTCCTAACCAATCTGTGTATTGAAAAAAAAATTTCCTCCCAAGTTGAGAAAACGGTGCTAGGAAAGTACATCTGAGGATGCTGCCTGACCTGCTGTGCTTTTCCAGCACACCAATCTCAATTGTGATCTCCAGCATCTGCAGTTCTCACTTTCTCCTAATTGTTTCCTCCTGTCACTGTTGGTGCTTTCGTGAATCACTAAATCTTGTCCCTTGCTTCTCGACGCTTCCTCAGTGGGAACAGTTTCTCTCTATCTATGCTTAACTTAGGCCCTTCATGGTTTATTTGTAAAAAGTTATTCATTCATAGGATATGGACATTGCTAGCTACACTATCATTTATTGTGCATCCCTAATTGGCCACAGGCAGTTTGAAAAACACACTCTATCTACTACTCCTGTCAATCAGCCAGTTTTGAATTTGTGCCTTTTTATTTCATGGGATTCAACATTGCCAATAAACCTTTCACATGGAACTTTTTATCAAGCCTCTCTTGGAAGTCCATGTACACTGCATCAACCATAATGCTTCCCTCTGTTACCTCACCAAAAAACACAATGAATTAATTAACATGACTTTGCCTGTTAAATATCCACAATAGTTTTTCCTAATTAATCTATAGCTCTCCTCATTACCATTAACTTGATCCTGGACTGCTGCATCTGAAAGCGCTTCCACTATCGAGATTAAACTGATTGGCCAGTAGTTGCTGGATTTGTCTTTGCAACTATTTTTGAATAAAGAGAGATATAAGCACTGAGTGTCTGAGCGAGGGATCTAATAACGACAAAGGTGAGAGATGCTGAAAGCCACCCCCTGCCCACTCCTCTGACCCTTCCTGCCCCCTATTCTCCTATGAGTGCCACCCTGTGATATATATAGCCTGGATTCATCACTGATGTGGGGCCTATGATCGATGCATTGCCAGCAACTGTCGCTGCTGCCTCAGTGGTGCTAATGACAATGCCGGGATTTCTGCTGCTGAAGTCCTGAATCCTGGAGAAGATTCACGGTCGGCTAGTGACCACTTAATACTGTCGGGCACCCATCATGTATCAATGGCAAGACTTCATCGAGCAAAGCTTGATTGGAGCCTATTGTCACAAAGTCTTTCAATCATTACCCAGATTAAACCTGCATACTTTGAAAATGAAGTCCAGATTGTTGTGAAGCCTAGTTGTGGTCGTTTCCTTCTATTGCATTTTCTTTCACTGCAATAGGTGTTAACGTTCCACTTGACTAATTGCAAAATAAGCTTGTCTCGTCAATGAGCTTTTGTAACCCTGCACCCGCTCTCTAAAATTCAGTTCAGTTTGGACATTGAGGTCATACATTTTGGTGCTGGAAAATGAGTTAACCAAAATTTGAACTGGAGTGACCATTAATCTTCGCTGCTTTCAAGAGGTGACAAAATTGTGGAAGTGGTTTCACACTGGGGAGATATCACACCAATCTGGGGCTCTAAATTACAGAAAGAGAAGCTGCTTGGTTCAATTAATTAATCAATTAGGATAGGTTTGCCTCATTATTCTACATAGTCTTACTGACTGGGAATTTACAGCAGCGATTCGCATGTCAGTGACAGTGATTGATGAAGAAGAGATAGCACACAATTAGTCAATGTCTGTAGGAATGGACTAGGGCTTCAGTTTACCCATTCTGTTTTCCACAGGATTTGTGACCTACATCAACTGCTATAGAGGTAAGAGTCGTGAGGGTATAAATTACAGGCGCTCTGGTTATTCAGCTGACAAGTGATACTGTGAGATGGGTGGAGTTAGGAGTAGTACGAGGACAGATGGGAAAAGGGTAATATGAGTAAAACTACATCTAATCCATGTATAAAAGCTAGATAAATATCTATGAGGATCTCTGTGCAACATATACCAGCTTCATAGTTTTATTTTATGATGCACATAACCTGTCTACATCTCAATAAGCACTGCCTTTTAAAAAAAAAGCTTTGAGCATTTGAAGATATTTTAACTGCAACTTGGATTTTGCGGTAGTAATGGTGAAACTGTCAACTTTTTCTGTCATTACTACTCTGAAACTGGTGATAACTTCTAGAGTCTGCACATGCACAGTTAAACTCAGAAATCCAGGTGTTTCTGTCAGTAGCTCTAATCTTCTCCAGTGGATGTATTGTTGAGATTTGCCCAATAATAAACAATTAAAAATCAATGAACAGACAAGTATTTCCACTGTTCCAGTTGATCTCCCGGATTTTTTAAAAAAAGAGAAAGCTGGACTTTGCTGAATGTAGTGTAACTTGGGGTTTAATGTTAAAAATCACACAACACCAGGTTATAGTCCAAGAGGTTTATTTAGAAGCACAGCTTTTGGAGCGCTGCTCCTTCATCAGGTTTAATGGTATTCTAAATTCGAAGTTGCTGCTAACTTACCACATTGGCTTTAAAAGAGTGACTTCAGTTGTTAAATGTCAAATTTCTCCATTTCAATGAGTGTTCACAGTTTTCACTTTTTTAAAAAATAGTTTATGATGGTGTCTACTTTTTTGTGTGCGTGTTTTAACCATTTATTTAAGTGTCTGTAAAATATGAAAAAAGTGAAGATTTACTACTTGATTTATTATCTGAAATTTTTTAATTTCAATGACTGATATTTGGATAAATTAAAGGTAATCAGGCAAAGCACAACTTGCTTTGTCAAAGAGAAATCATATTTAACTATTTTGTTGGAGATCTTTAAAGAAGTAACTTGTGCTGTAGATAAGGGGGAGCCAGTGTGTTGTGTGTAGATTTTCAGAAAGCATTTGATGAGGTGACACATCAAAGGTTATTGTGGAAAACAAAAGCTTATGGTGTAGTGAGCAACAAATTGGCGTGGGTAAAATGCCAACAGACAGCAGAGATTTGGAATGATAGGGTGTCACAAATGGTGTGCGACAGTGCTTGGTATACTGGGGCCTCAACTCTTTCCAATTTCTATACATAATTTTGAACACTGGATCGAAGGTACGGTAGCTAAATTTGCTGATGACACAAAGATAGGCAGGAGAATGAGTTGTGAAGAGGATATAAGGACCCTACAAATGAATATAGGTAGGTTAAGGGAGTATGCAAAGATCTGGCGAATGGAGTACAATGTGGGAAAGTATAAAATTGTCCACTTGGGCAGAAAGAATAAAAAGAAGTGTATTATCCAAACCATGAGAGGTTTCAGAGCTCTGGGATGTAGAGAGATCTGGGTGTCCTAGTGCATGAATCACAGAAGGTTAGTGCACAAGTAATCAGGAAAGCTAACCGAATATTTTGGTCCCATTTTAATTTGGGTGCAGTTTGTCCTGCTCTTAGAACTGCCAGAAACAGTCAGTGCATACAAGGTCATTTTGGATACTGGTAGGACCTTTTGATTTTCCACATATGACAGGTTTCATATTCCACTCAGCTGACCTTACCTGCCATGATTTAAAGTTAAACTTAGTTAGTCTTACTAGCTGACTTCTCTAATTACTTAATCTGAAAAGATATTCTCCTGACCTCTGACTTATTTTTATCCCTGGTGCGCTTCAGTTCATCTTCATTAGATCTTCAAATTAGCAGCTATTAGCAACAAAAGGATTTGTGATTTTCCTATGATGTCACTCTTGGTTTTGTGCTGGGACCCCAGCCCTGGGCCTCAATTTATCCTGTTAAAAGACCTAGCAAACTATGAACCAATAAATGCAAAAGGCGCCTCTTCCACTATGGACTATATTCCTACGTGCTCCAAATTGATGACATGATATATCCAGGTAGGCACCAAGCTGAAATTTCCTCAACACCTTTCCTTCTCTTATATTCCTCTTCTCATTTGAGATACTGCTTAAAATTTCCCTAATTTACAAAGCTTTTGTCACTCTTCATGGTATCTCCTTATTTGACTAATTATTCATTTTTATCTCCCTACCTCTCTGTGGTGTTTCAGGGACAATTCCCTACTAAAGGAGTCCTATAACTAACACATTTTTAACTTTGTCCACCCCAATCCAACACTGACATCTCCAAACCATATAAATAAAGCTCTGTTTTCTTGTAAGAAATGGCCAGAGGTCATCCCGTTGTAAAGTTATGTTTGAAATATGTTGAAACTGTTAATTTTCCCCAGGTAATTCAACAGTTCACTATCATTATTGAGGTCCTGTAGACAGGCAAGAGTTATACCCCCTTACCCCCATATTTGACCCCTGCACGAAGGCACTCTCTACAGAGTCATTTCTCTAGTCAAATTCTCATTAAGATTATTTTATTTTCCAAAAATTTGTATTGCAGTTGCTAAGCTTATTTGATAAAATGTACTTTTGGCAGACTTTTTTTTTAAAGCATCAAAAGCATCCTATTTGAAATAAGTGTACTTGGTGTCTTCCATGATTTGGAGGTTTAAGTATTGGACTGGGGTGGACAAAGGTAAAAATCATACAACACCAGGTTATAGTTCAACAGGTTTATTTGTAAGCACTGCTCCTTCATCAGGTGGTTGTTGAGTATAAGATATATTCATATGTAAATCCCAGAACATTTTCAAGTTACATTCTCAAGAACTGAAACCAACATAGTCATTCTAAAAGATAAGAGACTTGAAAAAGATCTGGATTGTTTGTTAATATTTTATTCCAGTTGCATCACACTGTAAACTTTTTGCTATAAATTCTGTGTCTTACAATCTTAATAATCCACAACCACCTGATGAAGGAGCAGCACTCCGAAAGCTAGTGCTTCCAAATAAACCTGTTGGACTATATTCTGGTGTTATGATTTTTAACTTGGTGTCTTCCAGTTTGATTATCTTCATTGTTGACTTTTGTAAATAGGAGTCGAAAACTGTAGTGCTGGAAAACGCAGCAGGTTAGGCAGCATCCGAGGAACAGGAGAATCTAAATTTTCAGCATAAGCCTTATCAGGAATGTGGAGGGGGAAGAGGGACGAGAAATAAATACGGGATCGGGGTGGGGCTGGGTGCAAGTGGGTGGAAGGCAATAGGTGAATGCAGCTGTGCAGTATTTTGTGATAGGTCGGTGGGGGGAGTGGAATGGATAGATGTGATGGAAGATAAGACAGCTTGGACAGGTCAAGAGAGCGGTGTCAAGTTGGAGTGTTGGATCCGGGATGAGGTAGAGGGTGATGAGATTTGGAAACTAGTGAAGTTGATGTTGATGCTGTGTAGTCGAAGGGTCCCAAGGCGGAAGATGAGGTGTTCGTCCTCCAGTTGGTGAGTGTCTTGGATTTCGCAATGGAGGAGGCCCAGGACTTGCATATCTTTGGGGAAGCTGAAATGGTCGGCAACAGGACGGTGATGTGGCCAGGTACCTGCAGGATCTCATAATTTGCTGAGGAACCTGTCTAATTTGATAATTTCTTTCTTGCCAAGTTGAAAAATGTGAAGAGTTCAAACATTTCACATGTCACTTTCTGTTCAATTTTGAATAGGTGAATGTGCATTGCATTATGTTGGGCAGACTGATCAAGAACCAGGAAGACTATTGACTTTAGTCTGCTTTGAAGAAGTATTAAGTACTGGTATCAGTATAATTTCAGTATTTATTCATGTTTTGAATATTATGATTGCTGTTTCAACTTACAATAGCTGTGCTTCGTATTGTGAAGTATTGGATAGGGTATGAAAGATGAGTCATTTTCTAAACTGGTTAAATGTCAGTTATTTTTACAAATACACCATTACCTTTGCATTGTAAAAAGTCACCATAGTCCAACTCTCTCATTGGATATACAAAAGGTGATGGGTTAAACCCGAGGGTCATCACACCTCAGATAAGGGAAATCTTTGAGAACGAGCATCCGTCCTAGTAACCTCAGCTGGTCCAGGAATTGAACCCACTCTGGTATCAGTCTGTATTGCAAACCAGCCCTCCAACAACTGAGCTAACTAGCCTCCGCACTTTACGTAGTAGTGGCTTCTTAGTCTTCATAAAAAAAAAGCAAATTTACAAAGGTCAAGCCATAAACTGTCAATTGCAACCCTTCACGATTTAAAAGAAAACCACTGAGACCTGTAATTTGTCTATTTCTATTTTAATAGTAAAGTATTTATTGAGGGCTCAACACGAGACAAATTTAGTTGTGTTTTTTCCCAATTGCTGCTTGAATTGACATAAAGTCAACTTCCCTAAAGATTGTAAGCTCCAAACAGAACTAAGATTTATTAACAAACATCCATTAAATATAGTTTATAGAAATAGATTTCATTTTTGAAAGTGTGCTGATTGTATCCAAGGAAATAATTGTTTAGATATTTGTATTTTTATGTTAGCAGTGCTGGAAAAATATATTGAGCAAGAACTTTGACTGTATTTCTTGATTAGGGTACATGTATACAGTTGGAGCTAAACTGTCTTTTCTAAATATGTCTAAGCAGCTGGAGGGATTGGTATTTTGAGGACCACTTATCACCAGATTTGATCGTCTGCATTCTGCGCAAGCTTCAAGGTTCAGTCTGTCTCTTGAACAGATAGCTTTAGTGTGCTGTTACTTGCTTTGTTTATCTGTCAGCTCTTAGAATGGCTCTTTATAAAATCTCCTGATGTGTCCTGGACAAAGTAGAGAGAAAACGAGTTTGAACAAATTGCATATCATTCTCATTTTGGCATCACTGGGCGCACACAGCTCATTAAAAGACTGCAGATCTTTAATTAATGATATGTAAATATCCTCAAATGGATTAGATTTGCATATCGAGAGAGATTTGAACGCTTTAGGATGTAATATATTCTAATTAAGGTTTAATTAAAAATGATGGGAATTTCATTTGGCCTCGCAGAATTATTTTAAATTTTGATGAACATCAAGTGAAGATTGCAATGCGAACACATAACCCTCTGTTTTACTGCAGCTTTGATTTTACAATGTGCCTGCCCTTGCGCAATATTTGTAAAAGTGTAATTAAAAATGAAGGATGGAGGAAGCAAGGCGTTAGCATTCGATTGGGTGATATGTTGTCATCTTAGTCATGCTTGAAATTTTTTAATAGTTTTTAGCCGCTGTGCGATAGCCATGCAGCAATTACATTAATGGGATGCTATTAGCCTGTGGTTTTGTCTGAGCTGCTGGGCAGATAAGAGTTGTGATCAGAGAATTAATATTTATCTGTGAATTTGACTGCCAGATTTCTTCATTTACTGTACTTTCCTGCAAAATTTGCACACTGGGAGCTGAAACCTTTCTGACCTATGTGTACCTTTTAGTAAAAACTTTTTCACTGGGGAATATATGTTTTGTGTATTAATTTTAAAACGGCAATAAATGTCTACATTTAAATCTTTTATATAAAACAGTCCCTGAATTGAATCATGTGGAGCCAATTTTGCAGATTATTTTCACATATTTATAAAGTCTGTACAAGACAGCTATGTGACTGAAAATGAGACAAAGAAACAAGTTTGTTCTCCAACACTTAATCTGAATTTAAATATGTCAGTTTTGAGTAATGTGACCATGGCAGTTTAAGTTCACTGCTGCTGTTTCTAATGGCGTCAATTTTTCCATTATCCATCCCCTTCCTTTGATTTCTTATTTAAAAGTCCAATAAACATTCTGGCTCCAATATTAATTAGAAGCGAGGGTAGGAAGTGGTGGCAGTAGTGGTAGTGTGGGATGAGGAGGTTGACCAGTTTGTGCTTGTGAAATCGTGAAGCGTTGAGGTATATGGGCCAAGTGCTGGCACATGGGACTAGATTAGGTTAGGATACCTGGTGGGCATGGGTAAGTTGGACAGAAGGATCTGTTTCTGTGCTGTACATCTCTATGACTCTAATAGGTTTTCCTCCTTCAGGCCTTGCTAGATTTAAATGTAGGACCTGATTAACATATTTCCATCTTGACCTCGGCCTCAACAGCCAGATTGAGAGACTGGAATGTTTGTGGCATTAGGGTATCTTTTAGATATGTTAACAGGGTTCGATACTGAAAGGAACCTGGATTGACGTAGAAGATAGAGATATATGGATTTTGCAAGGTTTGTGAAGGTTTGTAGCTCAGGTTGAGATTTAGGGTATAGGTTTGCTCGCTGAGCTGTAGGTTTGATATCCAGACGTTTCGTTACATGGCTAGGTAACATCATCAGTGGCGATCTCCAAGTGAAGCGAAGCTGTTGTCTCCTGATTTCTATTTATATCTTTCTCCTGGATGGGGTTCCTGGGGTTTGTGGTGATGTCATTTCCTGTTTGTTTTCGGAGGGGTTGATAGATGGCATCTAGATCTATGTGTTTGTTTATGGCGTTGTGGTTGGAGTGCCAGGCCTCTAGGAATTCTCTGGCATGTCTTTGCTTAGCCTGTCCCAGGATAGATGTGTTGTCCCAGTCGAAATGGTGGCTTTTTTCATCCATGTGCAGGGCTAAGAGGGAAAGAGGGTCGTGTCTTTTTGTGGCGAGCTGGTGTTCGTGTATCCTGGTGGCTAACTTTCTGCCTGTTTGTCCTATGTAGTGTTTGTGGCAGTCCTTGCATGGAATTTTGTAGATGACGTTGGTTTTGTCCATGGGATGTACTGGGTCTTTTAAGTTTGTTAGTTTTTGTTTGAGTGGTGTTGGGTTTGTGTGCTACTAGGATTCCGAGGGGTTTTAATAGTCTGGCTGTCATTTCTGAAACTTCTTTGATGTATGGTAAAGTGGTTAGGGTTTCTGGCTGTGTTTGGTCTGCTCGTCGTGGTTTGTTCTTGAGGAATCTGCGCACTGTATTTTTTGAGTATCCGTTCTTGAATACGTTGTATAGGTGGTTCTCCTCTGTTTTGCATAGTTCGTCTGTGCTGGCAGTAGACAGCCAGACTACTAAGACCCCTCAGAATCCTAGTAACGCACAAACCCACCAACGCGCTCAAACAAAAACTAACAAACTTAAAAGACCCAGTACATCCCATGGACAAAACCAACGTCATCTACAAAATTCCATGCAAGGACTGCCACAAACACTACATAGGACAAACAGGAAGAAAGTTAGCCACCAGGATACACGAACACCAGCTCGCCACAAAAAGACAACTCTCTCTCCCTCATAGCCCTACACACGGATGAAAAAAACCACCATTTCGACTGGGACAACACATCTATCCTGGGACAGGCTATGCAAAGGCATGCCAGAGAATTCCTAGAGGCCTGGCACTCCAACCATGATGCCATAAACAACACATAGATCTAGATGCCATCTATCAACCCCTCTGAAAACAAACAGGAAATGACATCACCACAAACCCCAGGAACCCCATCCAGGAGAAAGATATAAATAGAAATCAGGAGACAACAGCTTCGCTTCACTTGGAGATCGCCACTGATGATGCTACCTAGCCAGGTAATGAAACGTCTGGATATCAAACCCACAGCTCAGCGAGCAAACCTACACCCTAGATATATGGATGTTGAGAGGAGATAACAAAAGAGTTGTTTGAGTAGAAGATTGGGTTGGTGCATGGGGTGGGAGAGTAGGTAGATTGAAAGGTATTATTTGTCTGCTGGCCCTATTAATTCAAAACTCCAGGTAGGTCCTAGGCCTCCAGGAAGCCAGCAAGTTCAGCCAACTAGTATGAAATTTAAAGGGGATAATTAAATCTGAGGATTAAATCTGCAGCCATATATTTCAATAAGCAGCTGTCTCCTATGAGTAGCCGAGTGGTATCCAATTCTGCTGCTGTTATAACTGAAGTGGGCAGTTTGAGCTCAAGCTTTCTTTAAAGCAAGTTTGTATTTTGTGTGACCAAACTCCAAGTGGTTCTTTTTGGTGGGTGGATTAAATTCCATTCTCCCCCCCCCCCTCCTGTTTTTGGTTGTCATTAGCAGGAAGAAAAACTACTTCACAGACTCGTCTTATTTGGGTGGCAGTTTATCTAGATTTTGGCAATGGTTTAAAAAAAAGTTATTACTTCAGTTAATATTGTTCAAAATATTCTAAGGATTTAGAATATCCTGGGCCACTTGTCAGCCTGTGCTTGTGTGGCAACAGGCTAGGTATCAAATAAAGATCGTGCAGAGTGAGCTGGGAGAGGTGCTCTTTCAGTTGGTGGTGACTGTCTCTGGGTCCTTCTCTCGCCAGCTGTTTTAGTTGCAGTGACTACTTCCAGGTTCTCCCCTCTCTCGCTGTTTTTAGCTGATGGTGATTGTGGGTTCTGTCCCCTACTCTTTCTGTCCGCAGAAGTTTTTTAGTCGAGAGCACCAGTTATAAGTCACTTTCAAGTCAGTGGTTTTCGGTCTTCATTATTGAGATTGGGATCTGTCATTCTTTCATTTCAGTTCCTCATACCTATGATCCAAGACATAAGAAGGAAAAGGTAGATGCTGTTCCTCTATCTCAGGCTCTCCCTATATTGACTTAAAATTAAGTTTAGAAGAGATATTTGTTCATAGTCTTGGAGGTTTTAAAAATGAAATGTATTGTTTCTAAAATTAAGGTTGTTTGCATTTTGTGCTTTTTTTTAACTGAATACATTAGTGAAAGTTCTCTTAATTAGTTTGTAATTTTTTTTCAACATCTTGCAAGCTGCTACCATTTATGAAAAGATTTATAGTACTGTGCAATATACCAAATCAATCTCTGAAGCACTGCAATTTTGTGTCTGAACAATTAGCACAATTGTACAGAATATGGAGAAACAACAATTAAATATCCACAAATATCAGAACTGTCTGCTGGTCTGGTGATGTAATATGGAACATTTATTCAGGACTGGCAGTTACATTATGCTGATGGTACTGCTCTAGGTTTAACAGCTCCTGTGAATGTTTCTAGCAATGACATTCCAATGCTGTTCTTTTCCTTGTTCTTACTTCCTTCTTACACTGCACAAAATTTTCCAAGTAAATGGCATCTAATCAGTTCTGAGGCAAGTGACCTAGCAAGATTCTCAAAGGAATCATCCTGGCCATCTGGTCTTCAATCTTATTGAACTGCTGCTCCACTCCTGGCAAGAATCACTTCACTCTTGTTTGGCACAACTCTGCTCCAATCACAATTTTTGAGAAGGTGTAGCAGTGGGTGTTTGACATTTTCATATACCATCCGGTATGCAGTGGTACAGTAACTGATATTGCCCATGAAAATTAGTGTTGTTTCTAGAATGAATGTTTGGAGCTATATAACATAAAATTGAAGTATGAATAGCAGGTTAAATCTTATTGGTCATGGTAATGATGAAAATTGTTTCACGATATTGAATGGAGCATAAGTGATTATATTGTATTTAAGTAAATTGCTATGTGCAATTTTTGTCATACATTTCTATCAATGCACTGGAGCAAATAAATTGCAGCTGAAATTTGTTGCAATCCTACTTGGCAGAATAAACGTATACTAAAACTGAGTTCTTTATGACTTTGTTGCATTTTTAACAGTATTGCAATGCAGATAATTCAGTAAATAACTGAGTGAGTGGGCTGAGTGAAAAGATCTAATACAATGACATTAATTTTCTCACTCAGGCATAGATCCATTTTCAGTTGTAGGACCAATTTTGACCTAATTGTCACTTCAGAGGGGAGATGCAATAGAATTTGGTCCATTGGCCCATGAACAGATGCAGGCAGGCAAGAGAGGGCTGAGGCAGGCTGTCTCAGTGGCCTGTCTCAGTGCTTTGAGATTTTGTCCAGGTATTTTTAGAAGCGGTTCGGCCCTCTAATACTTATTCATCATACACCCTCACCCTTTCAAACACCCATGTCCCCTTCATAGTCATTCACCCAGTACCTACAATGCACAGACCTCGAGGAGCCATGTGAAAATGAAAAAATAAACATTAAACAATCTAACATAATTCCCACTCATAGATGATTGATAGAACTCCCAGTCATGAAATCCATTCAAAATTTTAAATCTAAAGCAATTAGTATGTAAAAAAGCATGCACAATTCTGTTGTAGGCAAAAACAATGACTGCAGATGCTGAAAATCAAACACTGGATTAGTGGTGCTGGAAGAGCACAGCAGTTCAGGCAGCATCCAACGAGCAGCGAAATCAACGTTTCGGGCAAAAGCCCTTCATCGGGCTTTTGCCCGAAACGTTGATTTCGCTGCTCGTTGGATGCTGCCTGAACTGCTGTGCTCTTCCAGCACCACTAATCCACAATTCTGTTGTAGCCATGTCAAATGCAGCTAATCCCTGAAAAGCCATTTTTAACTGTCAGTCTAGTCTTTGTGAAGATGATGCTTTAAGCTTTTGAAACCCAGTCATATATTCATAATAACATCATTACAGTCGTGGGAAATGTCAACAAGTAACTCTAGGTATTTTTAAATCAGGTGGTTTACACATGTGATAACACAACTCTAAAGCTTGTGACACATAACCACAGACCTATTGATCCAGAGTAGGGATGGTATCATTGTACCATAAGAGCCCTTGCACAAAAAGAGTTCTGTTGAAACTTTGAAATGGATTGTCTTTTTTTTCCGAACCAAAATCATTGGCATTTCAATTTACACAGTCCAGTAGACAGTATTTTTTTTTTAACCCTTTTACAACTTAAGCCACTTTGCTTTCCAACTTTAAGGAGCAGAGGATTAAAATAATTTAAGATCATGGCACTTTAAACAGACCATATCTCCTTCAAGAACATTTGAGACTCCCACAAGGATATGGTCCTTGATTGCGATAAACATTAGAAGACATTATTACCATTTTTGAGACTTACATTTAAAATAGAAGCAGATGGATTCTGGTCAGTTCTGTGAAGAGAATTATTTAAAAAACAGTCTTTTGGGCAGTGACCAAAGTGTATCATAGAATTGTAGAGATGTACTGTACAGAAACAACCCATTTGATCCAATTGTCCATGCTGACCAGATATCCTAAATTAATCTAGTCACATTTGCCAGCACTTGGCCATTATCCCTCTAAGCCCTTCCTATTCATATACTCATCCAAATGCCTTTTAAATGCTGTAATTGCACTAGCTTCAACAGCCCAACAACGTCTCCTCTTCCTTGGGCAGCTGAGAAAATTTGGCATGACGGCGAATAACCTTGCCAAGCTTTATTGGTGCGCCATCGAGAGCATTCTGTCTGGATGTATCACTATCTGCTATGGCAACTGTACCATTCAAGATTGGAAGCAGTTACAGAGAGTAGTCAACTTGGCACAGACAATCACAAAGGCCAACCTCTCATCTATAGAACCTATCAACCAGGCTCACTGTCAAGGAAAGACCGCCAGCATTCTTAAAGACCCATCCCACTCTGGCAATGTTTTTCTACAACTTCTACCATCGGGGAGAAAGTACAGAAGCCTGAACATGAACCAGCCGGTTTTTCAACAGTTTCTACCCTACTGTTGTTAGAATACTGAATGGACTCTCAAACTCTTAACATTCGCCTGTATCTGTGTTTTTGTTTTTGCCGCTGTTTACCTTTTCTTTACTATCAATGCTACTTAATTATGTGATCTGCCTGTATTGCATGCAAGACAAAGCTTTTCAATGTGCCTCAGTACAGATGACAATAAATTCAATTCAGCCTCCACTATTCTTCTGGCTGCTCATTCCATACATGCATCACTGTGTGAAAAAGTTGACCCTGGGTCTCTTTTAAATCATCCCCCTCTCACTATGCCCTCTAGTTCTGGACTCCCCCCAGCCCATCCCACCCCTATTTATCCTATCCATGCCCCTCTTGATTTTATAAATTTCTATAAGGTCACCCCCCCCCTCAGCCTCCGACACTCCAGGGAAAACACCCCCAGCCTATTTAGGCTGTCCCTATAGTTCAAACCCTCCAACCCAGGCAACATTCTGATAAATCTTTTCAGAACCTTTTCAAGTTTCACAACATCCTTGCATAGGAGGGAGACCTGTACAAACTCAACATGTACTCCCAACTCCTATACTCAATGCTCTGACCAATAAAGGAAAGCGTACCAAATGCCGCCTTCTATCCTATCTACCTGCAAGTCCATTTTCGAGGAGCTATGAACCTGCACTCTAAGGTCTTTTTGTTTAGCAATGCTCACCATGACCTTTCCATTAAGTGTATGAGTCCTGCCCTAATTTGCCTTTTCAAAATGCAGCCCCTCACATTTATTTAAGTTAAACTTCATCTGCAACTCCTCAGCCCAAAGGCCCAGTTTTTAAAAGAATGGTTTTTATTGTAAAATTTTTTTTTACAAAATTTACAAAAATAGCATCACATCAAAAACAATAAACCAACTACTATACTACTCTACAAAAGAAGTCAAAATTAGATTACTTAGTGTGGAAACAGGCCCTTCGGCCCAACAAGTCCACACCGACCCTCCAAAGAGCAACCCACCCAGACCCATTCCCCTCTACCTAACACTATGGGCAATTTAGCATAGCCAATTCACCTAACCAGCATTGGACTGTGGGAGGAAATCCACGCAGACATGGGGAGAATGTGCAAACTCCACACAGACAGTCGCCTGAGGCGGGAATTGAACCCAGGTCTCTGGTGTTGTGAGGCAGCAGTGCTAACCACTGTGCTGCCCACAAAATTACACTTCGTACAAGTCAATAATTAACTCAATAATAAGACCATAGCTCTCATCCTTCAAGAGCATTAATTATTAAACTCACGTGTTCAAAATTCTTGCCCTCATGGCATTAGGTTTATCGGACCAAACCATCATGGCGAGACAAAAGCCCTAATCAAAAAGGCAGATAGACCTACTTCCAAATAATTCACAAAGGGCTGCTATGTCTTTTAAAAAGTTGTCCATTTTCTGGTGTGCCATATTTGTAAGGAAGTCTAAAGGAATGTGTTCCATAATTAACTTGTGCCACCCTGACAAACCTGGGGTGTTCTCAGACACCCAGCACATCAGAAGGTTTTTCCTCGCACAAAAAGTGATCATGTTAAAAAGCTATTTCCCCATGTACACCTAAGGGAGGTAAATTTGGCAAACCCAAGAGCAAAGAGACCGGGTCCACCTTGACTTTGGTCCCAAGACCCTCTTTATTATTCCTGCCACAGCGCTCCAATACGCAATGAGCCTGTGGCAGGACCACAGACAATGAGTGAGGGTACCCATATTTACTTTACATTTGGCGCACATTGAAGATGTTCCCTGCTTACATTTCACAAGACGGTCTGGGGCCAAATGAGCCCTATGAAGAATCTGTAACTGCATAGCATAGGTCCTATTACATATTGAAATCCTCTTCATGTTCTCACAAATGTCCTCCCATGTTTGCGAAGTAATCTCTATGCCTAGCTCTCTCTCCCAGACCTCACATAGACACCCGATGTCAACTGAGGAACCTCCCCCCAACAAATGATAGATAGTACTCACTGAAAGAGTGCTCTTAGTCTGAAGCACCCACATTTCCGTATCAGATCTGTGACACTCTGTCAAAAACGTGGTCTCCTTTTGGATAAAATCTCTAATCTGAAAGAAGCGGAAGAATTCCCTACTTGACAATCCCCATTTCCAAGTTAATTGATCAAATGACATCAACATTTCTCTCTTAAACAGATCACCCAAACAGAGACTCCCCTATCCGCCCAAAGTTTAATCCCGGGATTCATTGTCCCTGGCCAGAAAACCGGCATGCCAACTGTGGGAGTAAGAAAAGACATCAGCCTCTCAGCCCTCCATGCTTTGATTCTGTTTGTAACTATTGGATTATGGCAATGTTCCGCAACTGTCCTCATATTGTCTAAAAACAATAGGTTGATAAAAGGACACTTCAGCTGGGAGGCCTCAGTGTCCAACCATGTTGACACGGAGTCCCCATAGGCCCAGTCACAAAAAATAGGAGGGAGCTCAGTTGATATCTTCTAATGTCCAGGAGTTCCACTCCCTCCAATCCCTGGGGCAATTGCAGTTTTGCAAATTTAATAAGGGGCCACTTATTGCTCCAAATAAAAGAAATTTAGATAAACGTGAGGTGCTGTATTTTGGGAAAGCAAATCTTAGCAGGACTTATATACTTAATGGTAAGGTCCTAGGGAGTGTTGCTGAACAAAGAGACCTTGGAGTGCAGGTTCATAGCTCCTTGAAAGTGGAGTCACAGTTAGATAGGCTAGTGAAGAAGGTGTTTGGTATGCTTTCCTTTATTGGTCGGAGTATTAAGTACAGGAATTGGGAGGTCATGTTGCATCTGTACAGGACATTGGTTCGGCCACTGTTGGAATATTGCATGCAATTCTGGTCTCCTTCCTATTGGAAAGATGTTGTGAAACTTCAAAAAGTTCAGAAAAGATTTACAAACATGTTGCCAGGGTTGGAGGATTTGAGCTATAGGGAGAGGTTGAATAGGCTAGGATTGTTTTCCCTGGAGTGTCGGAGGTTGAGGGGTGACCTTATAGAGGTTTATAAAATCACGAGGGGTAAATAGGATAAATAAACAAAGTATTTTCCCTGAGGGTGGGGAGTCCAAAACTAGTGGGCACAGGTTTAGAGTGAGAGGGGAAAGATATAAAAGAGACCTCAGGGGCAACTTTTTCACACAGATGGTGATGCATATATGGAATGAGCTGCCAGAGGATGTGGTGGAGGCTGGTACAATTGCAACATTTAAAAGGCATCTGGATGGGTATATGAATAGGAAGGGTTTGGAGGGATATGGGCCGAGTGCTGGCAGGTGGGACTAGATTGGGTTGGGATATCTGGTCAGCATGGATGAGTTGGATCGAGTGTTTGTTTCCATGTTGTACATCTCTTATGACTTTATAACTCTATAACTAAACCAACCATTCAATAGATGTGGGTTTGCTCACTGAGCTGGAAAGTTCATTTTTTCAACCTTTTGTCACCATAGGTAACTTCATCAGTGAGCCTCTGGATGAAGTGGCTTCACCTGGAGGCTCACTGATGATATTACCAAGTATGGTGACAAAACATTGAAAAATAAACCTTCCAGCGAGCAAACCTGTATTCAGAACCTCAACCTGAGCTACAATTTTCTCAAAACTCACTACTATCCATTCATTTTCCAAAAT
Source organism: Chiloscyllium punctatum (assembly GCF_047496795.1). Classification (NCBI taxonomy): domain Eukaryota; kingdom Metazoa; phylum Chordata; class Chondrichthyes; order Orectolobiformes; family Hemiscylliidae; genus Chiloscyllium; species Chiloscyllium punctatum. The sequence continues at coordinate 36,301,647 of NC_092784.1, forward strand.
GTTTGCATGGGAAAAAGCAAAGGGAGTATCCACAAGGGGTATAATAAGCATGGAAGAACATTCATTTTGATAAGAGCAACTTGACCCAACCTTGATATTGGAAGGGCCTCCTCCCATCTTTGAAGGTCTTGTTTAATCTTGTCAAACAAATGAACAAAATTAGCTTTGAATAACTGATCAAAGCTAGAGGTAACAGAGAGGCCCAAGCAAAGGAAACCTCCCTCTGCCCACTTAAATGGGAACCCACCTTTCACATCAGGTATCCCCCTAAGACTCTGACTTTGAAAAATTGATCTTGTAACTGAAGAAAGAACCAAATTAATTAATACACCGTATCAAATAGGGCAACAAGACTGCTGCGTTCGAAAGAAAAATAAGAACATCATCTGCATATTAGAGTCCCAACAAATGGGCTCCGTTAGTGGTTCAATTACCAATGTAAAAAGCAAAGGTGAAAGGGGACAGCCTTGCCAACTGCCCCTACTAATGTTAAAACTGTCAGACCTTATACCATTGGTGAGTACCGCTGCCAGAGGATCACCATGAAGGACCCTTACCCATCTAGTAAACACTTCACCGCTCCAGATGTATAAAAGGGATACGGCCATTCCACTCGATCAAATGCCTTCTCTGCATCCAAAGAGACCACCCACCATTGAACTGATCACTGCTGGCACACTTGAATCATGTTAAGCAACGTCCTAATATTATTATAGGATTTGCGACCGTTTATAAAGCTCGTCTGCTCTTCTTTAACAATAGAGGGCAACACCCCTTCCAATCTCTACCGAAGTCTCTATCAAAATTTTATAATTAGAATTTAAGAGCAAGATAGGTCAGTAAGAAACACAGTCCTCTGGGGCTTTCCCTTTCTTGAGGGTTAGAGAGATATTAGTCTTTGTCAAGGATGGCAATCACAACTATATGAACATATGTCTATATAATATGTCTAGCATTAGTCTTGACAGTATGTTGACAGTATGTTTACAAATTCTTTAGAAAACTCACTGGGAAGACCATCAGAGCTGGGCACCTTTCCACTTTGAAGTTGCCTCACTGTCTCCTGTATCTCTTGTGCTGTTAATGGAGCACAAAGGAGAGATGCCTGCTCAGCAGATGCCCCTGGAAGATCCAAGTTCCGAAAAAAGACTCAATTTTATCCTGTCTGTCCTCACAACATTCAGACTGATACAGTTCAGAATAGAATCTCCAAAATGCTGCATTTATCTGTTTCATATTACAAGAGTCCCATTCCCTTCCCGAATAGAAGCAATAGATTAGGAGGCATTCTTCTTTCTAACCAGATATGCCAAATATTTACCTGGCCTATCACCATGCTCAAACAACCTTTGCTTTGCAAAGGGAATTCCTTTCTGACTGTATGCGTAAGCATGGAGTTTAAGGTGAATCAAAGGGCAGCTTAGTCACTGGTGGGTCTACTGTAATATGCTGTCTCAGCTGCCTTCAATCGTGCCTTGAGCAGATGCTGCTGCTCTCCCTTAGGTCTTAGCAGTCTCTCAGCAGATTGCTAACTGTACCCGAGTTGGTGGCCAAAAATGCTTCAAATTCCCCAGAAAAGTGCTCAATGAACTTGCTGTCCTTGAGGGTGAAGGGATCCATTCGCTAGTACTGAGAGCTCATTGCATTACCCTTAATCTTGACCACTAAATATACTGCTGCATGATCAAAGTTGGCAATATTCGCAATTGAACAAGATACTACTGAATCTAGAAGAGCTGTGGGAGCTGGGAAATAATCAATCCTTGTTTGGCACCTATGAGGATTGGAAAAGAACGTTAAATCCATGTCCATGGTTGGAGACATTTCTAAATGTCTACCAACCCCAGTTCCACACATAGATCACCCAACTGTTTAGATTGTGGAGAAATCTTTGGGGGGGCTTTGGGCATTCTATTCAGCACAGGATCCATCAGGCAATTAAAGTATCCTCCTGTAATAAGATGCTGTGATGCAAAGGCCACCAGCTTATATCGTGCATCAGTCAAAAATTTAAGGGTTGAGGCCGGAGGACAGTAGCCATTCAAAATACTGTATTCCTTGCCTTAAAGATAACAAACCGACCATAATCATCTTTAACACAATCTATTCAATTAAATAGAAGATTCTTCGGACGAGTATGGCCATCCAACTGCTTTTAGTGTTAAAGGATGAGAAAAACACCCAATCAAACCCACCCTGCTGTAATTTCAAGTGTTCCTTGTCATTAAGGTGAGTCTCCTGCAACAAGGCAACATCTACCCTCCTTTTTAAGGCTCGACAACACCTTTTTCCTTTTAACTGGCAAATTGATCCCTCTGATATTCAAGATGCACCTTTTAAGAACATTGCTAGGCATGATATTTTACAACCAACATTGACCTGCCAAGAGGAAGAATTCGACTTACAGCATGGTGGGCATATTCAAAGGAAGACTCATGGAGTCTATTTACAAAAAAAAACACTAAAATAACTACAAAACACAAAAGGCACTTAATGGGAGAATTCTACCCCCTGCTCATGCAGGGCACTTACACCTCCCACGCACATCTCCATTCCCCCTTCCAGTTTGAGCCACACCCCGACCTAAGCAATAGAAGGAAACAAATAAGATAATGAGCACTCTGCCCGCCCCCCAATTATATGCCAACACCAATCCTAATCAGAGAAAACAAACACTAACAGCAGCTTGTTTAAGAAAAGGGCAATATTATAAGAAACATAGCAAGAAAAAAAAAACAAACATTATTGTCCAGGATATAAATCCGTCCGAATTATTTTAAAATGTCCAAGAAATTTTCTACTTGTTCCGAGAAGTCAAATGACCGTACTGTCTCCTTTTGAGTAATACAAAGCACCGCTGGGTATCCCATCGAATATTGAATACCAAGGATCCTTAATTTTCTCTTGACCTCATCAAATGATTTCCTTTTACGGATCACTGCCGCAGAAAACACCGGGAAAAGCATTACTTTAGTTCCCTGATAAGTCAGGGCCTGTTGATCTTTTCCCATCCTTTAAGAAGATTCTAGAACCCTCTGCTTGTCCCTGTAATTTTGAAATTGTATCAGGACCAGATGGGGTCGCCGGTCTAGACCATATCTGCGCACTGCAACCCCATGAGCTCTTCACCCAGTCTGCAACGGCATCCCAGTCAAGAAACTGTGGCAGCCAGTCGCAACGACTCGGATATTTTCCAGATCATCATCCTGTTCAGTCAAGGCCTGGACCTGTTTTACGAGGGCCTGGAACCGCCCTGCCAAGGACTCATCCTTGGTCTCTGTCGCAGCTATCCGCCTCTCGACCTTTTCAACTCAGTTCCTGAGCCCTTCCAACTCCCTCTCATGCTTTTGTAGCATGACTGAAATCAGCTCCAGCCGAATACAATTGTCTTCCATCAACTCCTTGATCATCCCTCGGATCCCCCAATCGCCTGGATTGGGGTGCAGAGCTCAGCAAAACAGGTCTACTCAGATTGCCACCATTTTAGACTCTGCCCCACCTCCCATTGGCCCATTTGATCAAGATCCCATTGTTCTTCAGCGACATTCTGCTGTGCAGGTACGTCTTTCTTGGCTGCCAAGGGAGCTGCACCTGCGTCCACAATCGTGGGCACAGTGTCCCATGTGTTGGGTCTTGGCTGTATGCTTTCCTTTTTGTCACCCTTGCAAGGTCAAAAAGGATTTACAGTAGAACCTCAACTATTCAAATACCAACCATCTGAATACCGGACCACCTGAATAAGATCCCAAAGCTCAACAAAAATGACTCCAGGCAACCCAGCATTCAGTTAATTGTTAAATGACATTATGGCATGCATTGCCAGATAATTGAGAGTTGTTTGATAACCGGCACTCAATCAGCTATCGGCTAACTGGCACTCTGAATTGCCAGAGAATAGAGACATTCGGACAACTGGCTCTCATGGATTACTGTTTGTTTCCAGCCACCCGAACTTCCTGCCCATCTCGCTCAGATAATCGAGGCTCCATTGCAAACGGATTTAAACAGTATCATAACCATTTAACATCAATTTCCTCCGAAAAAAGGTAAGGTAGTTATGGGGCAGGGGGTGGAGGGGGGAGGTGGATCACTACAGCTGGATTGGGGTGCAGAGCTCAGCAAAGCAGATCTACTCAGATCGCCACCATCTTGGATTCCCCACGTTCGCCCATTTGATCAAGATCCCATTGTATTCTGAGGTCACCTTCTTCGCTACACCTCCATTTTGGTGTCATCTGCAAACCTACTAACTATGCCTCCTGTGTTCTCATCCAAATCATTTACATAAATGACAAAAAGCCGTGAAACCAGCACCAATCCTTGTGGCACACCACTGATCACAGGCCTCCAATTTGAAAAGCAACCCTCCACCACCACCCTCTGTCTTCTACCTTGGAGCCAGTTCTGTATCCAAATGGCTAGTTGTCCCTGTATTGCAAGCGCTCTGACCTTGGTAACCAGTCTAGCAACTAACCTTGCTAACCAGTCTAGTATGACAAACTTTGCCGAATGCCTTACTTGAAGTCCATATAGATCAATCCTCTTCACTACTTCTTGTAAAAACTCAATCAAGTTGAGTTCTAAGAACGCATGTGATTCTAATTGAATCACATTAACTTCAGGATAGGTAAGAGAGGTAGTCAGCTAGTGCAGGAGCCTTCTGTGGCTATACCCATTTCAAACAATTATGCTAATTTGGATAATGTGTGGGATGATGGATTCTCAAGGGAACATAGCACGAACAGCCAAGTTTCTGGTATTGAGACTGGCTGTAATGCAATGAGGGATACATCAGGTTCCAAGAGATGAATTGTGTTAGGGGACTCTCTAGTCCGAGGTACAGACAGACGTTTCTGTGGCCAGCAGTGAAAAATCAGAATGGTGTGTTGCTTCCCTGGTGTCAGGATCAAGGATGTCTCCGAGAGGGTGCAGAATGTTCTCAAGGGGGAGAGGGGCCAGCAAGAGGTCATTGTCCACATTGGAACCAATGACATAGGAAAGGAAAAGTTTGGAATTCTGAAGGGACATTACTGAGAGTTAGGCAGGAATTTAAAAAGGAGGTTCTCAAGGGTAGTAATATCTGGATTACTCCCAGTGCTACGAGCTAGTAAGGGCAGGAATAGGAGAATAGAGCAGATGAATGCATGGCTGAGGAGCTGGTGTATGGGAGAAGGATTTACATTTTTGGACCATTGGAATCTGTTTTGGGGTAGAAGTGACCTGTACAAGAAAGACGGTTTGCACCTATATTGGAAGGGGACTACTATACTGGCAGGGAGATTTGCTTGAACTGTTCGAGAGGATTTAAACTAGTAAGGTTGGGGGGTGGAGGGTGGGACCCAGGGAGATAGTGAAGAAAGAGATCAATCTGACACTGGTACAGTTGAGAACAGAAGCGAGTCAGACAGTCAGGGTAGGCAGGGACAAGGTAGCACTAATAAATTAAACTGCATTTATTTCAATGCAAGAGGCAGATGGACCATGAAACCATGCTTAGGAACATTGGACTGGGATGTCATAACAATTACAGAAACATGACTCAGGGATGGGCAGGACTGGCAGCTTAATGTTCCAGGATACAAATGCTGCAGGGAGGATAGAAAGGGAAGCAAGAGAGAAGGGGAGTGGCGTTTTTGATAAGGGATAACATTACAGCTGTGCTGAGGGAGGATATTCCCAGAAATACATCCAGGGAAGTTATTTGGGTGGAATTGAGAAATAAGAAAAGAATGATCACCTTATTGGGTCTGTATTATATACCCCCTAATAGTCAGAGGGAATTTGAGAAACAAACTTGTTAGGAGGTCTCAGCTATCTGTAAGAATAATAGGGTGGTAATGGTAGGGGATTTTAACTTTCCAAACATAGATTGGGACTGCCATAGTGTTAAAAGTTTAGATGCAGAGGAATTTGTTAGGTGTATACAACATAATTTTCTGATTCAGTATGTGGATGAACCTCCTAGAGAAGGTGCAAAACATGACTTCCTCTTGGGAAATAAGCAGGGCGGGTGACTGAGGTGTCAGGTGACTGAGGAGCACTTTGGGGCCAGTGACCATAATTCTATTAGATTTAAAATAGTGATGGAAGAGGATAGACTAGGTCAAAAAGTTGAAGTTCTAAATTGGAGAAAGGCCAATTTTGATGGTATTAGGCAAGAACTTTCAAAGCTGATTAGGTGCAGATGTTCGCAGGTAAAGGGACTGCTGGAAAATGAGGAGCCTTCAGAAATGAGATAATGAGAATCCAGAGAAAGTATATTCCTGTTAGGGTGAAAGGAAAGGCTGGTAGGTATAGGGAATGCTGGATGACGAAAGAAATTGAGGGTTTGGTTACAAAAAAGAAGGAAGAATATGTAAGGTATAGACAGGATAGATCGAGTGAATCCGTAGAAGACTATAAAGGCAGTAGGAGTATACTTAAGAGGCAAATCAGGAGGGCAAAAAGGGTACATGAAATAGCTTTGGCAAGTAGAATTAAGGAGAATCCAAAGGGTTTTTACAAATACATTAAGGACAAAAGGGTAAGTAGGAAGAGAATAGGGCCCCTCAAAGATTAGCAAGGCAGCCTTTGTGTGGAGCTGCAGAAAATGGGGGAGATACTAAATGGGTATTTTGCATCAGTATTTACTGTGGAAAAGGATATGGAAGATATAGAAAGTAGCAAAATAGATGGTGACACCTTGCAAAATGTCCATATTACAAAGGAGGAAGTGCTGGATATCTTGAAACGTATAAAGGTGGATAAATCCCCAGGACCTGATCAGGTGTACCCTAGAACTCTGTGGGAAGCTAGAGAAGTGATTGCTGGGCCTCTTGCTGAGATATTTGTATAATCGATAGTCACAGGTGAGGTGCCGGAAGACTGGTGGTTGGCTAACGTAGTGCCGCTCTTTAAGAAGGGTAGTAAGGACAAGCCAGGGAACTATAGACCAGTGAGTCTGACATCTGTGTTGGGCAAGTTGTTGGAGGGAATCCTGAGGGACAGGATATACATTTATTTAGAAAGGCAAGGACTGATTAGGGATTGTCAACATTGTTTTGTGCATGGGAAATCATGTCTCACAAACTTGATTGAGTTACTTGAAGAAGTAACAAAGAGGATTGATGAGGGCAGAGCGGGAGCTGTGATCAATATGGGATTCAGTAAGGCATTCGACAAGATTCGCCATGGGAGACTGATTAGCAAGGTTAGATCTCATGGAATACAGGGAGAACTAGCCATGTGGATACAAAACTGGCTCAAAGGTAGAAGACAGAGGGTGGTGGTGGAGGATTGCTTTTCAGACTGGAGGCCTGTGACCAGTGGAGTGCCACAAGGATGGATTCAGGGTCCTCTACTTTTTGTCATTTATATAAAAGATTTGGATGCAAGCATAAGAGGCACAGTTTGTAAGTTTGCCAATGACACCAAAATTGGTGGACAGCGAAGAGGGTTACCTCACATTACAACAGGATCTTGACTAGATGGGCCAATGGGCCGAGAAGTGGCAGATGGAGTTTAATTTAGATAAATGCAAGGTGCTGCATTTTGGGAAAGCAAATCTTAGCAGGACTAATACACTTAATGGTAAGGTCCTAGGGAGTGTTTCTGAACAAAGAGACCTTTGAGTGCAGGTTCATAGCTCCTTGAAAGTGGAGCCGCAGGTAAGTAGGATAGTGCAGAAGGCGTTTGGTATGCTTTCTTTTATTGGTCAGAGCATTGAGTACAGGAGTTGGGATGTCATGTTGTAGCTGTACAGGACATTGGTTAGGCCACTGTTGGAATATTGTGTGCCTTTCAGGTCTCCTTCCTATCGGAAAGATTTTGTTAAACTTGAAAGGGCTCAGAAAAGATTTGCAAGGATGTTGCCAGGGTTGGAGGATTTGAGCATAGGGAGATGCTGAACAGGCTGGGGTTGTTTTCCCTGGAGCGTCAGAGGCTGAGGGGTGAACTTATTGAGGTTTACAAAATTATGAGGATTATGGATAGGATAAATAGACAAAATCTTTTCCCTGGTTTGGGAAAGTCCAGAATTAGAGGGCATAGGTTTAGGGTGAGAGGGGAAAGATATAAAAGAGACCTAAAGGGGAAACTTTTTCACGCAAAGGGTGGTTCTAATATGGAATGAGCTGCCAGAGGAAGTGGTGGAAGCTGGTACAATTGCAACATTTAAGAGGCATTTGGTCGGGTATATGAACAGGAAGGGTTTGGAGGGATATGGGCCGGGTGCTGGCAGGTGGGATTAGATTGGGTTGGGATATCTGGCTAACATGGATGGGTTGGATCGAAGGGTCTGTTTCCATACTGCACATCTCTATGACTCTATGAATATTTTGAGACCCCAATAAGTATTAATGGCTGACATCTTCAAACTGCTGAGTTTATGATTAGCAGACTAAATAGACCAGCAAGATATTCGATTTACTTTTGGCTTCAGGACAGAAGGTTCAAGCTTTTAGTTAAGAACGATAGGTGCTCAGTTTTGCTTTTCAGGAAAATCAAGTTAGTTCAAGGGAACTAGTCACCTCATAGAAGTGATTTCTAGTCTGAGGAACTTCCAATCCAACTTTGGATAGAAATCTTTGAGTTGTTAGAACTGGAAATGTTTAGGCTATCAGACACAAAGTAATTGTAAAGAAAATGTGCTCAACAGTTCATGGGGAATGAAACTAGAAAGCATCAGTTCAGTAAATATTTTTAAAAACTGAGATAAGAGAATCGTTGCTGGGTCTACTGCTTTTCATCATTTATATAATTGATTTGGATATGAGCATAAGAGGCATAGTTAGTAAGTTTGCAGATTACACCAAAATTGGAGGTGTAGTGTACAGCAAAGAAGGTTCCCTCAGATTACAACGGGATCTTGATCAGATGTGCCAATAGACTGAGATGTGGCAGATGGAGTTTAATTTAGATAAATGTGAGGTGCTGCATTTTGGGAAAGCAAATCTTAGCAGGACTTATACACTTAATGGTAAGGTCCTAGGGAGTGTTGCTGAAGAAAGAGACCTTGGAGTGCAGGTTCCTAGCTCCTTGAAAGTGGAGTCACAGGTAGATAGGACAGTGAAGAAGGCATTTGGTGTGCTTTCCTTTATTGGTCAGAATATGGAGTATAGGAGTTGGGAGGTTATGTTGCATCTGTACAGAACATTGGTTAGGCCACTGTTGGAATATTGCATGCAGTTATGGTCTCCTTCCTATCGGAAAGATGCTTATGAAACTTGAAAAGGTTCAGAAAAGATTTACAAACATGTTGCCAGGGTTGGAGGATTTGAGCTATGGGGAGGGGTTGAACAAGCTGGTGCTGTTTCCCCTGGAGCGTCAGAGGCTGAGGGGTGACCTTATAGAGGTTTATAAAATCACGAGGGGCATGGATAGGATAAATAGACAGCCTTTTCACTGGGGTGAGGGAGTCCAGAACTAGATGGCACAGGTTTAGGGTGAGAGGGGAAAGATATAAAAGAGACCTAAGGGGCAACGTTTTCATGCAGAGAGTGCTATGTGTGTGGAATGAGCTGCCAGAGGAAGTGGTGTTGAAATTGAAACATTTAAAAGGCATCTGGATGGGTATATGAATAGGAAGGGTTTGGAGGGATGTGGGCCAGGTGCTGGCAGGTGGGACTAGATTGGGTTGGGATATCTGGTCAGCTTGGACAAGTTGGACCTAAGGGCCTGTTTCCGTGCTGTACATCTTTATGACTCTATGACTCTAAGAGTGGTGCTTGTCTGGAATTGATGTCTGGAGTGGGTAGAGTTGGGAAACAGGTTGATATTTTGCTTGTCTTAAGATCTTTCTAACTATCATCCAGAATAAATATATGTAGGTTTATTTTTCAAAAATCCTGTACTTTTTTGTTAAAGATTATGTGCAGCATTGTGTGCACATGTTTCAGTGATGAATCAATAGCAGAAGTTAAACGTTATCTATCAAGCCAGGTTTTATTCTGTGATGATACACATCACTAGAGCAAGTTGGACTTAAACTCAGGCCTGCTGGCTTTGAGGTATGGACACTGTCACTGCACCACTAGATCTCTTTTCATTCTGGGATATTTCCTATCCAGAATTACCATCAGCTAGGATCATATCACCATTAAAGTAGAGTCTGAATGAACTCAGCGTTAAGTTCAGGTGGTCTTGCTGAGTTTGATTCCCTACGGTGTGGAAACAGGCCCTTCGGCCCAAGAAGACCACACTGACCGTCCAAAGAGTAACCCACCCAGACCCATTTCCCTCTGACTAGCGCACTAAAAGCTATGGGCAATTTAGCATGGCCAATTCATCTGACCTGCACATCTTTCAATTATGGGAGGAAACCAATAGCATGCGGGTGAAACACAAGCAGACACAGGGAGAATATGCAAACTCCACACAGACAGTCACCCAAGGCCAGATTGAACCTGGGTCCCTGGTGCTGTGAGGCAGCAGTGTTAACCACTGTACCACCATGTTATTTGTGTTTCCTACCTCCTCTACCCTTTCACCCTGATGTCACAAATTGGATCTGTTAGAAGTGAGGATGTTGGAGTTCCACATCTGAGTCCTGTCCATTATTTTTGCCTATCAACAACCTTCACAACTCTGCTAAATGTCCAGCCCATTGTCCATATAGATCAGAATACTCTTGATGGACTGCCTGCTGCTGCAAGAAATAAATCATTTGATTACTTAAAATCTTCCCTTAGCATAAATACATTGGACTGAAAAATTGGCCTTTGTGGCCTGTATTCTAAAGAATTAAATTAAATTCAGAATTAAACAGACAATATTTTGACATGTTATGTTAGAAGTTTGATATACCATACCAGTGTACATCTTGTGGAAGTTTTGGGAATATTTCCAATTCAAGAAGCAGAATTGCTAAAGCATTTGATTCTCAGATCGGATTCCTTTCTGTGTCATTATCATCAATGAACCTGCAGAAAAATCCAAAGGGATTTGTTTGAAATCTGTAACTGACTAAAGTGCAAGACTGATTGGTATACCTGTTCGACCAGGATTGGCACAGCTGGAGCTGAGTATAACAATTAGTAGGGTTCTGTAAGGAGAAGTAGAATCAAGGTTGTTGACCTTTTAAGGATGAGTGTTATAGTCCTTATGGTAAAAGATTCATGTGCTGCGGTTCAATCAAAATGTTTGTCCGTGGCAAGATTATGGAATGGATTGTATTGGAAAATATCCAATAAGCTATATAATTTGATTTTATAGAGCCCTTTTTTTTGAGTCAATATTCTTTGTAAGGCACCCTCCATGTTTCTTGGGAGAATACGCAGAGTGAACAAATACAACCAGGAAAAAAAAATTTGGGATCAACATCGCTATTGACATGTGACTTTTGTCATTTTTGTTTCAAGTTTGATGTGACAAGTTACTCTATAAAATTTAAATATTGAACTAAATGATGGACAAAATCATCATAATGTTGCCCTAGTGAAATAACTGTGTGATCTCTACTGATTGGGAACACCAATTTAAATTTTGGTACATATTGCAAATTTCCATATGCCTATCATGGCATTAATCCTGGTGCTGTCTTACGTCAGGCTTCCATTCGACTCTGAATGGGTTGGATAATTTCGGAGCTACTAAGAGAGAATATGCAGCACATTGCCAACTATTGCAGCATAAAGCTCTCTGCTGTGAAGGGTGCATTCTCAAACTCATTATAATAAAACCACTCTAAAAACAAGTCAAGTTTGTTTCAGTCTCATGAATCGCTATCAGTGTCTTAATGGAAATGAAGTTTTCTGTCATAATATTATGGAGCATGATATACACATGTCTGTATCACAATTGATTGTCACTAATGAAGTTTATATGTCCTCCTAACCTCTATGAGAAGTATCTAAGATCATGAGATCATAGGAAATAGGCTTTTCTGTCCATTGATCCTGCTGCACTGTTTAGTATTATCATGACTACTTGAATTGTGACCTTTTCTGTCAGTCTTCCATAACACTTGACTCCTCTGTCAAGCAAAAATCTCTCTAATTCATCCTCCATGGCTAGCTTTTCAGAAAGAATTCCAAAGACAAACGGCCCTATGAGAGACAAAATTGCCATTTATCTCTTGGTTGGAGGACCCTTTATTTTTAAATCATGCCTTCTAGTTCTAGATTTCCCCCACCTCCTCACAAAGTGATCACCTCTTTTCTCTAAGCTTCAATGAGTATGTGCCTAACCCATTCAGTCTTTCTTCATAAGACAACCCTTGCATTCTAGGAATTTACCTGAGTGAAAGTTCTCTGAACTCTACCAATGTAAATATATCTTTACTTAAGAAAGAAAACCAAAACAAGGTTTGCCATCACCAAGGCCCTGTCTAACTGTGAAAAGAATTCCCTAATCTTATATTCCATCCCGAACAGTAAATGCAAACAATCCATTTGCCTTCCTAATTACTTGTTACATCTGATGCTAATCCTTTTTGATTCTTCAAAAATCATACCCAGAAGCCTCTATACCACAGCAACCTCTCCATTTAAATAATATTATGCTTTTTTAGTCTTTTCCTACATTTTCTCACATCTTTTTCCATCTGTGAATTGTCCACATACTTGTATTTTCCTCACAACTTGCTTTCCTATCTATTTTTGTATAGCCAGCAAATTTGGCTACAGTGCAATTGGTCCTTTCATTCAGATCATTGATATACATTGAAAATAATTTGTGCTCCAGCATTGATCTCTCTGACATATCAATTGCTACAGTTTGTCCACCTGAAAATGATCAATTTATTCGACTAGATAGCCAATCCTCTTCATAGTAACATGTCACTCCCAACACCATGAGCTCATGTCTTGTGCAATAACTGTTTGTGTGTCAGACCTATCAGTGTTCAATCCCATTAGTTTTCAGAGTATTTTTTCTCTATTGACAGTTTCAATTTCCTCCCTCTCTTTACTTCTTGAGTTTTAGCTATTCATGGGATGCTTTTAGTGCCTTCTTCTGTGAAACAGCTTAAATACTTATTCAAAGTCTCTATTTCTTTGTTTCCCATTATTCATTCCCCAGTCTCACCCTCTAATAGAGCAATGCTTCCTTTAGATTTTCTTGTCCTTATAGATATTTATAGAGGCATTTACTGTCTCTTTTTGTATTTCTTGCTATTCTTTTAGTCATAATTTTTTGTCACAGTAGTTCTTTTTCAGTCGTGGTGGTTCAGAACTGGCTGACAGTCTGTCTAGGCTCACACAGAATGAGTAGCCTCTTGAATGAGATAATGAAAAAACAGGCATGTGGACATGTTCTCCAAAGGCACAGTGTGTGAAAAATTTAACAATCCTTAAAGGGACATTTGCATGTCATTGTGTGGTTGAGCTGATCAGAGATCTCTGATGCAGGCAGCACACCAACTTTCTGCTGATTGTTAATTTGCATGATTATTGCATGCAGCTCGCACTAAACATGTTGCCAAAGGCAAAGAGCTGCCTGTCACAGCAGGGGGCCTAAATTTGTGGGAAGCCAGCACCGCATAAACTAGCCTGTATTTTACTTCAAGGCAGGCTGGTTTTCTTAAAGGGAAGGTGCTTTATAGTTATTGTAGTTTCAGGAAATATTTATGAAACAAGATTTTGAGCAGGAAGAGGAGAGAATTATAATGGACCAAGGAGTGAGAAGGCATAGATGTCTTGTTGAAGCAGAGGAAATGTGTCATCTATTCACAGGAATTCTTCCAGACAAATTTTGCGAAGTCAATGTGATTAGATAGCTGTGGTGATCAATGCTAGTTGTCTAGCTCTGAGAGCATGGAAAAGGGGTGATAAAAAGTTCAGTGACCTCACTCAAGTGGCCTAAGTCATTGAATGTATCTTCAAATGCCATATCCAACCTGTATGCACATACAACTCAAAGTGTCACACTTTCATCATTCACTTACTGAAGCTACATGAATCATTGTCCATACCTAACATTGATAGCCTCATTTCGCATTCACTTACTGTCTCATATCCACTTCTTACAACTTGTACATCATCCAAACAAATTGTGCCTCTCTCACACATTGCATTGTCACTTGCAGAACAAGGTAGTGTGTAAGATGATGAGATGGTACTTAACATGTTAGAGTAGCCATTTCTGAGGTATTAGGATCTCTAGAAGATAATCATGTCTTCAATTTATTTCTTTTATACTCATCCCACAACCTTCACTCATTTATGGGCTGCACATGATGTAAACGTGAAATGCTTATTCCTTATTGTTCCTCATCATAACTGTATTTTGAGTTTTGCTTTTCAGATATCCACAAACAGTGACCTGGTCTGAACTATTGGAATAGGTGGAAAAGAGAGAGTCAGTGATGAAGAAGAAGCACTTTCTCAAGATCTTATTATTGCTGACAGCAGAGCTACAAACTGAAATAACTCCAAAGAGGCTGGTTTCCCACCATCAAGTTGCCCTTTATTTACAAATGAACAATTCTTGACTTTAGCACTGCCTCATTCAAAGTCAGGTAGCAGATTGACACTCATCCTTTTTACATGTCAGTCAGGGCTCCCTGATTGGAACAGATTAACAGTCCCAATTGTGGAACTCATATTCTGTGAGATCCAGCTGTCTCACTTCATTACAATCACCACTTCCCTCCCCATCTGAGTCTGCACGCATACACCAGTGCTTTTTAATGAAGAGTCTTCAGGGGCATTTTAGCAGTGGGTCAGGTTCTTCCAACTTGGCGTCTAGTATAGGTGCTGTGTAATGCACAGGGGCTCACCTGTTGTGCCAGAATGCCTCTTCTTCCAGTGGCAAAGACGTCAATGTGATTGCATCCATCATTTCAATCTCTGCTTCACAGGCCTCATCAAGGTCGGAGAGGGTGATTCCATGGGTTCTGACAGCATTTCTGAATTTTCTGAAAGGCAGCATCTGCTTCACTCCTGCACCTTTTGCAAATTCACAGCTTTCATATGTCTACATACTTATTCAGGACCAGGAAGGTCAGACTTAATCTGGTGTGGAGTCTTCTAACCCATTAACAACTCTGCTGGTGCTATCCCGGTTGTCACATGTGGGGTAGTCCTATAATCAAATAAGAAACATGACAGCATAGTACCTAGTGAGGCTTTAGGCTGTTTCTTCTGATCTTGTATGTTGAATCCCATTCTAATATAAGAAATAACAAAATCCCCTGCTGGTAAACAATGGCCTGTTATCTGTGACCAATACTTCTGGGACTCTGTATGTTGAAAAAGATGCACGCAGTTTTCCTAGAGTTGTCCCATTATTTGATGAATGGACCCTATACACATTCAACCACTTGGTGAATGGGCATCTACATGACTAACACTATTGAACCCGCAAAAGGACATGCATAGTCAACATGCAACCGAGCTCAAGGTTTACCTTGACCATTTGACTTTTATTAACAGCAAGATTGAGTTTAAGAGCCGGAGGTTTTGCTGCAGCTGTATAAAACACTGGTTAGACTACACTTGGAATATTGTGTCCAATTGTGGTCACCTCATTAGAGGAAGGATGTAGATGCATTAGAGAGAATACGGGGAGATTTACCAGGATGCTGCCTGGATTGGAGGGCTTGTCTTATGAAGAGAGGTTGAATCAGCTTGGGCCTTTCACACTGGAGAGAAGAAGGAAGACAGATGACTTGATCAAGGTGTACAAGATAATGGGAGGCATAGATAGAGTAGATAGCCAGAGACTTTTCCTCAGGGCAGAAATGGCTGTTATGAGGGGTCATAATTTTAGGGTGATTGGAGGAAGGTATAGGCGAGAAGTCAGAGGTAGGTTCTTTATGCAGAGAGTGGTAGGTGTGTGGGATGCACTGCCAGCGATGGTAGTGGAGTCAGACATTAGGGACATTGAAGTGACTGCTGGACAAACACATGGACGGCAGTAAATTGAGGGGTGTGAAGGTTAGGTTGATCTTAGATTAAGATAAGTACTCAGTACAACATTGTGGGTTGAAGGGCCTGTACTGTGCTGTACTCTTCTATGTTCTATTCCCACTGCTGTAGGAAAGCGCTGGTGGTACCTTTTGACCTTGTTGACACTCAGGGCACTGCCCACCAATGCAACTATGTTTGCATCCAAGCCTGGCTACCATACATAACATTTTGCCAACATCTGGCCCTGGTGGAGGTCAGCCAGTATTTGACTGTGATGTTTGCTTGGGACAATCACTCTTGCTCCCTATATGCTGTCTTCGACCGTCACTGGTCTCTCTGGATCCAAGCAGGTTTCAGTTCTTACCATGTATGCCCCTTTGGTCTCCGCATTAATAACAGTTGTTTCAGTTTGCAAAGTGCTGGATCTTTGTGTCCAACGTCTGATATTGTCAGCTGTGACTGGGAACATATCCAGAAAATTTAATATCATTGCAGACTCTTCAATTTGGCGTACCACCAGTGGTGCATCTGTTAATTGGAGGCGGCGCAATGCATCTGTATTCACTACTTGGCCTCCCAGATGATATTGTAACTATAAGCAATAAATTTTAGAGCCATCTGCAGAATGCAGCCCAAAGGTATGGGTGACACTACCTTGTCCTCTTTAAGCAGGCAAAGTAAGCATTTGTGATTGGTGATTATCACAAATTTCCATCCATAAAGGTGGAGCATCCTGACTGCCAATCCTTCTTTTTCTATTTGGCTGTACTTATGCTTTGCATTAGCCAAAGTCCTGGATCCATATGTTATTAGGCATTCCTCTCCATTGGGCCACCTATAAGCTAATACCACCCTGATACCATATGGGGAGGCATCCATCCCAATACCAGATCTTTACTGAGATCTTAATGTGCGAACACCTAAAAATATATTATCTGTATCTTTACTTCATTGAAAGCTAGGTCTTATTTATGTGAACATTTCGAAGGCTGATGCTTTTTAGGAGTTGATGCAAAGGGGCCAGGATGGACCAGGTTACATAAGAAACTTCCATAATAACTTACCACCCCAAGAAATGACTCCTTTCTTTTAATAGATATTTTTATCGAAAAAGAAAATTTTTAAGATTCTTCTTACAAAATTACAAAAATAATACAAACTAGTGTATTCCACTTTGCAATATAATAACAACACCAATATAAAATTAAATTAATAAAAAAAACACCCAGCTAACTACTAATCTATTCTACAAACAACCAAAACGTAAAATAGGATATCATACATTACTAACTGTAAACAACAAAGTAATTAAATAACTGGATACATGCTCAAAATAGATTTACATCAAGTCACAATAGAACCCGTACTTATATGGGATTCCTCCTCCCGGGGAGCCCTGAACCAGCCAGAACCATTACCATAGTTAAACAAAAGCCCTGGACAATCTAGCTGAAATGTCAGTGTCGATGTAGTTCAAAAAGGGCTGCCATGTTTTATAAAATAATTCCGGTTTTTGGTGCACCATATTCATGAGCAAGTCAAGGGGGATATATTCCATGACTATCCTGTGCCAGTTTGAAAGTTCTGGGGGGCTTTCGGATACCCAAGTCACTAAAATATTTTTCCTCGCACAAAAGGAGAGGATAATAAATAATTTCTTCCCGTATACATCCAGAGAGGGAAAATTTGGAGAGCCCAAAAGTAAGGGCATTGGATCCGATCCAATCTCCGTACCCAAAATTTCTGTCAAGGCGTTTGCAACTCTATCCCAATACCTACGGATCTCAATGCATGTCCAAAGACAATGCGTGAGAGTGCCAACTTCTATTTTACATTTAGGACACATTGGGGATGCTCCTGCCTTGAATTTTGCGAGTTGCTCAAGTGCAATGTGAGCCCTGTGAAGTATATTTAATTGAGTAGCCTGAGTTCTGTTACAGATAGAGATCTTTCTGGCATTTTCCCAGACGTCCTCCCACATTTCTAAAGAGATTACCAACCCCAATTCTTGATTCCAGGTTTTATATAATCATTCCATGTCCTTCAAGACCTTATTGTATAGTGAATGATAAAGAGTACTGACCGAGGGCGGCCCCATTGGCCATAGCACTCTCCTTTCACTATCCGATTTGTAAGGATTGACTATCAGTGTGGTCTTCTTTTGTATAAAGTCTCATATTTGAAAATACCGAAAAAGGTCCTTGTTAGGCAGTCCAAACTTCTGGTGCAGCTGCTCAAAGGACACCATAATCTCCCCTTGAACAGGTCTCCCAAGCAGGAGATACCTCTGGACTCCCAAGTTTTAAATGTAGCATCCGTCAGCCCTGGCTGAAATCCCGATGCTCCCACTATGGGGTTATAAGGGGAGGTTTTTTGCAGGTTACCCTCACCATATCGCATTATCCTCCAGGCTTTAATTGTACTTAGTACAATAGGGTTTTTACAATAGTCCGTAATAACTCTCATCTTGTCCATAAATAATAGATTGATGAGGGGACATTTGCTTGGGAGGTCTCAATTTCTAACCAGATTGATTGTGGGTCACAAGAGACCCAATCAGCTACATAAGATAATAAAGAGCTCAACTGGTACCTCCTGAAATCTGGAAAGTCCAGTCCTCCCCTTGCTTGTGGGAGCTGCAGCTTTTCTAATTTGATAAGGGGCCGTCTATGGTTCCAAGTAAAGGAGCTGAGCCAGCCATAAAGCTTACTCAACATCTGTCTCGGCAGCATCAAGGGGAGCATTCTCATAGGATATAGAAGACAAGGTAGGATATTCATCTTAACTAAGGCTACTCTGCCTAGCCAGGATATTGGGAGATCTCCCCAGCGTTGAAGGTCCTGCCTTATTTTCTCTAATAAGTGTACGTAATTGGCTTTATATAGCTGACCAAATATTGGAGTAATAAAAATACCTAAGTACAGCAAACCTTCTAGTGACCACCAAAAGGGAAAGCAAGATCCATACGGTAAATTGGATATACTGGCAATGCTTCCCAATGGCATGGCCTCCAATTTCATAAAATTGATTTTGGAACCTGAGAACATACCGAATAGATTGACCACTTGAACTAAGCAGGGCACGGATGTCAAAGGATCACTTAAGAAAAGGAGGACATCTTCCGTACAGAGAGTAATTTTGTGCTTGCCCGATCCAACCCTCGGAGCTGTTATATTAGGGTCAGTTCATATAGCTTCTGCTAGTGGTTCAATCACTAGCATAAATACAAAAAATTGGTGAGAGAGGACGTCCCTGGCGACAGCCCCTGCCAACACTAAAGCTATCCGAACTTAAACTGTTGGTGCACACTGCTGCTTTGGGATCATTATATAATACTGAAACCCATTTAGTAAAGACCTCTCCAACACAAACCGTTCCAATGTATAAAAAAGATATGGCCATTCTACCCAATCAAATGCCTTCTCTGCATCTAGGGAGACAACTAAACCTGGTATTTTTCCCTGTTGGCAGGTTTGTATCATATTTAAGACCCTTCTAATGTTATTAGTTGACCTGCAACCCTTTATAAACCCTGTCTGGTCCTCTTTTATAATGAATGGTAAAATCCTCTCCAGTCTTAATGCTAACTTTTTTGAAAGAATTTTAAAATCCACATTTAACAAGGATATGAGTCAATATGAAGAGCAATCTTCTGGGGCCTTTCCCTTCTTAAGAATGAGAGAAATATTTGCTTCTCTCAATGAAGGCGGGAGGCAGCCCTGACTGTGTGAGTAATTGTACATATTTATGAGTGACCTGACCAATTCCCCTATAAATTCTTTATAGAACTCAACTTGGAATCCGTCTGGCCCAAGCGCTTTGCCACTCTGAAGCTGCCTAACTACATCCTGTACTTCCTGGGTTGTCAAGGGGGCATTCAAGATCGACACATGCTCTGAGGTTAGGCCTGGAAGGGCCAGATTTTTAAAGAAAGGCTCCATCTTCCCAGTCCTATCCTCACAGTCCTGCAACTTATACAATTCAAAATAGAACTTTCTAAAGGCTGTGTTGATCATTTTACGATCACAAATCAGGGTACCAGCACTTTCTCTAATGGACGTAATGGCTTGGGGAGCTTTTACTTTCTGGCAAGGTACGCTAGATACCTGGCAGGCTTGTCACCATATTCAAATAATCTCTGCTTCGCGAATAATATTTCCCTCTTTGCTGTTTGAGTAAGTGTGGTATTCAAGGCTGCCCTAAGGGCTGTGATCCTCTGTAGCTTAGCAATCAACATACGCAATTTCAGCTGCCTTCAGGTGAGCCTCAAGTAGGCACTGTTGCTCTCCCTTTTGTCTTTTCTGGGTCGCAGAATATGAGATGACCAAGCCTCACGCATATGCCTTTGTGGTCTCCCACATCATTGAAGAGTTACTAGCCGTACCTGAGTTAATATCCCAGAAGGTTTTGAATTCCTGCGAAAAATATTTTATAAATTTGTTATCCTTCAATAAGAAAGGACCCATATGCCAATGTCGGGGGCCTATCCCATCATCCCTAGTCTTGACTTCCATATATGCTGCGATATGATCAGAAATAGTTATGTTACCTATTTTACAAGACAGTATCAAATTCAAAAGGGTCAAGGGGGCAAAAAACATATCAATTCTGATATGGCACTTGTGTGGGTTAGAATAGAAAGTAAAGTCTCTACCCTGGGAATGAAGACACCTCCACACATCTACTATTCCTAGCTCCTTGTTCAGATCCACCAGTTGCCTAGATCTCAGAGATATACCCGCAGTGCTCCTAGGTATCCTATCCACCGCTGGGTCAATAATACAATTAAAATCTCCCCCAATAATTGTATGGCGGAGCCAGAAAACCATTAACTTAGAGAACGCTTCCATTATAAATTTAAAAGGGTGTGCTGGAAGACAATAAAAATTCAAAATTCTGTATTCCTCTCCATATATTAGGGCTTTGGTCAATATATACTGTCCAGACTCATCTTTTATCTGCCTTAACATTTGGAAAGGAAGATTCTTCTGAATAAGAATGGCTACTCCCCTACCTTTTGAGCTGAAAGATGAAAAGATCACCTGACCAAACCCACCCTGTTGTAGCTTTGAATGTTCCTTATCACGTAGATGTGTCTCCTGTAAGAGAGCTACATTAACCCTTTTTAAGACTTGATAATATCTTTTTCCTTTTGATTGGCAAATGACTTCCCTTGACATTCCAGGAGCACCACCTAAGCGAACGGCTAGCTGTGATTGTCCAGGCAGGCCCAAGACCCCCCAAGTGGAAGAACCCCACCCAAAAGACATTGAATAAAGACCGTAGAAAATTCGCATATAAAAAAACTCTTTAAAATATTTAAATCAACACAATTAAGAAGTACTCCTAAGTAAAAATAACACAAAACATATTTGAAAGGAGAGTTTCCCCCTTGCTCCCAGGGGGCAATACTACCTACCAATAACCCCACCATAACCTTTCCCAGCTCTCGACTCAGGCATTACAGAATTAAGTAAATAAATTCAAGTGTCTTATAAAACAGGAGTTAAAAGTAAGTGACCCCCCCACCACACACGCACACACCATCACGTTTAATAAAAACAATACAAAATAGAAATATATAAAGTTACAAAATTACAATGCCAACAAATATTAGGCAACTAAATAAGAAGAAAAAACGAAAACCCCACTCTAGAAAAAACCTCCCCCACAGATAATCAGATAAGCTGCTCGAGCTATAAAAAGGAGACCAAAGAAAGAGTAAAGAACAAGCCCCCCGCCCCTCACCCCCAGGGAAAGATGGGTAAAAGAGAGTTGGAGAAAGAAAGAAGGGTAAACAAAGGGGGGGACAAAATAAAGTCATTATCCATACAGTTCAGGTTCCGCAGTCTATTTGAGAGCATCCAAAAATTCTTTTACTTTCTCCAGTGATCCAAAGTTATATCCGGATCCTCCATGGCTGAAGTGCAGCAGAGCCGGATATCGCATGGAATATTGAATATTTAAGTCTCTCAAATGCTTCTTTGCCTCATCGAATGCTTTCCTCTTGTGGACCACAACTGAAGAAAAGTCCTGAAATAGCATTTTCTTGGAGCCCTTGTACATTATGGCCTGGGGATCCTTCCCCATGACACTGGAGGCCTCTAGGAGCATTTGTTTTTCCTTATAACATTGAAGTCGGACTAGAACCGGGCGGGGGCGCTGGTCCAACCTGGGCCTACGCACAGCAACTCGGTGGGCCCACTCCACCCGCACCCATTCCAGCTCCGACTCCAACTTCAATAATTGTGGAAGCCATTGCTCCAAGAAATCCACAAGCTGGCCTTCCGCCTCCCATTCGGGAAGGCCCAGCAACCGAATATTTTTCCGACAACCTCGATTCTTGAGGTCGTCAATGTGCTCCTCCAGGGTCCAGACTCACCGCTCCAGAGCCCGAACCTGACCCACAGTTGACTCAGCAGCAGTCTCCAAGGCCGTGGCCCGTTGCTCCACCCCTCTGACACGCTGCGTAAGTTTTTCGATCTCTCAGTCACACTTCTGCAGCATGACCAAGATCGACTCCCACCTGAACTGGGCCTCCTCGATTGACGTGTTGATCTTCTCCTGGAGTTTGACGATCTCGGAGATCAGGCTCGCCTCTGCAGGTAAGTCCCCCGAGGCGGCCGCAGATGTCCCTGCTGTTGTGGGAGGGGGTGGAGGCGGGGTCCCTGCCTGTTGCAAGCTGCGGGAGTTATTGCCCTTAGTCATTTTTAAAAAAGCACCAAACTGTTAAACTTTGATGCAGAATGACTAAGAATGCTGGGCAAAAGCTATCCTGAATGGTTTAAAAGGTGAGGTGAAGGTGGGCGCCTCACTTTGCTCGAGTCTTAGACAGAGGACTGCAGACTCAGAACTACTGGGTTGCTGTAATTTTGGATCTCCCCCAGCCGGGGCACCTTTGATTGCCTTCTCTTTATCTTTCAACAGTTGTAACCCAGTCTTGTCAACTCTATAGCCCATGTAGGTTACTCAGAGGAAGCCTGTAACATATATGCCTGCCGTACAAAAATACCTTAGGACCATATCCAAGTTCTCAAAGTGTTTTTTATTAGTTTTCCCTGTTTTTAGGCCGTAATCTAGGGAAATGGCGACCTGAGGTAGACCTTGCAAACAGGCTGACAATACCTCAAATGGCTGTCTCATCTATTGGTGCAAGTCCTTTTGAGTATAAATTGTATCATACTTCTGGGAATCCTGGTCTGAACACAATTGCAAGAAAGCATGGCTCATGTCCAGCTTTGTTAAGAACAGCACCCCAACCAATTCAACCCCCACCTTCCCCATACAACACAGATTTTTGTGTAAATCCTGCAGCTGAAGTGTTGGGTATTTATCCCACTGAAAAATGGTTTACAATTTGCTTAAAATCACCACAAAGGTGAACCAATCTGTTGGGCTTCAAAATCGTTATGACTGGTGCTTCCTGTTCCATGAATTGGACTGATTTGATGTTCTTTCACTTTCCAGCCTTCTGATTTCTATCCGTACCTTTGCCATAAAATGACACTTTAATGACACTGGGTAGGCCTTGCAGAATCCTGGAACATTCATGGCCAACATGCAAGGTGCCCTTTCTTCTACTGATAGTCCCTAGACATTCTTGGAAGACTTCTGGGTGTTTAATTAGGACTTCATCCATTTTCTAATTGAAAAACATTGAGCCAAGATAAGTGAATGTCTCTGAACCAATTTGCCCTATCAAGCTGGGGCCCAAGCCTTTTACTACAATCATTGGTAACTGAACTAGCTGCTTTTCACAAAAGAACAGAACCAAAATTGTCCCCTTAGTCTATAAAGGCTCTCTGGCTTAGGTCCTCAGCCTAGCCAAGCAAGGTTATGAACTGGAATCCAGAGTGAACTGGATGTTCCTTAACTATGTCATAAATGCTTGAAAGGTTTTAGTATGTGGTACCTCAGAAAGTTAGGCTCCTAATGACATAAGAAGCTGCAGCTTCACATGCTGTCAGGAGAATTACTCGTTTTTCCTCTGCCACAATGGTTGTTTGCCTTAAAAAAGTATTGCTATCTTTTCGCATACCTAGTCCAATCCTCAGTGGCCGGGTCAAATAAATCAAAGCTTCCCAAACAAAGGCATGACATAAGAAATGCTCAACCAACTCAAAAATGACTTCTGTGAGCAAATTTCTTTAGGATTGTGCTTCACTCACATTGTCACTGAAATATCCCATCACCAAGTCACCCTTTATTTCCACATGAATAGTCCTTGACTTTAGCACTGCCTCATTCAGAGTCAGGTACCAGAGTGTTGGTATCTCTGACACTCACTCTTTTTACATTGTCAGCAAGGACTCCCTGATTACCAGCTTAACAGCCCCGGTTAGGGAATTCATGTTCAATGAGGTCCAGTGGATTGACCTTGTTACAATCACTACACAAATAATGTACACTTATAAGTATAGTAGAGTTCAAATTTGCATCAAATGACACCCTGATCACAAATGACTTGGGAAGTGGGTAAAGGAAGTGCAGTTGTCAGCTTGGCTGAGAGCACAATTGCAACAATTCTGCTAAAGAAGACTTGTGCATCTGCACACAATGAAATACTTTGGAACATTGGCAAACTTGCTCACAAATCTATGTGAGTATAGAGGAGTTCAGCACCAAATTTACATAGGATTTTTCACACAGTTTCAATATCATTCTTTCCAGCATGGAAGTGGTAACAAATCCATTTGAGTGCGTAACCATGGTGTGAATTCTAATATGGAAGTCACCGATGTTTAGATGCTAGGAGAAAGTGAGGACTGCAGATGCTGGAGATCAGAGACGAGCATGGCCATAGGGCAGGAAAAGCACGGCAGGTCAGGCAGCATCCGAGGATCAGGAGAATCGTTGTTTCAGGCATAAGCCCTTCTCAGGAATAAGCCTCATTCCAGATGAAGGGCTTTTAATCACATGCTTTTCCAGCACCATACTCTCGACCTATGTTTGGATGCTGTACTGGAAGCTTATTCTTTTAACATGCAAGGCCAGCTTTCTATCACGCAAGCTCAACTTGCACTTTTGTTGCCATAATAGCTCCACATAATTTGTCCATACGTGATTATGTTATTCACCAGATTACTTGCATTACTGAGATAGTGTTCTGGGGGAGTGGCAACGGCTCTGTGAGCAGAAGCCTGCTCTCTGTTAAGATGGCAACAATTGTCCGCCCTTCTTTGCCATTCTGTTAGTGCCTTTTCTGTTACCTACCAGCCAGCCAAACTGCTGACTCCTAACCAAGTCCTTGAGGAATTTAGATTAGATTAGATTAAATTTAGATTAGATTCCCTACAGTGCGGAAACAGGCCCTTCGGCCCAACAAGCCCACACTGAAGAGTAACCCACCCAGACCCATTTCCCTTTGACTAATGCATGTAGCACTATGGGCAATTTAGCATGGCCAATTCACCTGACCTGCACATCTTTGGACTGTGGGAGAAAACCAGAGGACCCGGAGGAAACCCAAGCAGACACAGGGAGAATGTGCAAACTCCACACAGACAGTCACCCAAGGCTGAGAATCTAACCTGAGCCACTGCGCCTTCTGCTGGTCTGTGCACAATCCTCAGTCAGGACAAAGTCTTTTAGCAACAGGATCTCCTGTAGACTTCTGCAACTTTAAAGAGCTCTGGAAAATCATCAAAGGTTCAGAACCAATAGTCGAAATTAAGAAGTAAGCAGTTGATGATTCCTTTAAATTGCATGGGTGGGGGTTCCTTTCTGATGTTGCATATTTGAGACAGCGTTGACTGGAGCATTGATCTTTAGGATGACAACACTGGTACCAGACTAGTTGGTATTAAGAGAAAGTGAGGAATATTATGATCTGCTCAGTTTGCACAGTTCCAGTAGACACTCATGCTACCATCCTCATCAAATTGCATACTGATGACAGAAGTGTGCGTGCATTATGTGAAAGTTATTTTGAGTCAAAATAGATCTGTTAATTGCAAAAATATGGACTACCTGTTTCATGAATAGTTTACAAAATTTTAAAGGGATCATGTGTTTTCATAAGTTGTTTTCATGTGCAATGATTATTTCAACTGGTGAGGTCGGAAGAATCAATTTCCTAAGTGCAGAACTAAAGTGGCATCCAGGTATTTTCTTCTTTTGCTGAGTTGCTTGCTAGCAATGGCTCTATAACTGCATATCTGCATATACACATAAAATGTTTAACATGATGCAGTGTTCCAAGGAGATTCAGAAGAGTGTTATCCCAGTGGCATGGATTGCAGCATGTAAACATGCTAGTTGATCCATTGAGAAAATGCAAGTTGTCTACAAGAGCAATCCAACTGGTCCCATGCCATTGCCTTGTAGCCTGGCATGCCCCCAAGCCCCTAAATGCTTATTTAATTCAATATTCTTGAAAACTGTAATTGAACCTACCTGCACATCCGTTTCAGTATATTTCAGAGCATAACAACTTTATAAAAAATAGTTTTCCTCTATTGCCTTTGGGTTTTCCAGTTGCCTTAAATCTGTATATTTATTCTTTATTAATGAGAACAGATTCTATCTACTGTGCCTAGACTACTCAATGCTTACTTGAACATTTTTGCTTTAATGACTTAAGTCATTCCGCCCCCTCATCATTTCTGTGGTTGCACCTAATTTGCACACTCCAACAGTAAAGTGTTAGTGACCAGATAGTCTCTCCTTTTGATCATGATTGATAGATAAATATTGTCACGACAATGGAGATCGCTCCCTCATTGTCCTTTGAAATAATGTCATGGGATCTTTTGTCTATCAGAAAGGGCAGATTGGGCTTCAGCTTAACATCTTATTTGAAAGATGGCATTTGGCAGATCACAAGACCTAGTAGCTGAAGTAGATATTTGCCCATTGAGTGCCCATGTTCCATCATTCAATTAGATTTTATAACCCTTTACTCCATTTTCCTGCCCTATGCCCATAGCCATGGATTAATGATTAGTAATAAGTCTCTCTCAGGCTTAAATATATTTAATGGCCCAGCTTCGACAGCCATTTGAAGTAAAGAATTTTACAGATTCCCACTGTTGGAGAGAAAAAAATCCTCCTCATTTCTATCTTAAATGGATATTCCTTGGATGGTCCTAAATTCTCCCATAAGGGGCAATAACCTTTTTGCACTGACGCTGTTAAGCCCTAAGAATATTGTTTTGGAAAGCGTCCTCTCATTCTTCTAAATTCCAATGTGTATAAGCCCAGCCGACTCAACCTTTCCTCATAAAAAATTCCCTCCATACCTGGAATTAACTTAGTAAGTCTTCTCTGTGTTGCCTACTTATTTTCTAAACTGAGAAAGGCTTTGGAAATCTGAAGCACAAAGGCACTTGAACGTTCTAGTTCAGAATTTTCTTAAGGTTGACACGCAGGTTCAGTTGGCAGTTAGGAAGGCATATGAATGTTAACATTCATTTCAAGAGGGCTAGAATACAACGGCAAAAATGTACTGCATTTTTGGAATATTGCATTTTGGACCACATTTGGAATATTGTGAGCAGTTTTGGGACCTGTTTCTAAGGAAGCATACGCTGGCATTAGACGGGGCTCAGAGGATATTTACTGGAATGATCCCAGGGATGAAGGGCTTGTTATATGACTGCGACTCTACTCAATGGAGTATAGAAGGATGAAGGGGCGATCGAATTGAAACATACAAAATACTGGGATGCCTGGATAGCGTGAATGTGGAGAAGATATTTTCACTATTAAGAGAGACTAAGACCTGAGGACACAGCCTCAGAGTGAAGGAATGTCCTTTTGGAACTGAGAAGAGGAGGAATTTCTTTGGTCAGAGGATGGTTAATTTGTGAAACTCATAGCTGCAGAGGACTATGGAGGCCCAGTTATTGAGTGTGTTTAAAACGTAAATAGGTTCTTGATTGGTAAGAGGACCAAAGTTATGTTACAGCAGTATAAAACTTTAGTTAGGCCACATTTGGAATTTTGCATGCAGTTCTGGTTCCACACTACCAGAAGACGTGGATGCTTTGGAGAGTGTGCTGAGAAAGTTTACCAGAATGTTCCCTGGTCTGGAAGATTTTAGATATGAGGAGAGATTGGATAAACTCATATTGTTTTCACTGGGAAGACATGGGCCAAGGGGTAACCTGATAGAGACCGGCATGTTATGAGGGACATAGAAAGGGTGGATAATCAGAGGCTTTTTCCCAGGGTCGAAAGGTCAACTGCAAGAGGGTACAGGTTCAAGGTGAGGGGGTGGAAATTTAAGGAAGAAGTGTAGGGAAAATCTTTATACAGAGGGTGGTGGGTGTCTGGAATGCACTGCCACTAGAGCTGGCGGAAGCAGGCACGTTAGTAATGTTTAAGGCATATCTTGATAGACACATGAATGGGAGGCAAACAGAGGGTCTAAATAAGTAGCAGGTCGAGAAAAGGATTAGGAATTGACAGTCTTGGTGGGCTGAAGGGCCTGTTCCTATATTGTATTGTTCTTTGTTCCAGGGAGAAGGCAGAAGAATGGTTAAGAAACATATCGGCCATGATTGAATGGAAGAACACACTTGATAGACCGAATGGCTTACATTTCCTCCTATGTCTTATGGTCTTATGATCCTGTGGCACTCCATTAGTTGCAGGTTGCCATCCTGAAAATGCCCCCTTTTTCCCAACTCTCTGACTTTTATTATTTAGTCAACTTCTATTGATGTTCATGTATTACCTGCAAAACCCAAACTCTTATTATACAGCCTTATGTACTGTATGTTATCAAATGTTTTTTGGAAATCCAAATATGTTATATCCATTGATCCCTCTTAATTTACCCTGCTTACCTCCTCATATCTATCCCACTTGTTACCTCTTCAAAGAACTAAAATAAATTAGTCAGGTACTCAGTCCCCAGTGCAGCACCCCCTCTTTATTGCACCAGAGTATCAGCCAGATTATTGTGCTCAAGTTCTAGAGTGGGATTTGAACTCTGAACCCTCTGACTGAAGAATTGAGAGTGCTACCACCCAAGCCTGTCATTATGAGGAGCTATTGTAGGTCAGCAAACAGAGGTGGAATTTAGTGTGGATTAAATATAATACAAAGATTCTGAACCAATGTGTCATGACTTGAATGGAGTAGTTAATACAGGAAAGACAAGCCAGTGCTGAATAAGAATATAAAAGAATTTGAAGTCCAGAACCAATATCTGGTTTAACATGAGTTAATTTTTCCTAGCTTCAGGATAATGGATTATTTAAATTGCATCATTGGTTAAGGGCAACGTTATCTATTTAATAAGAAATTAAGGAACAAGGGCATATGTCCAAGTTGGTATGAGTTAGAAGAGAGGTTTCGAAAAGCTGGTGTTCCCATAGCATTTCACTTGTTTCTTTGATGGTAGAAGCTGTTGGTTGAGTTTTTGTTATTTGTTAATGAGATATGAGTTTTTTTTGGCTAATCAGCATTTATTGCTAATTTCTGTTGCTGTGCTGTATTATTCTATGTTCTATTTACCCTTGAAGATGATGGGTGAGCTACCTTCTTAAACCACTGGAATCCTTGAGTTGTAACAGCACTCACAGATCACGATAGATCACACAGCACACGACAGATCACAGACCACATGATAATGTGTGGCTTGGAGGAGAACTGCAGGTGGTTATGTTCCCATGTATTCCTCGTCTGACTAGGTGTAAAGGTCACAAGTTTGGATGGTAATGTTGAAGGAGCCTTAGTGACTTGGTGCAGTGTATCTTGTAGATTGTACAATACTGCCACTTTGCGTCACTGATAGAAAATGAAAATATGGCAGGTGGTAGATGTTGTGCAAATCAAACTGGATGATGTCAAGCAGTTGGAATTGCACTCATCACAGACCTGACTTGTGCATTGTGGATGGTGGACATGCATTAGATGACAGGAGACAAGTTGCTCACAGAATTCTGGTTCTCTGACCTACTTTTGTATCTGCAGTATTTATTTATGTCGCTGGTCCATTTTGGTTTTTTGGTCACTGACCAGGATGTTGATAGTGGTGAATTAAATAATGGTAATGCTATTGAATTTTCTCTTATTGGAGGTAGACATTGCCTGGTATTTGGCATAAATGCTACCTTGCCACTTACTAGCCAGCTTTGGTTTGTCCAGATCTTGTTGCATATGGACATAGTCTGTTTCAGTATCTAACAAGTTGGGCGCAGAATATCACCCATGGGAATTCCTACAGTGGTTACCTGGAACTGAGATGCCTGACCTCCAATAACCACAACTGTCTTCTTCTGTACTAATTATTACTCCAGACTCCAATTTCATTGAGTAGAAAGTGAGGACTGCAGATGCTGGAGATCAGATCGAGAGTGTGGTGCTGGAAAAGCACAGCAGGTCAGGCAACATCAGATGAGCAGGAGAATTGACATTTTGGGCATAAGCCTTTCATCAGGAATAAGCCTCTCATCAGGAATAAGCCCCATACCTGATGAAGGGTTTATGCCCAAAATGGCGATTCTTCTGCTTTTCGGATGCTGCCTGACCTGCTGAGCTTTTCCAGCACCACACTCTCGACTCCACTTTCATTGATTCCAGCTTTGTTAGGAACCCTTGGTGACACACTTGGACAAATAATGTTTTCCTGTCACTTCTGTCTTACTTCTGGAGTTTGGCTCTTTGTTTGGACCAAGATTGTGTCAAGCTCAGGAGCTGAATGTCCTGATGTGACACAAGCTGATCAAAACAAACTGGTCTGTCTGGTTGATGTTGAAATTCTTCAGTGTTATTAAATGTCCATCCATCTATGTACCAACCTTGCTGAATCATGTAGGTGATGGAGAAGTTTAAGATGTGAACCATTCTACATTTATTCTCTGACCTGCTTTTGTGACCAGGTGTTGCAGTGGGTATCCAGTTAGACTTTTGGTCAGGGTGCTTCACAAATAAATGTTAAGGACAGGAGTCTTGATAATGGTGCCATTGAAAATTGTGGATAATTATATTCTAACTTAATGTATTATCCCATCTTTCTTCATCAAGGTAAATGGAAAGTGTTTAGTTTCTTTTGACCTCACCAACGTTTAAAATGCATCAGATTTTTACAAAACATGTATGTGAACTTCTGATGTTGATTTTCTTTTCATCATGGATTACAGAATCATCCCTGTGCCCTATAATCCTTATGTGGTTGCTTAGTAACAGACTTTAATCAAAAAAGCGATACTTAATTAGTCTCGTAGCTTTACAGAAATTGAGTTACTACAAGCTGTAAATATAACTGACTGTGCATATTTGTGGCCTACCTCTTTTGTACAGTAATTTGCAACTTACTTATTACTCTGATAAGTGAACACTTCTAGTCATTGTTTCTGCTGTACATTTCTAAAATATCTCCCCATAATTGTTTATTTGAGCAATGGGACTATCGAGTATGGTATTGAGTCCAAAAGTAGGAAGACCTCAGGATCAAACCCTGATGTCATGGATCAGTTGATCTCAGTTGGTGCATCTATTTCGCATGTTACAGTTGTCCTTTGTAACAAGCTGAGAAGATTCTGCGAGGTACCAAATTCCTCTTGGTCACTACCAAGTGACTTAACAGTCTATTGACATTTTGCGATTCAGGCTTGAATAGAATGTTGGTTCCATTCTGAACTGTGATGGGAGGAGAGTAAAAGTACAATGAACATACCTTTTAGCATCAGTAATTTATGGTAAAAGTACTTGATCCATATAAATCTGCATCATTGGCATAAATTGTGACTTTTGATCCAACTCTTTTATCCTCTGAAAGCATCCCTTTGCACATACCATTTTTATTTTTAAAATTATTTTTCTTCATTGGAAAGTCTTTAATCAATAACATCTAGTTGTATTGATGTTATGTGCTGTTGTATGTGCAGTTGTGCACCGATGATTTTATTAATCATGATTGTTTTCTGTAGTGTTTATTGTTGGAGCATTACATTGTGTTGCATGAAATTTAATTTATCTTTTATATCCTGACCAGTCAAGACAGGCCTAAGATCCTAGGGGCTATTTTTTTCTTTTCTCTCTCTCCATTTGTAGTTATTTTAATTAACCTATTGGATATGCTTATGACATGCTATCACAGCACCATAAGTCCCTCAGGAAAACTAAGGGTTTGCTGCAGTTTGGACATTACTGCATTTCCCACTGAGTCCTTGAAATAGATTATTGATTGCAAATTGAATGCTGACTGAAACTCATAATTTGTTAAAGAGAGAAATTATGAGCCTATTCACAAAATATGTTTAACGTGAGCTTGCCATGATCAGCAAGATATAATTTTATTGTGGAAAGCCTAGATGAGCTTATTCTTCTCATCATTTTTAAAGAAAACTTGAAATTATACATTACCTTTTTATTGCAGAAATGTCTCTGAGAATCATCCCAAAATTTTGTTATATTTAGTATACTGTATTTGCTGCTCCTAGAATGGTGTTGTCTGTATTGGGAAGAACAAACACAAGTTTAGTTTGAAAGCATGACCCTCAGCTTCCAGTTGCCTTCATTTTAATTGTGCACCTTGGGCCACTGTGATCTTTCTTTCTGATGAAGCTTAATGCAAGCTTGAGGAACAGTAGCCATCTTTCAGTAAGTTAAAAATCACACAACACAGGTTATAGTCCAACAGATTTAATTGTAAGCACATTAGCTTTTGTAGCGCCGCTCCTTCATCAGGTGGTTGTGGAGGGCACAATTGTCAGACTCAGAATTCATCACAAAAGTTTACAATAAGACATAGGAGTGGAAGTAAGACCATTCGGCCCATCGAGTCCACTCCGCCATTCAATCATGGCTGATGCGCATTTCAGCTCCACTTACCAGCGTTCTCCCCGTAGCCCTTAATTCCTCTAGACAACAAGAATCTATCAATCTCGGCCTTGAAGACATTTAGTGTCCCGGCTTCCACTGCACTCCGTGGCAATGAATTCCACAGGCCCACCACTCTCTGGCTGAAGAAATGTCTCCGCATTTCTGTTCTGAAATGACCCCCTCTAATTCTAAGGCTGTGTCCACGGGTCCTAGTCTCCTCGTCTAACGGAAACAATTTCCTAGCATCCACCTTTTCCAAGCCATGTATTATTTTGTACGTCTCTATTAAGTCTCCCCTTAATCTTCTAAACTCCAACGAATACAATCCCAGTATCCTCAGCCGTTCCTCATATGCTAGACCTGTCATTCCAGGGATCATCCGTGTGAATCTCCGCTGGACACGTTCCAGTGCCAGTATGTCCTTCCTGAGGTGTGGGGACCAAAACTGGACACAGTACTCCAAATGGGGCCTAACCAGAGCTTTATAAAGTCTTAGTAGTACATCTCTGCTTTTATATTCCAACCCTCTTGAGATAAGAGACAACATTGCATTCGCTTTCTTAATCACAGACTCAACCTGCATGTTTACCTTTAGAGAATCCTCGACTAGCACTCCCAGATCCCTTTGTGCTTTGGCTTTATTAATTTTCTCACCATTTAGAAAGTAGTCCATGCTTTTATTCTTTTTGCCAAAGTGCAAGACCTCGCACTTGCTGACGTTAAATTCCATCAGCCATTTCCTGGACCACTCTCCCAACCTGTCTAGATCCTTCTGTAGCCTCCCCACTTCCTCAGTACTACCTGCCTGTCCACCTAACTTCGTATCATCGGCAAACTTCGCTAGAATGCCCCCGGTTCCCTCATCCAAATCATTAATGTATAATGCGAACAGCTGTGGCCCCAGCACCGAACCCTGCGGGACACCGCTCGTCACCGGCTGCCATTCTGAAAAAGAACCTTTTATCCCAACTCTCTGCCTTCTGTTAGACAGCCAATCCTCAATCCATCCCAGCAGCTCACCTCGAACACCATGGGCCCTCACCTTGCTCAGCAGCCTCCCGTGTGGCACCTTATCAAAGGCCTTTTGAAAGTGTAGATAGACCACATCCACTGGGTTTCCCTGGTCTAACCTACTTGTTACCTCTTCGAAAAATTCCAACAGGTTTGTCAGGCATGACCTCCCTTTACTAAATCCATGTTGACTTGTTACAGTGTGATGTAACTGAAATTATACATTGAATAATACCTTAATTGTTTGTTAAGGCTTTCATCTGTTAGAATACTATGATAGTTTCACTTCTTTCATGTGTAAATCACAAAACCTTTTTTTTAAAGTTGCATTCTCCGATTAACTGTAACAATGGGTGTTAGCTAGACAATATATTGAAGGTGTTAGCCCCCTGTGTTCTCTGTCTTTGCCATAATGTTTCAACTGATTGTAAACTAAAAAGTGAGATAACAGAGTTTTACATGAATTCATGCAGTTTTTGAGCAAAGTACAATGTAACTCTGCAAGTCCACATTCATCCCACAAATGTATATGTATGTGTGTGCATGTGGGTGTGTGTGTGTGTGTCTGTCTGTCTGTCTGGGATGGGGGATTGTGAGTGAGAGAGAGAGTGTATATGTGTGTGTGTGTAGTGTCTTAAGTCTGTGAGGGGATGCATGTGGGAGTGCGTGTGTCTGGGCTGGGGGGTTATGAGTGTCTGTGAGAGAGAGTGTATATGTGTGTGCATTAGTGTAGAGTGGTCTAAATTTCTGAGAGGATGCATGTGTGAGTGTGGGAGTGTGTGTGCCTGTAAGGGTGTGTGTGAGTGTCTGCATGCATGTCTGTATACATGTGTGTCTGTGCATATGTGTGTGTATTGGAGTGCCTGTGTGTGTATGTAGGAGTGTCTGTGTGTGTGTATAGTGCAATGGTGGTCATCTGGAGCGTGGCATGAACCCAAGGTCCCGGTTGAGGCCCTCCCTATGGGTACAGAACTTAGCTATCAGCCTCTGCTCGGCCACTTTTCGCTGCTGACACCGCACCTCTTACAAATTCCTCAATCATCTTTCAGTAAGGCATTTTACAACCTTCTGTATGATACATTGAGTTTTGTAAATTTAGATGGTATTATCCACTTTCATTTTGTTTTGTTGGTCTGTTTTATTTTACTCTTTTTCTCATATTTATTTTATTTTGGGTGGCTTTCAGGACCTATCACTTCTCTAGAAAAATCTCTTACCACTCCTTTTGACTTGGACCAAAAAAGCTGTTGTCATTTAAGCCTTCCATCTTATCACACAACTTAGAACATAGAACATAGAACAATACAGCGCAGAATGGGCCCTTCGGTCCTCGATGTTGCGTTGACCTGTGAACTATTCTCAGCTCGTCCCCCTACACTATCCCACCATCATCCATGTCCTTATCCAAGTTTTGTTTAAATCTCCCCAATGTGGCTGAGTTAACTACATTGGCAGGTAGGGCATTCCGCGACCATACCACTCTCTAAGTACCTGCCTCTGACATCTGTCTTAAAACTATCACCCCTCAATTTGTAGTTATGCCCCCTCATACAAGCTGACTTCATCATCCTAAGAAAAAGACTTTCACTGTCTACCCTATCTAATCCTCTGATCATCTTGTATGTCTCTATCAAATCCGCCCTGAGCCTTCTTATTTCCAATGAGAACAGACCCAAGTTTCTCAGCCTTTCCTCATAAGAGCTTTCCTCCAGACCAGGCAACATCCTGGTAAATCTCCTCTGCACCTTTTCCAATGCTTCCACATCCTTCCTGAAATACGGCGACCAGAACTGTACACAATATTCCAAGTGTGGCCGCACTAACGTTTTATATACTTGCAGCATGATATTGTGGCTCTGGAACTCACTCCCTCTTCCAATGAAACCTAACACACCGTATGCCTTCTTAACAGTAGTATCAACCTGGTTGGCAACTTTCAGGGATCTGTTTACTCCAAGATCCCTCTGCACATCCACACTACCAAGAATCTTTCCATTGACCCAGTACTCTGCCTTCCTGTTATTCTTCCCAAAGTGCATCACCTCATATTTAGCTGCATTGAACTCCATTTAGAGTCATAGAGATGTACAGCATGGAAACAGACCCTTCGGTCTAACCTGTCAATGCTGACCAGATATCCCAACCCAATCTAGTCCCACCTGCCAGCACTGGCCCATATACCTCCAAACCCTTCCTATTCATATACCCATCCAAATGCTTCTTAAATGTTGCAATTGTACCAGCCTCCAGCACATCCTCTGGCAGCTCATTCCATACATGTACCACTCTCTGCGTGAAAAAGTTGCCCTTTAGGTCTCGTTTATATCTTTCCCCCTCACCCTAAACCTATGCCCTCTAGTTCTGAACTCCCTGACCCCAGGGAAGAGTCTTTGTCTATTTATCCTACCCATGCCCCCCATAATTTTGTAAACCTCTATAAGGTCACCCCTCAGTCTCCAACGCTCCAGGGAAAACAGCCCCAGCCTGTACAGCCTCTCCCTGTAGCTCAAATCCTCCAACCCTGGCAATATCCTTGTAAATCTTTTCTGAACCTTTTCAAGTTTCACAATATCTTTCCGATAGGAAGGAGACCAGAATTGTAAGCAATATTCCAACAGTGGCCTAACCAGTGTCCTGTACCGCTGCAACATGACCTCCCAACTGCTGTACTCAATATTCTGACCAAACGCCTTCTTCACTAACCTATCTACCTGCAACTCCACTTTCAAAGAGCTATGAACCTGCACTCCAAGGTCTCTTTGTTCAGCAACACTCCCTAGGACCCTACCATTAAGTGTATAAGTCCTGCTAAGATTTGCTTTCCCAAAATGCAGCACCTCGTATTTATCTGAATTAAACTCCATCTGCCACTTCTCATCCCATTGGCCCATCTGGTCCAGATCCTGTTGTAATCTGAGGTAACCCTCTTCGCTGTCCACTACACCTCCAATTTTGGTGTCATCTGCAAACTTACAAACTGTACCTCTTATGCTTGCATCCAAACCATTTATGTAAATGACAAAAAGTAGAGGACCCAGCACCGATCCTTGTGGCACTCCACTGGTCACAGGACTCCAGTCTGAAAAACAACCCTCCACCACCACTCTCTGTCTTCTACCTTTGAGCCAGTTCTGTTTGACTGTCTACACCCTCAAGGACAATGCTGCAATAGTGGCAGTTTTGGCTGAGCATAGCGTAATTATGCAGGACGTAGTTGAACTAGATCTGAAATAATGATCAGTCTGGACGTACACCAGGTGCACTCGAATTTGTAGGGAATGAAGATCAGAATAACATCAGGCAGTATGGCAATCGTTAGAAGATAATGAGTGATATCTATGGAATTCCCTGCCCAGTGAAGTAGATGATGCTACTTCAGTAAAACTTTTTAAAGCTAAGAGTGATGTTTTTTGAACAATAAAGGATTTAAGAGACACGGTGAGAAGGAGGGTAAGTGGAGCTGAGTCTACGAAAAGATCAGCCGTGATCTCATTGAATGGCAGAGCAGGTTTAAAGGCCAAATGGCCTACTCCTGCTCCTAATTCTTATATTCTTATGTATGTGGTTCTTATGATATAGTTAGAATAAGGGTACTTAGGATAGGGACCATGGTAGTAGAAATGATTTTTTACAGGTGGAAGATTAGAGATGAGGGTGTTTGAGTATTTGAGACTAACCTTGAGAAATACATTTTGAAACACATTAATGGTATGTCAGGACCAGCATTTATTGCCTGTCCCATGCTGCCCTTGAGAAGTTTGTGGTGTGTTGCCTTCTTGAATTGCTGCAGTACATTTGCTTTAGGTAGACCCAGAATGCTATTAGGGAGGGAGTTCCAGGATTTTGATCCAGTACTGAAGGAATGGTGGTATAACACACGTGAAGCTACTCAGTATAACACACGTTATAGCAGAAAGACCTGTATTTAGAATGGATTGATCTTCCAGTGTCTGTGGGAATTGCTGGAAGAAAATAGCAACCCTGGTCAGAACATTGCTGAATGTTCGATTCTGCAAACTTTGGTTTGTTTCAACATATGATGATCGATATTGTATGTTTTAGTACAGAGCTTATATTGATCTCTGTTAGAAACTTGCAATTAACCAGGCTAAAGTGTAGGCTTGATGTGCAGGACTCTAGGCAATCAAGGTCAAGGCCTGTACTAAACTGCATATGGTTAGAAGAGCACCTCTTTAAACTTCACCTCTGGGGAGCTGCGGGTGTTTTGAATAGAAGTTAATAAAATCTTAATAGACTCTTCATGCAGCATCATTTTACCACATGTAGAAGTCTGCTAAAACAGCATTCTGTTCATACCAATCTGCTAATTGTTTTTGAGTTTTTAAGAAAATCTAATCTGTCTTTGCATTCTTATTCCAGTTATTATATATGTGATCTATAAGAAGATATTAATCATCCAACTATCAAATAACCAATTCCAATTGACATTGTATTAAAAAAAAAGTCAGATCCTGCCTAAAATTTATCTATTCCATATTAGAACAAAAAAGAACAAAGAACAAGGAGAAGTATAGCATTGGAACAGGCCCTGCAGCCCTCCAAGCCTGTTCCTATGCTATACTTCCCCTTGTTCTTTGTTCTGTTTTGTTCTAATATATCCTAACTAAACTAAAAAAGAAACCTGCCATTATTTGGTCCGGATCCCTCTATTCCCTCCCTATTCATGTAACCATCTAGATACCTCTTAAATGTCGCTAGCATGCCTACTTCCATCATCTCTTCTGGCAATGCGTTCCTGGTTTCTACCACTCTCTGCTTGAAAAACATCTCCCTTAAACTTTCCCCCTCTCACCTTGAACCTGTACCCCTTTGTAATTGCAACTTCAACCCTGGGAAAAAGCCTCTATCTACCCTATCTATGCCTCTCATAATTTTGTAGACCTCTATCAGGTTTCCTCTCAGGTGTTGTCTTTCCAGTGAAAGCAATCCTAGTCTTTTTAACCTTTTCTCAGAGCCAATACCCTCGACACCAGGCAATATCCTGGTGAACCTTCTTTGCATTCTCTCTAAGGCTTCCAGATCTTCTGTGGCAACCAAAATTGCGCACAGTTTTTCTATAATGTGGTGGTTGCATTTTTGTACAACCCTGCGTTATAGAACAATCACACTTTAGAAACAGTGCTTCAAGATTTGGCGCTGTAATCACATTGCAACCAACACACGTTTTAAAAGTTCGTGCTGTAAAAGCAGTGCCCCCAATTCATCAATTGTGTTATAGTGATTTTGCATTGACAAAACACAAGTTGTAACAAATGACCTGTATTCCAAATGCGGTCTAACAAGGATTTTATATAGCTGCAACATGGTTTGTCAACTTTTGTACTTCATGCCCTGGCCAATGAGGGCAAGCATGCCAATATGCCTTCTCAATCACCTTGGTCACCTATGTTGCCAAGGTTGCCTTTAGTGAAGTATGGACCTGCATGCCCAGATCCGGCTGTATGTTAATGTTCCGAAGGGTTCTGCTATTTACAGTATAATTCACACCTAAATCTGATCCTCCAAAATGCCTCACCTCATATTAGATTAGATTAGATTCCCTACAGTGTGAAACAGGCCCTTCGACCCAACCAGTTCACACCAACCCTCCGAAGAGTAACCCACCCAGACCCATTTTCCCTCTGACTAATGCACCTAATGCATGGCCAATTCACCTGACCTGCACATCTTTGGACTGTGGGAGGAAACCCACGCAGACATAGGGAGAATATTTATCTGGATTAAACTCCATCTGCCATTTCTATGCCCAAATCACCAATCTACCTATATCCTCTTGTATCCTTTCATAATCATTGGCACTGTCAGCAACTCCACCAATCTTTGTGTCTTCTGCAGCCTTACTAATCAGACCAGCCACAATTTCCTGCAGATCATTTATATACACTACAAACAACAGAGGACCTTAGACTGATCCCTGTGGAACACCACTAGTTACCGGTCTCCATTCTGAAAAAAAACATTCTTTCACCACTACCCTATGTCTTCTATGACCAACCAGTTTTGTATCTATATAGCCAGCCCACTCTGAATCCCATATGATTTTAGTTTTTGTACCAATCTGCCATGTGAGACTTTATCAAATGCCTTACTGAAGTCCATATGAACAACATCCACACCTCTCCCCCTCATCAATGATCCTTGTCAACTCTTCAAAAAAATTCAGGTTGGTGACACATAACCTTCCCTTGTCACTAACGAGTCCATTTTCTTCCAAACAGTCACGTCTCTCTGTATCTTCTCCAAGAGCTTCCCCACGATGGACATCAAGTTCACCAGCCTATAATTTCCTGGATTATGCCTGCTTCCTTTCTTGTACAAGAGAATAACATTGGCTAATCTGCTGTTCTCTGGAATATTATTTGGATATGAATAGTCTGCATGGATATAGGGCAAAGGCAAGAGATTGGCATTAAGCAATGGAAACCACTGCAGGCATGATAGGCTAAAAGGTGTATTGCAGACACTGCGGGTGACATCTCTTATCACTTCTCTGATGATCAAGACTAGACTGATGGAGTGGACAGGTTGGGTTTGACCTGCTTTTTGAGTACAGGATATACCTGGGCAATTTTCCATACTGGGGAAAATGCCAACGTTGTATCTGTTTAGGAGCAGCACAGCTATGGGATGTGACTGGTTATCAGTGCCCCTAGCCTTTACGGTATTTCTTGATATCATGTGGACTGAGTCAAAGTGACTACTGTGTGGCAGCTGTGAACCTGGATACCGCTGAAATCATCCATTCAGCAGTTCTGGCTGAAAATTGTTAAAAATGATCCAGCTTTATCTTTGGCACTGATATGTTGTGATTCTCCATTAATGAAGACTGGGATATCTGTGGAGTCACCTCCTCCAATCAGTTGTTTAATTATCCACAACCAGTGGCAGCACTGCAGAGCTGAGATCTGTTTGCGGAGTTGCTTGCTTGATCAATCACTTGCTGGCTTTGTAGTTTAACATGCAGATAATCCTGTTTTGCAGCTTAACCAATTGACACCTCATTTTTAGGTATGCCTGGTGCTGTTCTTGGTATGCCCTTCGCCACTCTCCATGGAACCAGGTTTGATCTCCTGATTTGTTGGTAGTCGTAGAATGGAAGATATTCCAGGCCATGAGGTTGCAGATTGCGTTGGAACACAATTCTGCTGCTGCTGACGGTCCACAGTGCCTCGTGGATGCCTAGTCTTGAGTTGATAGATCTGTTCAGAGCACGATGATAGTGCCACATAGTGTAGGTATTCTCAATATGAAGACTGGACTTGGTCAACACAAGAACTGTGTGGTGGCCATGCTTGCCAATACTATCATGGACAGATGTATCTGTGGTAATTAGATTGGTGAGGATGAGGTCAAGTATGCTTTTTCTTCTTGTTGGTTCCCTCATGCTGTAGTTCCAGTATAACAGTCATGTCTGTTAGGACTTGACCAGTTTGATCAGTAGTGTTCCTACTGAGCCATTTTTGGTGGAGGACTTTGAAGTTACCCCACCCAGACTACATTCTGTACCCATGCCACCCATGCTTTCTCTAAATGTGGTCAACATGGAGGAGCACTGATTCACATTTGAGGGAATGGGGAGGGGATGCAGTACATGATATTCAGCAGCAGGTTTCCTTGCCCATAGTTGACCTGATACCATGCGATCTTTGTGTTGAGTACTCCCATGGAAACTCCCTCCCGACTGTTTATTGCTGTACCACCACTTCAGGGGTGGCGATAGTGGTATTTGAAACTTTGTCTTCAAGGTATGATTCTGTGAATATATTTATGTCAGGCTGTTACTTGACTAGTCTGTCAAGTGGAGTTTTGGCACTATCCCGCCAGATGTTAGGAAGGAGGACTTTGCAGGGTCCATAGGGCTTAGCAATTGCCTTATCTGGTGCCTTATTTGATGCCAGGTAGTACATCCGGTTTCATTCCTTTTAAGACTTTTGGGCAATTTTAGAGTCATAGAGTCGCAGAGATGTACAACACGAAAATAGACCCTTTGGTCCAACTTGTCCATGCCGATCAGATAGCCTAATCTAATCTTGTCCCATTTGCCAGCACTTAGCCCATATCCCTCTAAACACTTCCTATTCATTTACCCATCCAGATGCCTTTTAAATGCTGTAATTGTGCCATTCTCCACCATTTCCTCTGGCAGCTCATTCTATAGATATACCAACCGCTGTTTGAAAAAGTTGCCCTCTTAGGCCCCTTTTATATCTTTTCCCCTCTCACCCTAAGCCTATGCCCTCTAGTTGTGGAATCCCCCACCCCAGGGAAAAGACCTTGTCTATTTATCCTATCCATGCCCCCCACGATTTCATAAACAGTGTAAGAACATACAACTATACAGCGCAGAAGAGTCCCTTCAGCCTTCGATGTTGCGCCAATCTGTGATACCAATCTGAAGCCTGTGTAACCTACACTATTCCATTATCATCTAAATGATCCAATGATCATTTAAATGCCCTTAAGATTTGCGAGTCTACTATGTTGCAGGCAGGGCATTGCAGACCATTTCTACTCTCTGAGTAAAGAACCTACCTCTGACATCAGTCCTATTTCTATC
The DNA here is from genome assembly GCF_047496795.1 of Chiloscyllium punctatum. Classification (NCBI taxonomy): domain Eukaryota; kingdom Metazoa; phylum Chordata; class Chondrichthyes; order Orectolobiformes; family Hemiscylliidae; genus Chiloscyllium; species Chiloscyllium punctatum. The sequence continues at coordinate 36,343,839 of NC_092784.1, forward strand.
ACCCTAAAATTAAAGCTATATCCCCTCATGCTAGCCATCACCATCTGAGGAAAAAGACTCTCACTGTCCACCCTATTTAATCCTCTGATCACCTTGTACGTATCTATTAAGTCACCTCTTAACATTCTCTTTAACAAAAACAGCTTCAAGCCCCTCAGCCTTTCCTCATAAGACATACCAGGCAACATGCTGGTAAATCTCCTCTACACCTTTTCCAATGCTTCCACGTCCTTCCTATAATGCGACAATCAGAACTGTACGTAATACTCTAAGTGAGGCTGCAGCAGAGTTTTGTTCAACTGCAACATGACCTCATGGCTCCGAAACTCAGCCCCTCTACCAATAAATGCTAACACACTATATGCCTTCTTCACAACCCTATCAACCTTCAGGGTTCTATGTCCATGGACACTGAGATCTCTCCACTCATCCATACTACCAAGAATCTTACCATTAGCCCAGTACTCTGCCTTCCTGTGGTTCCTTCCAAAGTGAATCACCTCGCACTTTTCTGCATTAAACACTATTTGCCACCTATCAGCCCAGCTCTGCAGCTTACCTATGACCCGGTGTAACCCGCAACATCCTTCCGTACTCTCCTTAACTCCACCGACTTTAGTGTCTTCCGCAAATTTACTAACCAATCCTTCTACACCTTCATCCAGATCATTGATAAAAATGATAAACAGCAGTGGCTCCATCTTTGTGGTACACCATTAGCATTTGAACTCCCGGATGAACATTTCCCATCAACCACCATCTCTGTATTCTTTCAGCTAGCCAACGTCTGATCCAAACCGCAAAATCACTCTCAATCCGATGCTTCCGTATTTTGTGCAGTAGCCTATCATAGGAAACCTTATCAAACAATTTACTGAAATCCATATACACCACACTAACCACTTTACCCTCATCCACCTGCTTGGTCATATTCTCAAAGAACTCAATAAGGTTTGTGAGGCACAACCTACACTTCACAAAACTGTTTTGACTATCCCTAATCAAATTATTCATTTCTAGATGATTATAAATCCTAACTTATATTCCTTTCCAACATTTTACCCCGACGTGAAGTAAGGCTCACTGATCTATAATTACCGGGGTTGTCTCTACTCCCCTTCTTGAGCAATGGGAAACCACTTGCTATCCTCCAGTCTCCTGGCACTATTCCTGTAGACAATGATGACATAAAGATCAAAGCTAAAGGCTCTGCAATCTCCTCACTAGCTTCCCAGAGAATCTTAGGATAAATCCCATCTGGAACAGGGGACTTATCTATTTTCACACTTTCCAGAATTGCTAACATGAACCTTATGAACCTTAATCTCTTCTAGTCTAATAGCCTGTATCTCAGTATTCTCCTCGACAAAATTGTCTTTTTCTTGTGTGAATACTGACAAAAAAAAATGATTTAGTGCCTCTCCTATCTCTTCAGACTCCACACACAATTTGCCACTACTGTCCTTAACAGGCCCTCATCTTACTCAAGTCATTCTTTTATTCCTGACATAGCTATAGAAAGCTTTAGGCTTTTCCTTGATTGTACTTGCCAAAGACTTCTCATGTCCCCTCCTGGCTTTTTTTAAGTTCTCTCTTTAGCTCTGTTTGTTCCTGGCTCATTTGTAACACTCAAGCACCCTAAATGAGCCTTCACGTCTCATTTTTACATAAGCCTCCTTCTTCCTCTTGACAAGAGATTCAACTTCTTTCGTAAACCAGGGTTCCCTTGCTCGACCACTTCCTCCTTGTCTGACAAGCTGGAGCGTGTGTAGAAATTAGGCATATCCATTTGCCATACATCTTCCTGCTGTTTCTATCTTGACGTGTTCTGCACTGTGGTCATATAATCACTCTATATAATTGAATGCTGTAGCAGATTTTTGCAGAACGCAATTTACCAGTCCCTGCTCCGTACTATAATATCCATCTTCTATATTTTTCCTACCTCCTTCATCCTAACTGTGCTTTATTTTCTACTTACCTTATTTTATTGGTTTAGAAATGTAGAAACGTGGAAAACAGGCACAAGAATAGACTATGCATCCATCTGAGTCTGCTTCACCACTCAGTTTGGCCATGACTGATCATTCAAACCTGTTCTTGGTTTCTCCCTATACCCTACCAAAGGCCTAAGAAATATATCTAACTCCTTGAAAACAGTAAATGCCTTGGCTTCAACTGCTTTCTGTAAGTAGAGACTTCCACAGGCTCACCAGTCTCTGGGTAAAGAAATTTCTCCTTACCTCCGTCCTAAATCATTTACCCTGTTTCCTTTGACTGTGACCCATAGTTCTGGAATTCCCAGTCATCAGGAGGTTCTTCCTGCTTTCACTATGTCTAGTCCTGTTAGAATTTTATAGGTTTCTGAGATCCTCTCTCGTTCTTCTAAACTCACGTGAGTATTTCTGTTCATGTGCCTGCAGTATGATCCCAGGAAGCAGTCTGATAAACTTAAATCCCTTAAATCCTTTCCCTTTAAGGATTTTGATATTGTCTGATTCAGGTCCAAAGCTATTGCAGATCTTTGCCTTGCCCTAGAACTTGTCGAATTTCTTCGAAATCTGAAACCTTCCCCTCTACATTACTTTCCAAACACTTACTAAATGCTAATTTGCTACTCCTTAACTTGTCAGTAGCACTGTAAGTATTCTGAGATTATTATTATTATCCTTTTAAGTTTTGTGTTACAGAATAGATTTAGTATGTTGTGTAACTAATTTGATTAATTTGGTAGGAGAACTCTAATTCAGAAGATGATGAACAGTAGTGTTAAATTCTGGAAGGAGTGTCAAAGCTTCACTCCAATGTTTTTTTGAATCACCAAGATGGTCAATTTGTCTCTATTCTGTGCTGCTAATCAGGTTCCTTTGAACTCAAAGTAACTAATTCTGTATAAGTAAAATTTATTCTTTAAGCAAGTGGCAAAGATAGTTAACAACTAAGCTACTATTCAGAATTATGACATCATTTTAATTTCAAATTCACATTCATACACTGATAGATAGAACAACACAGTTCATTAGAGATATTTTGGATGAGAAAAATAGACAAGAAAGCAACAACACCCTGATGGGTTAAGCCTAAGTATTCAAAAGATAAAATGGGTTGACTTCTCATAGTTTCTTCGTTGTCCTGTCAACGATATCAAAAAGCTGACACTCGTGTAGTGCCAGAAGATCTTCAGCTCAGACTCTAGATTTGGAGGGGAAACTTTTAGGAACCTTGATATTTGAAACTATCAAGTTTCACAAATACTTCATTTTGAGATCTTTCAGATGATTTTTGTTTGTCACTTAATGACAGAGAGTGCTCTGCTTTTCCCTGCAAATTTTTCCAACTATCCACATGTAAATCTATGGAAACACTTAGCAACTTCAATCCATAGGCTGTTGTTATGCAATGACCAACACAGGATTTTTCCTAGTCTGTTTGTCCAGCAACTAAGTATTATAAAATCTTTATTGGATACTTCAGAAAATTATTTTATAGTAAATAGAATATAATCCAGAATTCTTTTTGATCTGTTGACTTCTTGTACCAAGAAATCACACAGTATAGCCTGTTCAACCTAAAATTGTCTGACAGTTCCACGTTCCAGTTTCTCATAGTCCATAATGGAGATTTGGAGGTGTAGTGATTATGTCACTGGACTAGTAATGTAGAACCCCAGACTACTGTTGTGGAGTCATAGGTTTGAATCCCACCAGGGGTGATAATGAAATCTGAATTAAGTGAAGTCTGAAATTAAAAGCTCGCCTAGTGCCTAATCATTGTTGATTGTCATAAAAATCCATCCAGTTTTCACATGTCCTTTAGGGAAATAAATCTTACCCTGGTCTGGCTTTTATGTGACCTTTAACTGCCCTCTCGGCAAATGGAGATGGACAATAAATGCTAGCAAAGCCAGCAATACCCACATCCAGTTAGTAAAGAAAAGTAAATATTCCTAACAATGATGCTTTTGTAAACATCTTCCATCTGAAGGGTGCACAACCATAGCACTCAAGTACAGAGAGGTATTGTGATTATTGTGGTTAAAATATGCACTAGACGATTAATTAATAAAAATAATCAGTCCTTGTGAAGCCAGATCTTTTAATTAAATGTACCATGCTCTTTAATAACTAGTAGCTATGCAAAGTATACGTTCAAAATGATTCATTATGTTCAGTAGTACTTAACAAATTCATTAGCGAGAATATTTTACTTTTGGAGATGAATGGGTATGATATCACAATGTACCTGTGACAGCCAAATACAAGAATTGGGGAGAGAATATGATCCACTTTTAGTATATGCTCTTATTATCATTTTCCTAGTGAGTTGCATGCATACATTGGCCGTCTGCTGCAGGCAGTGTGTCCAGTTCTCTGCAAGCACTAAACTGATGATCCTCTGCAGGGTACATGGATTCCATAAAGCTGGCAGATAATTCTGGCTAGAGTGTAAGTGAGTTCATGGAAAGGGTAAACAGTGGCCCAGAAGATTTTTGTGGGAACCAGATCAGCTTTCTCCTTTTCTCCCAAGAAAATCTTTAATAAAATCCATTAAACCTTCCTTTTTGGGTGATGCTATTAAAGAGATTTCTTTGATAACTATCAGTCAGGATTCTCAGTGCTTTTCACTATTTAAAATATTATTATGAATTTTTTTAAACATTTACTGTCTTGTATACATCGCCTATGAAACTGAAAAGACCAAGTTTCTTCAATGTTTTCCATTATATGAAACCTGTAAAACTAAGGTCAGCCCCATGGTTCATTCAGCATTCGTTGCTTGAAAATATTGCTCATGTCTCATTGACCAGTTTTCCAAACTAATTAGATCATTGTGAAGTTTCATCATGACCTCCTTTGATTTCTTTTCAATTGTTTTGTCTGTACTCATATTTCACTGATTTTACATTAGGGCATCAAGTCTACAAAGACTCTTGTGCCTCATTCAACTTTAATGCCCGACATGATTTGCAAGCATTACCTATTATTCCTTCAAGTTTACTGAACTTTACATTTCACTGAATAAAAAACTGCTTGCGTATTTTGTTCAGCTTCTGGTACAAACTCTGAGCTACCCCTTCTCATTCCACTGCTTTGGAAAAAATAAGTAGAATTAATCATTCAGGTTCACCACCTAAAAATACAATCAGTGGTATAGAAATGCAAGAATGATGGAACTAAACAAATATTTATTTTAAAAACTGAGTTATTGATTTGTTTCTCAAGTTTGAAATAACAACGTATCTTAGACTGTTAATGTTTATGATAAAGTGTGTAAGGAGTGTACCTAAACAATTTACTTTGTTTTTGGGAGAATTTCTCTAATGCTGTAGCAGGCTGTGACTTGGAGTTTGAATAAATATAGAATCCCTAAAGTGTAGAAACAGGCCTTTTGGCCCAACAAGTCCACACCAATCCTTTGAAGAATATCCCACCCAGACCCATTCCCCTAACTAATCCACATAGCCTACACATTCCTAGACACTATGGGACAATTTAGCATGGCCAGTTTACCTAACCTGCATATCTTTGGACCAAGGGAAGAAACCGGAGCACCCGGAGGAAACGCACACAGACACAGGGAGAACGTGCGAACTTCTCACAGTCACCTGAGGCTTCAATTGAACCTGGGTCCCTGGCATAGCGGGGCAGCGGTACTAATCATTGAGCTAGTATGCCACTCATTCCTCTACGTGCTCAGTTTAGCACGAAACTAAATGTAAGTACAAATTAGAAAACATTTTCATGGCTTCAATTCTAATATGTAATTGTGGCTATGAATCAGCAAAATATTTAAAACACAGTTTATAACTTACATGAAACAGAATTGGCTGGATGTTTGTGTTGGATTCCAAGAAAGGGTAAATTGTCATTTGAAATGCTTTTGAGGATTGAGAGTTTGGAAGGTGGTGCTAGGTAGGAATTGCACAGTTTTTAAGTCCTCCAAGGGAAATTGCGTAAGTGAGTGCTACATTTGTTTTAATGTAATTGGCATCCAGTAAGAGCATGAATGATGGTGTCATCTGGTTGGTTAGTGGAGGAAGAGAGAGATGTTTTCAACAGTGATTTTCTGTAGGACATTTATGGAAAAAACACAGGAAAGTCAAAAAAACAACCTCAAGAAATCCACGAAGGCTGAGTTCTGACATTGGAAGAATGCAGTCATAATGACTGATGGATATTATTTCTTTCAACTCTGCTGCCTTTGGCAACTTCAATTGTTAATTGGTGCTTTTTAGGATGAATACTTTTTATTGGAATAGGAAACAAGTCAATATCAGCTATGGTACAGATTGTAGCAAGTCTGCTACGCTTATGTGCCATGCTATGATGTTACTTCAGCTGTGATATTTACGTCTGATCCACACAATAGAGCTGAGCTGATACTGCGTTAGTGCACTGCAGTGTATGAACTGATTCTGGTACTCGTATTTAACATTATTTCGAAGGCATATTGTAATAAGCAAAGTTGTTGATATTAGCAACCTCAGAACAATTCTGATGGTAAATTGAGAGTTTTATTTGTATGAAAACTGTTCTCATTAGTGAACTGCAAAAATGACAAGATGTAATGTAGTGACCAATCATTTGTCTTAATCATAGTTATAGCCACAGAGCAGAGAAAGGCAAGAAAGGTTACAGTGTCAGGGAAAAGAGAATGATTCAGCCAGTCACTGGATAAACGTGTTGATCGAAGACTGGTTATGCAGTTTTTTCTTGTAAAGACATTTTTAATTTCATTCAGAATATTTTAGTGAGAGTCATTTTATGCCAGTTTTAAAGTATTGCTATGGCAGAGGCAATTTAAACACTACATTAGTTATCAAGAGAGAGGAGCACCAGTATAAACTTTATTATCACCAGCAGGACAAATTAAGCCAACAAAACCCTGCTTAAATTTGAAACCTAGTGATTTTTATGAATCATTGGCTGTATTGTCAAGCCAAAAGTGAAATAAATTGTTTATAGATTTTGTTTGCTGATTTAACATGAATGAAATATGTCTGATGCATTGTATTGACTCCTCTCGGTTACCACTGCATGTTGTCTACTTTGTCCAAAATTTTCTGTCTTTAGTCATAGAGGCAGAGAGGTCTACAGCAAAGCAAAAGGCCATTTAGCCCATTGTGTCGGTACCAGTCAAATTATTCAGCAATTAGCTCGTAGCCTTGTATGCTTTGGCATCATCACAAGTGCACATCTAAATACTTCTTTAACATTGAGGGTTTCTGTCTCTACAATCTTTATAAGCAGTGAATTCCAGATTCCCACCACCCTGTGCGTGAAAACATTTTTCCTCCCATCTCCTCTCAACCTTCCTATATGTTAGCTTAGATCTATGTCCTCCCTGATCATTGATACCTTGGGGAAATGTTTCTTCCTGTCTCCCCTATCTATGCCCCTCATAATTTTATCCCCTCTCAATCTCCTCTGTTCTAAGGAAAACAACTGTCCAATCTCTCATCATCACTGAAACATTCCACCTTGGGTGAACCTTCTCTGCACCCTCCCCATTGTTACTACAACCCTCCTAAAATCTGGATTCCAGAATGGCATAGTCTTCTAGCTGCAGCCTAACCAATGTTTTTTACAGGTCTAGCATAGCATTCCTGATCATCAGTTCAATGCCCTGGCTAATTAAGACAATTATGCCTTCCTGTATCCCATTTACTTTCTTAACCACTTTATCCACCTGTCCTGATGCCTTAAGGAACAGTATATATACACACCAAGGACCCCTCTGATTCTTGGTGCTTCCTGGGGTCCTATTGTTTATCATATATTCCCTTGCCATGTTTGTCCTGCCCAAATGCATCACCTCACACTTATCCAGATTAAATTCCATTTGCCACTGATCAGCCCATCTAATCATCCTGTCTACATTTTCCTGTAATTAGACCATAAGAAATAGGAAAAGGAATAGGCAATTCATCCCCGTGTCCCTGCTCTGCCACTCAATGGGATGAAGTCTGATTTGTCACTCCTCACGTGCACGTTCCTGCCTTTTCCTCATGACCCTTGATTTACCTACTGACCAAGAACCTATCTACCTCAATCTTAAATATACACAAGTACTCTGCCCCCACAGCTCTCTATGGCAAGGAGTTCCAAAGTCACTCAACCCTCAGAGAAGACATTTCTCCTCATCTCAGTTTAAATTAGCATCCCTTAATTCTGAGACAATTGCCTCTGGTTCTAGACTCTCCAATGAGGGGAAACATCCTCTCAGCATTTACACTGTCAAGCCCCTTAAGAATCCTCTATGTTTCAATGACCATTTTCTTCTAAACTCCAATAAGTAGAGTACTGACCTGTTTAACCTTTAATCATATACATAGAACATTACAGCACAGTACAGGCCCTTCGGCCCTCGATGTTGCGCCGACCTGTCATACCAATCTGAAGCCCATCTAACCTACATTATTCCATGTAAGTCCATATGCTTGTCCAATAACAACTTAAATGTACTTAAAGTTGGTGAATCTACTATCGTTGCAGGCAAAGTATTCCATACCCTTACTACTCTCTGAGTAAAGAAACTACCTCTGACACCTGTCCTATATCTATCACCACTGAATTTAAAGCTATGCCCCCTCGTGCTCACCGACACCATTCTTGGAAAAAGACTCTCCCTGTCCACCCTACTACCCTAAGACAATTCCTCCACATCAGAAATCATCCTAGTGAACTTTCTCTGAACTGCCTTCAATGAAATGATTTCTTTCCTTAAATGTGTTTCCTTAAAACAAGTATTCCAGATGTAGTCCCACCAGGGCCTGGTACAGTTGCAGTAAAACTTCCCCACTCTTCTACTCCAACCCTTTTGAAATAATGGCCAACAGTCCATTAGCCTTCTTGATTACCTGCTGCTTCTGTGTGCTAGCTTTCTCTGTTTCATGCACAGGTACCCAAAATCCCTTTGTGTTGCAGCTTTCTGTTCTTCTGTTGTTCTTTCCAAAATTAACTTCACTTTTCTCACGTTATACTCCATTTGCCAAGTTCTTTGTCCACTTACTTACTCCATCAATATCGCTTTGCGAGAGGGATACAAACAGTTTAAAATCTGCCTTTCCATCTATTTTTGTGTCACTTCGAAATTTTACTACAGTTCATTTGCTTTCTTCCTGCAACTCATTCATATATATTGTAAATAGTTGCAATCCTAGCATTGTCGCTGTGTAATCCTACTTGTCACAAGTCACCAATCAGAAAAAGTTCCGCTTTTCCCCCACACACTGTTTCCTGCCCATTAACTAATTCTCTATCTATTTCATATACTATATCCAACACTGTGGGCTCTTACCTTATGACTTAACCTTATGTGAGGTATCTTTTTGAATGCCTTCTGGATGTCCAAATACAATATATCAACTAAAAACCCTAATAAATTAGTCAGATGTGATTTGTCTTTCATAAAGTCATGCTGACTCCGCTTGATTAACTTATGACTTTCCAAATGTTCTGCTATTGCTTATTTAATAATTGATTTCAATATTTTCCCAAAATAGATGTTAAGCTAATCAGTCTATAGTTACCCGCTTTTTGCCTCCCTCCCTCTTTGAATAGGGATGTTGAATAGGGACATTGGTAGTTCTCCAGTTCTCTGGTACTTCTCTAGTATCCAGGGATTTTTGGAAAATTATAACCAATGCATCCACTGTAGTATGTCTTTTAGGATCCTAGAGTGGAAGTCATGAGGACCCATCTGTCTTTAGCCCCATTAATTTGTCTAATACTACTACTCTGGTGTTGGTGATGATACTAATTTCCTCTTCAGTATTAATGGTTTGTTCATATTATTTTCCATACTATATTGAGCAGAATATCTGTTTAACTCCAATACCATTTCCTTTGTTCCCCATATCCCTCTGCCCAGATTCATTTTTTGATGGGCATTTGTTAAATTTGATTTTTCTCCTCTTTTTCACATGTTTAAAGATCTAAAAGAAGTCAAAGACTATCCTATTTACTATTTACCACCCCACAAGTTTTTGTATAATCTGCAAGCTTACTGATCAGAATCAAAAGGTATGGTGCTAGAAAAGTAGAGCTGGTCAGGTAGCATGTGGGGAGCAGGAAAGCTTACTGATCAACCTTTCTATACTCTAGACTAAATTGTTTATGTAAAGCACAATTGGCAAATGCCTCAACACTGACTTCTGTGGGGCTCCAATGGACACAGGCTTCCAGTTGGAAAAACACACCTCAACCATCACTCTTTGCTTCCTGACAGTGAGCCAATTATAGCTCCAATTTGCTATATTCCCATCAATCCCATGGACTCTTATCTTTGTTATTTGTGTGCCATGCAAGACTTTATCAAAAGCCTTGCTGAAGTCCAAGTGAAGTGTCTAAAGTATTGCCCTGAGCGATACATCTAGTCACCTCTTGAAAGATTCAGTCAAGTTGGTCAGACAAAACCATGCTGATTGTTCTTGATTAATACCTGCCTCTATAAATCCAGATTAATTCTGTTTTGAATTGCTTCCAATAATTTCCCCTCCACCTAGGTTAGATGAACTGACCTGTAGTTTTCTGGTTTCTCCTTTGAATGTTCTTGAATAATTGGTATCACATTAACTGTTCTTGAGTCCTCTGGCACCTCTCCTGTTAGCCAGAGAGGAATTGAAATGTTTGCAAGTGCCCTTACTATTTCCTGCTTTGCCTCACTCAACAACCCGGGATGCATTTCATTTGGTACAGAATGTTTGACTAAGCCTGCCAGACCTCCTCTTCGTTTTTCTCCCTGACTTCGATGCCCCATATCTCACTAGTGAACACTGACACAAAGTATTCATTTAGAACACTACCTAGATCCTCTGGTTCCACCACAAATTGCCACTGTGATACTTAATGGGCTCTATTCTTTCCCTTGTTATCTTTTTGCCCTTATGCATCTTGTGATACTGTGCCTTTAAGAGAGCTGTGTTCTGTGCTGTGTATCTTGCAGAGGGTATTGCCACCTGAATATCTCCTTTAGGCAGGCAGTTAGTAAATATAGAAACATAGAAGATAGGAGCAGGAGGAGGCCATTCAGCCCTTTGAGCAACCTCTACCATCATCGTCATGATTGATGTTCCAACTCATTAGCCTAATGAATACATTCAATATTTTGGAATCAACTACTTCCTGTGGTAATGAATTCTAGAGGCTTACCATTCTTTAATGTCTCTTCATCTCTGTCCTAAATGGTCTACCCTGAATCCTCAGACTGTGACTCCTGGTTCTGGACGCACCCACTATTGGAATCATCCTCCCTGCATCTACCCTGTTTAGTCCTGTTAAAATTTTATAAGTCTGTAGGAGCTCCCACCTCATTAGTCTGAACTCCAGTGAAAACTATCCTACCTAGTTCTCTCTCTTCATTGGTCAGTCCTGTAATCCCCGGAAGCAGCCTGGTAAACATTTGCTGCACTCTCTCAAGAGCAAGAGCATCCTGCCTCAGAAAAGGAGACCAAAACGGCACACAATATTCTAGATGTGGCCTCACCAAGGTCCTGTGTAACTGCAACAACACATCCCTGCCTCTGTACTCAAAAACTTCTTGCAATGAAGGCCAATGTACCATTTCTGAAGAAGGGCGTCAATTCTCCTGCTCCTTGGATGCTGCTTGACCTGCTGCGCTTTTCCAGCAATACATTTTTCAGCTCTGATCTCCAGCATCTGCAGTCCTTACTTTCTCCAATGTACCATTTACCATCTGCTGCATCTGCACGCTTCCTTCAATGACTGGTGCATAAGGACACCCAGGTCTTGCTGCACATTCCCCCTCCCAGTTTACAGCCATTCACTTAGTAATCTGTCTTGGTTAAGCTTCCAAAGTGAATAACCCCACATGGGGCAGCACGGTTACTCAGTGGTTAGCACTGCTGCCTCACAACACCAGGGAACCAGGTTCAATTCCAGCCTCGGACGATTGTCTGTGTGGAGTTTGCACATTCTCCCCGTGGCTGCGTTGGTTTCCTCCGGGTGCTCCGGTTTACTCCCACAGTCCAAAAATGTGCAGGTTAGGTGAATTGGCCATGCTAAATTGCCCATAGTGTTAGGTGCATTAGTCAGAGTGAAATGGGTCTGGGTGGGTTACTTTTTGGAGGGTCGGTGGGGACTTGTTGGGCCAAAGGGCCTGTTTCCAAACTGTAGGGGAATCTAATCTTATTTACCAAATTATGCTGCATTTGCCATTGATTTGCATGCTTACCCAACCTGTCCAGATCTTGCTGAAGGATCTCAGTATCCTCGTCACCTTCCCACCCAACTTGGTATCATCTGCAAACTTTGAGATGTTACATTTTGTTCCCTCATCCAAATCATTAATATATATTGTGAATAGCTTAGATCCCAACACCAATCCCTGTGGCACCCCCACTAATTACTGCCTGCCACTTTAAAAAAGGCCCATTAATTCCTATTCTTTATTTCCTCTCTGCCAACCAGTTTTCTGTTCATCTCAATGTCCTTTCCCCAATTCCATGCACTTTAATCTAGCACAATAGTCTCTTATGCAGGACTTTGTCCAATGTTTTATTAAAGTCTAAATATACCACGTTGACTGCTTCCCCCTTATCAACTCTACTAGCTACATCTTCATAGAATTCCAACAGATTTGTCAAGCATGATTTCTTCTTCGTAATCCTGCCACTGCTTTCTAAATGCCCCGCTATAAAGTACTTGATAATGGATTCGAGAGTTTTCCCCACTACCAATGTTATGCTTATTGGTCTATAAATCCCTGTTTTCTCTCTACTTCCCTTTTTGAATATTGGAATGACATTAGCTACCCTTTAATCTGCAGGGACTGTTCCAGGGACTATAGAATTGTGGAAGATGATCACCAATACATCAATTATTTCGTGAGCCACTTCCTTAGGTACTCTGCGATGTAGATTATCAGGCCCTGGGGATTTATTCGCCTTGAATCCCATCAGTTTTTCGGTTCTCCCTGGGTTTTTTAAAACAAAATGAGACAAATCATAAGTGGGTGGGGTCAGGGCTCACGCAGGCACAAGAATGGTTTTAGTTATCCTTTCACTTAGAATAAGTTTTTCTGCTGGCCCTGAGCTAACAGCCTGAGTTCCCAGTTGCAATAGTGAAGTCTTAGACAGTGGGTTTTGCTGCTAGAGTGAAGGAGACCTATGTCCGGTTCCTGCTTATTGTTGCAGCTCCACGTCCAACACCAAACAAACAAACTGATCTCCAGACTTTGAGACTTAGGTCTCAGCTCGCCTCTCTATAACTGGATTGTCAACTTCTGGGCCAATAGACCGCAACCAGTAAGAATAGGCGACAACATCTTCTCCACGTTAATCTTCAACACTGATGATCTTCAACAAGGCTGTGTAATCAGTTTCCTACTATACTTCTTAGACACTCACTAATATAGAGCCAAATTTCACCCCAACTCCATTTGTAAGTTTGCTGATGACATCACTGTTGTAGGTTGACTATCAATCAATGATGAAACAGAGTACAGGAAAGAAATTGAGTGCTTAGTGGCATGGTGTAAAGACAACAATCTCTCCATCAATGTCAGCAAAATAAAGGAGCTGGTCATTGACTTCAGAAAGTGGAGTGAAGGGTTTGCCCCTGTAAGCGTCAAATGATGCTCAGGTTGAGATGGTAACGAGCATCAAATTCCTGGGAGTGATGATCACCAAAAATCTGTCCTGGTCCACCCACATTAATGTAACATTCATAGCACAGCAATGCCTCTACTTTCTCAGGAGACTAAGAAAATTCGGTATGTCCATAAAGACTCTTACCAATTTTTAGACGTACCATAGACGCACCATAAGAACGCATCCTGTCTGGGTACATCATGGCGTGATATGACAACTGCTTTTCCCAAGACTGCAAGAAATTACAAAGAGTTGTGAACACAGTCCAGTCCATCATGCAAACCCGCCTTCCATCTTTTGACTCCATATATATTTCATGCTGCCTCAGGAACGCAACCAATATGATTCCACACCAGTTATATTTTTTTCCACCCTCTTCTGTCAGGGCAGAAGATTAAAAATGTTTGAATACATGTACTAACAGATTCAAGAACACAGATTCCCACTGTTATCAGACATATGAATGGACGTCTCAAACTGTTAGTGTTGATCTCTCTCTCTCTGCACCTTCTCTGCAGTTGTAACATTGTATTCTCCACTCTGTTCTGCTATCCTAATGCACTTTGTATGTCATGATTTGTCAGTATAGCTTGCAAAATAACACTTTCCACTGTATCTTGGTACATGTGACATCCATAAATCAAATCAAGTCTTAGATGAGAGGCTTCCTCTTATAAGTCAAAAGGGGCAGATTATTTCTTTCTTCTGGACTGGAGAAACACAGTAGGTGAGAACTAGAACTTCTTTGCTGAATTGCATTTATTGCTGAAGGGTGTGGTTATGGGATGCTGCCTATATTGAAGCAGTTGATGATTCGTGGTTAAATCATATATTGTTAAGTATTGCAATAGAGTTAAGGTTATGCCTATTCTTATTTTTTTCTCCTGTAGTTTACTTGTGTTGTAAGAATAAAGTTTGTTTTGCTTAAAGCCTAGTGCTAGACCAATTGAATTACATCTGGAACACAGCGCCTTACACTTGCCTTTAAATAATCATAAAAATTACGATATAGGCTATCTCCTTACTATATTGGGGGTGTCTAGTCTGGCCCACAACAACCTGTAAAACAACTTGGGATTTTCCTTTATTTTAGCGGCAGTGTCCTTTCATGTCCCAGTTTAGCTCTCCGAACCTCCTTTTTAAGTTCCCTCTTGCACATTCAATCCTCCTCTAGGGGCCTCTGCTGTTTTGAGCCCTTTGTATCTGCCATAAGTTTCTTTTTCCCTTAATCCAATGCTGTATATCCCTCACAATCTAGTACTCATAGGATTTGATGGGCCCATCCTTTTTCTTTATTGGAATATGTTATCCTTGTACTCTCCACATTTCTTTCTTGAATGTATCCCACTTCCAAATCGAATATGATTGTATTCAAATCAGCCTTCCCTAAATTTAGAATTTTGATTTCAGGACTATTTATGCCCTCTTCCATAACAATCTTGAGTCCAACAGAGTTATGATGGCTGTCTGCAAAATGCTTCCTCACTGAGACCTCAACCACTTGCCCAGCTTTGTTCCATAAAATTAAGTACAGAACTGCCCAACCTTTCATGTCAGCACATGGCTAAGGGATGAATTGATTGATAAACATTGCAAATTTAGGTTTCTACCATTTCGAAAATGTTATTTGAACTATGTTTTATCAGTATATAATTTCTGTCAGTAAAAACATTAGTGGTCTTTGAATAAAGATACTATCAGCCTTTCGGTTGATCTACTTTTTTTTTGGCTTTGCATAGAGTTCTGCTAATGTCATAGTGTATGAAAACTAAGGAGGGGGGATGCAGTTGGGGCATATTGTCCAATATTTCACCAAAAAACAGGAACAGAAATTGGTCAAATAACACAGATGAGTGAAGCTGAGGATGAACATGGAACAGAAAAAGTGAAGAGGTTTACTCTAGGTATTCAAAAACATGAAGGGTTCTGACAAGATATGTAAAACAAACTTTCAAGTGGGAAAAGAGTCAGTTACCTGAGGCACAGATTTAAGCGAATTTTGAGACGATTTGTAGCACAGGTTGAGGTTTTGGATGTAGGTTTGCTCACTGAGTGGGAAGGTTCATTTCCAGACGTTTCGTTACCCTACTAGGTAACCTCTTCAGTGGGACTCAGGCGAAGCACTGCTGAAAATTCCTGCTTTCTATTTATATGTTTGAGTTTCTTTGGGTTGGTGATGTCATATCCTGTTCCTTTTCTCAGGGGGTAGTAGATGGGGTCTAACTCAATGTGTTTGTTGATAGAGTTCCGGTTGGAATGCCATGCTTCTCGGAATTCTCGTGTGTGTCTCTGTTTGGCTTGTCCTAGGATGGATGTATTGTCCCAGTTGAAGTGATGTTCTTCCTCATCTGTGTATGAGGATATTAGTGAGAGAAGGTCATGTCTTTTTGTGGCTAGTTGGTATTCATGTATCCTGGTGGCTAGTTTTCTGCCTGTTTGTCCAATGTAATGTTTGTTACAGACCTTGCACTGTATTTTGTAAATGACATTAATTTTGCTTGTTGTCTGTACAGGGTCTTTTTTTTTAGATTAGATTAAATTACTTACAGTGTGGAAACAGGCCCTTCGGCCCAACAAGTCCACACCGCCCCGCCGAAGCGCAACCCACCCATACCCCTACATTTACCCCTTACCTCACACTACGGGCAATTTAGCATGGCCAATTCACCTGACCTGCACATCTTTGGACTGTGGGAGGAAACCGGAGCACCCGGAGGAAACCCACGCAGACACGGGGAGAATGTGCAAACTCCACACAGTCAGTCGCCTGAGGCAGGAATTGAACCCAGGTCTCTGGGTGCTATGAGGCAGCAGTGCTAACCACTGTGCCACCGTGCCGCCCACTTTCAAGTTCATTAGCTGCTGTTTTAGTATGTTGGTGGGTTTGTGAGCTACCATGATGCCAAGGGGTCTAAGTAGTCTGGCAGTCTTTTCCGAGATGTTTTTGATGTAGGGGTGAGTGGCTAGGGTTTCTAGATGTGTTTTGACTGCTTGTTTGGGTTTTTTGCTGAGGAATCAGTAGACTGTCTTCATTGGGTACCCGTTATCTTTGAATACATGGTGTAGGTGATTTTCCTCTGCTCTGCGTAGTTCCTCTGTGCTGCAGTGTGTGTTGGCTCGATGAAATAATGTTCTGATGTAGCTTCGTTTGTGGGAGTTCAATATTTGGTCTGTATGTGTTGTTTTCCCGTTGACGCTGGTTTGAAGTTTCCCATTGGCTGTTTGCTCTACTGTGACATCTAGGAATAGCAGTTTGTTGTTGTTTTCCTCCTCTTTAGTGAATTTTATGCCAGTAAGGGTACTATTGATGATCTTGAAGGTTTCCTCTAGTTTGTTTCATTTAGTGATGACAAAGGTGTCATCCACGTAGCGGACCCAGAGTTTGGGTTGGATGGTTGGCAGAGCTGTTTGCTCAAGTCTCTGCATTATTGCCTCTGCTAAGAACCCTGATATCAGAGATCCCATGGGTGTTCCATCCAACCCAAACTCTGGGTCCACTACGTGGATGACACCTTTGTCGTCACTAAACGAAACAAATTAGAGGAAACCTTCAAGACCATTAATAATCTTATCAGTTTTTTAAAATTAACCATGTCATTTTAATTGACCTAGCCTCAGAAGATTTTACTTCTTTGACGTGTGATGTATAAAGATGGCCTTTAGTAGAGTGATGTGCTCTTCCTTTGGATGTGGGAGATTAGGGAGAGTTTCAATGTTACTGATGATTATGTGTGCAGGAAGTGTATTTGGTTGCGAATCCTATCAGATCGCATGGATCGGTTGGAGTGACAATTATAGGCAATGAGGAATTTTCAAGAACTAGGGGATGTGATGGATCGCATTTGCAGTAAGGGAGATAAACCGAGGATACGTCAGGTAGATGGGTGACCTCCAGGAAAGGTAGGAGCGGGAGACAGATAGTGCAGGATCTCCTGTTGCTATCCCCATCTCAAACAAGTTTGCTGTTTTCGAAAATGTGGGGAGTGATGGACTGTCAGGGAAATGTAGTACTGACAGCCAAGTTTCTGATACTGAGATGGTTGTAATGTAATGAGGTGTATGCCAGGTCCCAAGCGATCAATTTTGATAGGAAGCTTTCAAATCAGAGGCACAGACAAAGGTTTCTTCAGCCGACAGCGAGCCTTCATAATGGTGTGTTGTCTCCGTGGTGCCAGAATCAAGGATATCTTTGAGGGGGTGCAGAATATTCGCAAGCAGGAGGTTGTTGTACACATGAAACTAATGACACAGGAACAGAAAAGGACAAAATTCTGAGGAGAGAATTTAGGAAGTTAGGAATTTAAAAAGGAGGTCCTTGAAGGTATCAATATCTGGATTACTCCAGGTGCCACGGCTAGTGAGGGTAGGAATAGAAAATAGAGACATGAAGGCATGGCTGAGCAGCTAGTGCAGGGGAGAAGGATTCACATTTTTGGATCTTCTGGGATAGAAGTGACCTGTATAAGAAGGACGGATTGCACTTGAATTGGAAGGGCAAATATACTGATGAGGAGATTTGCTAGAGCTGCGGGCTTAAACTAGCAGGGACAGGAGAAACCAGAGAAATCGTAAGGAAAGAGATCAGTCTGAGACTGGTGCAGTTGAGAAAGGAAGCAGATCTGACAGTCAGAGCAGGCAGGAACAAAGCAGAGAACAAGGTAGAACTGTTTAATTAAACTGCATTTATTTCAGTGCAAGAGTCCTAACAGGTAAGGCAGATGAATCCAGGACATGGTTGGGAACATGAGACTGTGATATCATAGCAATTACAAAGGCTCAGGGATGGATGGGACAGGACTGGCAGCTTAATGTTCCAGGGTATAGATGCTATCGGAAGGATAGATGACAAGAGGGGAGGAGGAGTGCTGGCTTTGATTAGGGATAGCATTACAGCTGTATTTAGGAAGGATATTCCCGGGAATACTTCCAGGGAAGTTATTTGGGTGGAACTGAAAGGGATGATCACCTTATTTGGGTAACATGTTAAGTGTGCACAAGAAAATTTACTGATTCAGTATGTGGATGTACCTACTAGAGAAGATGTAAAACTTGACCTGTTCTTAGGAAATAAGGAAGGGTAGGTGACTTGAGGTATTAATAAGTTGGAGGAATAGACAGTTCAATATGGAAGATTAAGTTGAACAAAAAGTGAAGATAAACCATTTACTCCAGTGGGACAATCCAGAATGAGGGGCACAAAGTTGAGAGGCAGTTCAGGCACAATGTCTAAATGTATTTAGAGTAATTGAGATATACAGCATACATGAGGATCAGTGGTCGGCACAACATCGTGGGCTGAAGAGCCTGTTCTGTGCTGTACTGTTCTATGTTCTATGAAACAGACCCTTTGGTCCAACTCGTCCAGGCTAACCAGATATCCAAAAGTAATCTCATCCCATTTGCCAGCATTTGGCCTATAACCTTTCTATTCATATACTTATCCAGATGCCTTTTAAATGTTGTAATTGTACCAGCCTCCACCACTTCCTCTGGTAGCTCATTCCATACATGCACCACCGTCTACATGAAAAGGTTGTTACTCTTAGATCCTTTTTAAATCTTTCCCCTCTCACCTTAAACCTATGTCCTATAGTTTTGGACTTCCCTACCTAGGAGAAAAAACCTTGTCCATTTACTCTATTCATGTCCTTCTTGATTTTATAAACGTCTATGAAACCTCAGCTTCCAACGGTCCAGGTAAAATAGTCTCAATCTAGTCAGCCGCTCCCTATAGTCTAAGCCCTCCAATCCTGGCAACGTCCTTGTAAATCTTTTCTGAACCCTTTCGAGTTTCATAACATCCATCCTATAGCGGGGAGACCTGAATTGCATGCAGTATTCTAACCAATATCCTGTGTGGACGCCATGACCTCCCAACTCCTATACTCAATGCACTGACCAATATAGCAAACATACCAAATGCTTCTTTTACTATTCTATCTATCTGCGACTCCACTTTCAAGGGACTATGAACCTGCACTCCAAGGTCTCTTTGTTCAGTAACACTTCCCAGGATGTTACCATTAAGTGTATAAGTCCCGCCCTGGGTTGCCTTTCCAAACTCCACCTGCCACTCATTGGCCCATTTAATGAAGATCCCATTGTACTCTGAGGTAACCTTCTCTGTTCACCACATCTCCAATTTTGGTGTCATCTGCAAACTTACTAACCATACATCCCATGTTCACGTCGAAATCATAGTTCCATGAAAGCAGACTGTCAGGTTGTCAGGATAGTGAAGAAGGCATTTAATATGCTTGCCCTTATTGGTCAGTGCATTGAGTTTAGGAGGTCACATTGAGGCTGTTCCTTCCACCCCCCCCCAATGACATTGGTTAGGCTATTATTGGAATACTGTGTGCAATTCTTGTCTCCCTGCTGTGGGAAGGATTTTCTGAAACTTGAAATGGTTCAGAAAAGATTTACAAGGATGTTGCTAGGATTGGAGAGTTTGAGCTAAAGAGTGATGCTGAATTTGTTAGGAATTTTCTCCCTGGAGCATTTGGAAACTGAGAGGTGACCTTATACAGGTTTATAAAATCATGAAGAGCATGAATAGGGTGAATAGCCAAGGCCTTTTCCCCAGTGTGGGGGAGCCCAAAACTAGGTGAGAGGGGGAAGGTTTAAAACGGACCTAAGGAGCAGTCTTTTCACACAGAGAGTGGTGTGTGTATGGAATTAGCTGCCAGAGGAAGTGGCGGAGGCTGATATAATTGCAACATTTAAATAGCATCTGAATGGGTACATGAATAGGAAAGGGTTTAGAGGGATAAGAGCCAAATGCTGGCAAATGGGACTAGATTAGCTTAGGATATCTGGTCAGTATGGACGAGTTTGGCTGAAGAATTTGTTTCCATCCTTTACAGCTCTCTCACTCTAAATGTCTCTCTGTATTCCTTCTTCAAAGTCATATATAAATGCCCAAAAATTGAGCCGCTGATGCAGACCCTTAACGGCCTCTATTAGTTGCATCCAACTGATTTGAATAATTTCCTACTGTATCTACTCTCTTGCCTATAAACTGAGCAACTGCCAGATCTTTGTCAGATTTCTTCTGAAAGTTCATATAGGTAACTTCACAAAGACCTACTTACCATGTTTCGTACCTGTTGAAAAATTCTGGTTACTTATTTTAACACTTTTGAGATCAAAGAGAAATGTGCAGATATTTTCTGTGAATCGGCCTAAAGTTTGATTTCATTTTTCCTTTCCTAGGAAGTTTCAAATCAGGTTACTTCTGTGCATTAACATTTGCTTTACAAAAAGCCAAAAAAATTAGTATTACTTGGAATTGTAATATATTTTTTAAAATGTATATGAGATAATTTATTAATTTCAACGTTGTCATCTTTTTGAGAAATGCAAGATGTCACACGTAATGCTGTGTTGAAATGATTTACATGACAGAAAGGCAGTTGGACCTTTGGTGCTCGTGTTTCTTAGGTACTACAAGAATGTTTCTCTTTTCCCTATGGGTAAAACCATGTCAGTTTAAACAGCACAATTTAGCAGCTGAAGAGAGAAATAAAGGTGACACAGAGCATGAATGTGGTTTTGTCTTGTTTAGTCTCTGTTTCTTTCTTACTTGCACATGTACTGATCATCTTGAAAAAGCATAATCTCATGTTGACACAATTTAATTTAACTTAAAATGAAAAGAAATAATCTGGTATATCTTACCAGCAACCGCTAAACTCTATGCAACAGTAACTCTCTGATCCCAAATATACAGCGAGTGAAATGGAAACTGTTCAAGAGGAACAAATGTGGTCAGAAGATATAAAATGCTTGATATTTTTTCCTTATTTATCTGTTTCATTTAATTGTTGTATTTGTTATCATCAAAAGATTTTTTTCACCAATATTTTGTACTTTAGTCTTGCTTTGACTTGAGTTTGCCTTTTACTTCTCAAACATCTTTACCTGTGAAAGACCAGACATTTTAGAAACACGATAGTAAGTGACTTGACAGAAATACATCATTGAATATTAAAAATCCAAACATTACTAATTGGCAATCCCCAAATAAGTCCTTCAGTTCAGCAGTTCTCAGCTGACTAGACTACAGACTTACTCGACAATATCTGTGCTTCTGGTACCATCAATGTTGCAAAAGTGGCAATTAAAGATGTAGTTAAAACAAATGTATTTTGCTCTTAATAAAAATGTTTGATGTGCATTTGATGGATATCTTCAATCTCTAACCTGTTCTTTTAGCTGAAAATCGATTGAGTACTTGAGGACTCTCATTCTGTGAAATCTTCTCCCAGATGTGGTGAACTTAGTGGCAGAAAGGGCACATAATTAGGCAAGTTGGTGGCATACCCAAATCCTGTCTCTTTCTTACTGCTACCAGAATTAAGTTTTGGGTGGAGGGACTCATGGTCAACCTGCCTGTCTTGCTGTCTTTAGTGAAAAGGTTCATTTAAGGGACTTAGCCTCCCACCACTGGGATTAGCTCAGCAGCAGGCAGGCCTATCTCTGTGTAGTATTTGCGATAGCTACCATCCTCTGGAAAATGTCATCTAGGCTGCGGATCCCTCAATCACATGCATCAGTAGTTGATCAAAGGGATGGACGCTGAGATAAGAGTCCTTACTGTGAGGGGTGCTCTGGCTACAATTGGATAAGTAAGAACATAAAGAGTTTTTTACAAATACATTAAGGACAAAAGGGTAACTAGGAAGAGAATAGGGCCCCTCTAAGATCAGCAAGGCGGCCTTTGTGTGGAGCCGCAGAAAATGGGGGAGATACTGAATGAGTATTTTGCATCAGTATTTACTGTGGAAAAGGATATGGAAGATATAGACTGTAGGGAAATAGATGGTGACATCTTGCAAAATGTCCATATTACAGAGGAGAAAGTGCTGGATGTCTTGAAACGGTTAAAGGTGGATAAATCCCCAGGACCTGATCAGGTGTACACAAGAACTCTGTGGGAAGCTAGAGAAGTGATTGCTGGGCCTCTTACTGAGATATTTGTATCATCGATAGTCACAGGTGAGGTGCCGGAAGACTGGTGGTTGGCTAACGTGGTGCCGTTCTTTAAGAAGGGTGGTAAGGACAAACCAGTGAGCCTGACGTCGGTGGTGGGCAAGTTGCTGGAGAGAATCCTGAGGGACAGGCTGTACATGTATTTGGAAAGGCAAGGACTGATTAGGGATAGTCAACATGGTTTTGTGCGTGGGAAATCATGTCTCACAAACTTGATTGATATACTTGAGGAAGTAACAAAGAGGATGATGAGGGCAGAGCAGTAAATGTGATCTATATGGACTTCAGTAAGGCGTTCGACAAGGTTCCCCATGGGAGACTGATTAGCAAGGTTAGATCTCATGGAATACAGGGAGAACTAGCCATGTGGATACAGAATTGGCTCAAAGGTAGAAGACAGAAGGTGGTAGTGGAGGGTTGTTTTTCAGACTGGAGGCCTGTGACCAGTGGAGTGCCACAAGGATCGGTGCTGGGTCCTCTACTTTTTGTCATTTATATAAATGATTTGGATGCGAGCATAAGAGATACAATTAGGAAGTTTGCAGATGACACCAAAATTGGAGGTTTAGATTAGATTACTTACAGTGTGGAAACAGGCCCTTCGGCCCAACTAATCCACACTAACCCGCTGAAGCACATCCCACCCAGACCCCTTACACTTACCCCTTCACCTAACACTATGGGCAATTTAGCATGGCTAATTCACCTAACCTGCACATTTTTGGATCGTGGAAGGAAACCCACGCAGACACGGAAAGAATGTGCAAACTCCACACAGAGAGTCGCCTGAGGCGGGAACTGAACCTAGGTCTCTGGCACTGTGAGGCAACAGTGCTAACCAGTGTGCCACCATGTCAGGTGTAGTGGACAGCGAAGAGGGTTACCTTAGATTACAACAGGATCTTGACCAGATGCGCCAATGGACTGAGAAGTGGCAGATGGAGTTTAATTCTGATAAATGCGAGGTGCTGCATTTTGGGAAAGCAAATCTTAGCAGGACTTATACACTTAATAGTAAGGTCCTCGGGAGTGTTGCTGAACAACGAGACCTTGGAGTGCAGGTTCATAGCTCCTTGAAAGTGGAGTCGCAGGTAGATAGGATAGTGAAGAAGGCATTTGGTATGCTTTCCTTTATTGGTCAGAGTATTGAGTACAGCATCTTGCAGCTGTACAGGACATTGGTTAGGCCATTGTTGGAATATTGCATGTAAGTCTGGTCTCCTTCCTATCGGAAAGATGCTGTGAAACTTGAAAGGGTTCAGAAAAGATTTACAAGGATGTTGCCAGGGTTGGAGGGAGAGGCTGGGGCTGTTTTCCCTGGAGCGTTGGCGGCTGAGGGGTGACCTTATAGAGGTTTACAAAATTATGAGGGGCATGGAGAGGGTAAATAGGCAAACTGTTTTCCCTAGGGTTGGGGAGTCCAGAACTAGAGGGCATAGGTTTAAGGTGAGGGGAAAGATATAAAAGAGACTACGGGGCAACTTTTTCACGCAGAGCGTGGTACGTGTATAGAATGAGTTGCCAGAGGAAGTGGTGGAGGCTGGTACAATTGCAACATTTAAGAGGCATGTGGATGGGTGTATGAATAGGAAGGGTTTGGAGGGATATGGGCCGGATGCTGGCAGGTGGGACTAGATTTGGTTGGGATATCAGGTCAGCATGGACGGGTCTATTTCCATGGTGTACATCTGTATGACTCAATGACTCTAACATTCCTTTAGGACACCTTCACCATGCTGAACAACAGAGGTATATCACTGAAGATGGTGTAGAATGAGGAGAAAGATCATTAATGGATGCATTCATAGAAGATGTCAGTGTGACTTTGGTTATGGTTGTTTCTGCTGTTAACAACTGTAACCACAAGAAAGATATCTGATTGGGAACATTTTTGAATGAGGTTATTTATTGGTTTTGAAAGAAAATGATTTATAATTTTTGTTTTAGTAACAAGCTATGGGTCTTTTAGACTTAATACTTGAGGGAAGGGAAAAGAATTCAAAGAGATATTTGTAGAGAAGAAAGTATATTGAAAGTTAGTTTTGCTGTATGAGCTGTCGCTGTGGCCAATTACTTAAGTCAATGGACTTTAAATCCATTGCTGTTTCTTCGTACCGGTTTGAATCTTGCCAACTGGGATTGAGAGCTGGATGTCAATCGGAAGAGTGCTTCTTCCTCATTTTCTTGTTAGGGTGGTACGGTGGCTCAGTGCTTAGCACTGCGGCTTCACAGCACCAGCAACCCGGGTTCGATTCCAGCCACAGGCGACAGTCTGTTTGGAGTTTGCACTTTCTCCCTGTGTCTGCATAGGTTTCCTCCCAAATTCCAAAGATGTGTAGGTTAGGTAAATTGTCTACCATGTGCAGGTTAGATGCATTGGTCATTGGTAAATGTAGGGTAGGGGAATGGGCCTAAGTTACCTTTTTCAGAGGGTAAGTGTGGACTTGTTGGGCTGAAGGGTCTGTTTTCACACTGTAGGAACTCTATGAGCGATTTCTGATATTGAATAGTGTTGGCTCTTTCGTATAGTAGGGTTTAAATATACTATTAACACCTCCATATGGCTGAGTAACTTGTAAAAAATGTTGGAGGCAGGGGAGAAGAAATTGAGTCAATTTACATCAAACGGCACAATTTTATTTCTTTTGTCAACCGGAAGGAGTGGTCAGTTACTTATATATATTCTATTTGTGTAGCTAGTTATGACAAATAAACAATGAAAGCAAAACACAAATTTTGGTTGCATTTCCAAGGTTAAAATATCACAGTAGTTCAGATTAGTTTCATGTCTCTTTTTACCATCTTGCAACTGCTCTTTGAATGATGATTTACTGGCAGCTTCTCTATCAAGGGAGGATTATTGTGAATTCTGCTTATTGTTTGGATTGTGTTGTTTCTTACAAGAAACAATTGATGCTGGAAGTGTCAAAAGCTCCTCTGCTAATGACAAGTCAGGTACGTAATACAATGTCAAATATTTGCTGTAATTGGATTATATAGTATGGTATAAAAATGGAAATGATCGTATACATTTTTAGGCTGTGGGTAGGGCTTATTTTTTGGTGGCAGTTGTTGAGGTCAATAGATCAAGATATTGTCAGGTGTTTAATAATGTACCCAATTTATTGCATTGCTTTGGCAGAGGTTTTTATTTCACAAAAAAAAACATTGATTCTGAGATAATTCTGTCACTGACCACATTGTGGAAGATGTTTAGTGAGAATAATCTCTTCATATGCAACATGAGAATTAAGAATACAAAATCCTTTGAAGAACAGTTGGCATATTCCATATTTAACCATAAATTGTATAAAAATGCTGGAACTGCTCAGCAGTGTGGCAACATCTGTGACACGAAAAAATGCTAATGCTTCAGGCATGACCTTTCATCAAAATTGTGCACAGTTAGAAATGTAATATGTTTTATGTGGGTCAAATGAGCAAGGGATGGTGGAAAACAAAATGGATTTCCTTACAAAGGGTAGAAAATAAATGACCAAATAATTGGTCACTTTCAAAGGAGGCAGATATAGTCAATGTGCAACCTTAAATTTTTCATTATAAAATCAAGTATACAGAGTGAATTCATTAAAATAAAGCCATGGATGAAAATTATTATTAGGGAAAATGTTAGACATTGAAAATATTCCACTGGCACTGAAAAACTTGGTAGAAAATTTCATGATCAGAGAGTCTACAGACCAGAAAATAGCCCTTTGGCTGCCATTTAGAAAGCATTTGGAAAAATATATGAAAAGGAAAGGTTTAGAAATATATGGGCCAAGTGCAGGGAACTGGGGTTAGCATTGGTGGACATTTTGATTGACATGGATCAGTTTGGGCCAAAGGGCCTGAGTCTGTTCTGTAAGACTCTATGACAAGCACCAAACTGGTTTAATCCAATTTTATAACACTTGGCTTTTTATGCCTTTACATCACAAGAGCACATCTAAATACTTCTTAAATGGTATGAGGGTTTCTACCTGTACCACCCTTTCAGGCAGTGAGTTCCACATTCCCACCACTGTCTGGATGAAAAATCTTCTCAGATCCTCCCAGTTTTTAAAAACATGA
Source organism: Chiloscyllium punctatum (assembly GCF_047496795.1). Lineage (NCBI taxonomy): Eukaryota > Metazoa > Chordata > Chondrichthyes > Orectolobiformes > Hemiscylliidae > Chiloscyllium > Chiloscyllium punctatum. The sequence goes on from NC_092784.1 coordinate 36,370,519, forward strand.
ACTGCTTTAATAAAATAAATGGGGAAAATCCGTTTACCCTGATTGTGAAATCAGTGACTACAGTTCATAAACTTAAATTGTTGCTGTGAGCCTGTAAGTGGAAATTCCTTGGCAAGATGTTGTAGGAGGGAAGAATACTTCTCCACAGAGTATTTGAGGCAGACACCATTGCATCTTTTAAGAAAAAAGTGTTTAAACATTTGAAGCAAGTGAAGGTACAGACTGGTGTAGAGGACATGAGGCAGAGAGAGGGATTAGTTAATTTGATCTGGCAGAAATCATGTGTTGAACATTCTCTTAATCCTGCAAACTGTGAATCTATGGCTGAATCACATTAGATACCCTTTACCTCCCAATGGTTGGGAAGAGAGTAGCATTTGTAGAAGCTGGCAAACCACCTGCCTTCTACTTTGTGCAATGTGACATGATTAAGAGGAAAAATTAAATTATTTTAGAATTCTTTTTAAGATCGGTGCACTGCAGAACTAACTAGCATGTTTCTGGAATGTGGAAGCAAATTTGAGAAATTTCTAACTAGGTGTTCAGGTAATATGAGAGCTGACAGTGTGGGAAATTGATATGCTGTGCAATAGATTGTACTTAGCATTTGGCGAAGCATTTTGCAGGGTGTATGGACTGTGCTGCATCTAACACTGGAAAACGTAATGCTGACATACTGGTAGAAGTAACAGTGTGTTCATTTCTTTGTGGTAATTGTTGTAAAGAGAACATCATTCATCGAGTCTGAAAAGAAACTTCCAGCAATGTCACTTCATAAAAGCACTTTCATAAATTGCACTTTCACACAAGACTGAATTAGATTATATGGTTCCTTTCAAAAGAAGGGATTGTGATGTCAGGAGAAGAGGACATCAAAATACCTTGGTTGATGCATATTAGTTGATTGAGGAGGATGATAGAATTCTAGACCAGCTAAAGCTTCCACAGAAATGGCTGCTATTTAGACCAATTGGAGGTTTTGAGATTAATTTTAAAAAGACATCAATTTAATGACTGAAAGTTGTTTTCTTGTTTTGCAAGATGGCTTTATCACTAGTGTCCTTACATACAGATGAAGAAGAACTCCACTTTGACTCCACATTCATCCTAGGACAAGCTGAACAGAGACATGCACAGGAATTCCTAGAGGCCTGACATTCTAACCAGACCTCCATCAATAAACACATCGATTTGAACCCCATCTACCATCCTCTGAGAAAAAGAGCTGGAAACGATTTTACCCACTTTCAGAGACCAATGCACAAAAATAGGAAGTGGGACGTAACACCACCACTTCACTGGAGGCTCACTGATGATGTTACCTAGTATGGTGACAAAACGTCTGAAAACAAACCTTCCAGATCAGTAAGCAAGCGTACAACCTGAAGATAACTTGTACTTTAAGATATCACAGGAAATTGACAAAGATATGCTTTATTATATAGATAAAAGACATTATGTTTTCCAGAAAAATTAATTCTACTTTGCAACATTTTCTTCTTCCCAAAAATGGCGTACTTGTATATGGAAAAGAGAGAATTTAGCGCACATTGCTATGTTTCATGAAATAAAGTTTCAAAAGTCCACGTTTTAGCCCTCCTTTATCTGCTTAACTGAATTGTTCAGGATCATAGAAATTTCATGAAGTATAAAAATATAAAATATCTCTGGATGTAGGTTAGCCCTGAAAGGTTCATTTCCAGACATGTCATTACCTTACTAGGTAACATCTTCTGTGGACTTCATGCAAAGCAATGCTGAAAATTCCTGCTTTCTATTTATATGCTTGGGTTTCTTTGGGTTGGTGATGTCATTTTCTGTGGTGATGTTACTTCCTGTTCCTTTTCCCTAGGGGGTGGTAGATGGAGTCTAACTCGATGTGTTTGTTGATAGAGTTCCGGTTGGAATGCCATGCTTCTAGAAAGTCTCGTGCAAGTCTTTGTTTGGCTTGACCTAGGATGGGTGTGTTGTCCCAGTCGACGTGGTGTCCTTCCTCATCCGTATGTGAGGAAAGTAGTGAGAGAGCGTCATGTCTTTTTGTGGCTAGTTGGTGTTCACATATCCTGGTGGCTAGTTTTCTGCCTGTTTGTCCAATGTAGTGTTTGTTACAGTCCTTGCACAGTATTTTGTAAATGACATTAGTTTTGTTCATTGTCTGTATAGGGTCTTTCAAGTTCATTAGTGCTGTTTTAGTGTGTTGGTGGGGTTGTGGGTTACTATGATGCCAAGGGGTCTGAGTAGTCTGGCAGTCTTTGATGTAGGGGTGAGTGGCTAGGGTTTCTGGACGTGTTTTGACTGCTTGTTTGGGTTTGTTGCTGAGAAATCGGCGGACTGTGTTCATTGCGAACCCATTCTTTTTGAATACATGGTATAAGTGATTTTCCTCTGCTCTGCGTAGTTCTTCTGTGCTGCAGTGTGTGTTGGCTCGTTGAAATCATGTTCTGATGTAGCTTTGTTTGTGGGTGTTGGGATGAACTTCATGGTCCCGATGATCCTCTTGAATAGTTAACTCAAATATGTGACAGGGCACTGCAGACTGTTACAAACACATCTGATAGAATAAGGTGCTTCATGAGGGCTAAGTACTTCTTTATCTAAATACAATGTGCCATGTATAAGGAAGGGAAATATTATAAAATACAACAGGCCATAACCTTTCAAACACATCATCTATTTTCATTAGAGAAATTTCCTGGCACAATGGGGTTTTGTTATTGTTGAATTCAGAGGTGATACAGCCTCTTCTTGAACTTTGATCTGTTGTTAATAATAGTAAATTATTTCTCCTTATTCTATCCCTTCCTTCCCTGCCATTTAATTTGTTTCTAATTTTTCAAGATTGTACATTAATCTTGCAACTCAATGTGGTTATCCATAAAGGAAGTTTCAATGTTGCTCAACTGAGTTCAAAAGCAGAAAGGAAGTATACTTCTCGCCTTCTCATCTTGCTAGCTTTTAGTACGTAGGGAAATTTAGCAAAGTCTTAGTAGTTTAGTTTAGTCAGAGAGGTTTATTCTTATCATCCCCAATCAGATGGAAATTTCCTCCATCCTATATGTAGTGAGAAGGGAAAATAATTGGGCGAGTTGGCTCGAGAGAAGTATTTGCCTGCTTGTTGCCACCTCACCATTTATCTACATCATTATCCATATGGCTGTCACACGTAAACAGATGTGGTAAGCAATGTCACTTGGCTACAACAGAACAGGCCGCAGGAAGCGTCTGCGTCTAGGCATGTGCCATCACTTGTTTTGCACATCACGACATCACCTTTGGCACATTCGCTGCTGACTGTGGGGGTCTTGGGAGGCAAGGCTGAGACTACGTTCCTGGCAGAAGTGAGATGAATGTTAGTGCTTGGAGTGGTATCTGATTTGAGGCCTGTATCAGGAGCCTGCCTCTTTTTTTTGCCAGGGTGTGTGGGGGAGCAGAGAAGATTAGGAGGCTGTTGGTGAGAATGTCAGCTTTCTTTCTGCTCTTTGCGCTATCTGGAAGTGGAGTCTCTGCCTACTAATTAGATGCTGGACAAAAATGTCCATTGGGGATTTCTTTTGACTTGTCATTGATTAAGGTTCTTAACTGATCAATTAATGACACTTAATGGTCTTAGCTTGACAAGCTCAAATAACAGCCTTCCCAACAGATAAGCAAAATGGCTGGTTTTCAATTGGGATACCAGGGTAATCTGCCTGCTGGGTTGTGGGTTCTTCCAACCCCTTTGAAAAAAGGGTCAATATTCCATTAGCCTTCCTGTTTACCTGCTGCACTTGTGTGCTAGTTTTCTATATTTCATAAGTATCTGCTAATTGGCGTTTGGTTAGCTCAGTTGGTTTAACAGCTGGGTTGCAAGACAGAAATGAGAGAAAGAAAGATATTTACATTGTTAGGGGATAGGAAGTAGTTTTCTACCAGGATTGACTCTGGGAGCAATGCTGTTCATAGAATCATAGGGCTCTGCAGCACAAAAAAGGGCCTTCAGCCCATCAAGTCTGCGCTGATTTTTTAAAAAAAGCACCTAACTATTTTAATTCTATTCTGTAGCTCTTGTCGATAACTTCATAGACCTTGGCATTGAAAGTTTGCATCTAAATATTTCTTCAATCTTATGAGGGTTTCTGACTGTACCACCCTTACAGGCAGTGAGTTCTAGGTTCCCACCACCCTTTGGCTTAAAAAAAATCTTCACATCTCCTCTTACCTTAAATCTATGTTGTCAGCTCATTGATCCTTCCACCAAGGGGAAAGGTTTCTTCCCATTAACTTTGTATATGGACCTCAAACCTTGACTCTGCTTTCTCTTCACAGATGCTGCCAGACTTGCTGAGTTTCTCCAGCAATTTCTGTTTTTGTTTTTATCCCAGTCTATCTATGTTCAAAAACTAAATTTCTTCAGCCAGAGCAACATCTTGATAAATCCTTTCCAATGAAATCACGTCCGACCTATCATGCGGTTTCCAGAACTGCAAATCTATGGCCTAATCAACATTCTACTTAGCCACTTTATCTACGTGCCCCACTATCTTTAAGGGATCATTAGATGTGTGCACCTGCACACAACTGCATTAACAATTTTTTACTAAAAATCAGATAATGTCAATTGCAGGAAATTTCATAGAGTACATTTCTCACTGAGCTCTAGTGGTTATCTCATGCAATTCCACACAGCTCATTTCTCTACGTATGCACCATACCTCTACAGCATCAAAGTCATGCACTCAATGTGCACTCACAGTGGTGGAAGTGCTTGCAGCTGCAGAGACCTTCCAGGATTCACAACAATAATTTCAAAACTCCAGCTATACACCTGTTCAAATGCTGCAAGCCAAGAATAGCCCATTACAGTTGCTCTGTGAGAAGAATCAGTCTGAAAATGTCCCACAAAAGTCCCACAAAAGTAAGTTAACACATCAATTTGCTAACAAGGCAGCTGAGGTCCTGGTGTGTCATCCTCTTTCCTACAGATAGGCAAAAAAGACTTTGCTTCCAGACATGGTTAGCCTCTTTTGAAGTTACCACCTTAGTCAATGCAGTGTCCATGGTCCAGAACAATGCCCAGCAATGAAGAAGAAAGGTATTGACTTCCTGTGCTCTGCATGGATAAGTACATCTTGTCTCTGCATTGTACATAGAACATAGAACATTACAGCGTAGTACAAGCCCTTCAGCTCTCGATGTTGAGTCGACCAGTGGAACCAATCTGAAGCCCATCTAACCAACTCTATTCCACTCACATCCATATGCCTATCCAATGACCATTTAAATGTCCTTAAAGTTGGTGAGTCTAGTAGTGTTGCAGGCATTGCATTCCATGCTCCTATTACTCTGAGTAAAGAAACTATCTCTGGCATGTGACCTATATTTATCACTCCTCAATTTAAATCTATGCCCTCTGGTGCTAGCCATCGACATCTGAGGAAAAAGGCTTTCACTGTCCAACCTAATTATCTTATATGTCTCAAGTCACCTCTAAAGCTGCTTCTCTCTAAAGAAAACAGCCTCAAGTCCCTCAGCCTTTCCTCATAAGACCTTCCCTCTATACTAGACAATGTCCTAGTAAATTTCCTCTGAACCTTTTCCAAAGCTTCCACATGCTTCCTATAATATTCCAAATGTGGCCACACCAAAGTTTTGTACAGCTGCAGCATGATCTCGTTCTGAAACTCAATCCCTCTACTAATAAAAGCTAACACACTGTTTGCCTTCTTAACAACCCTACCAACCTGGGTGGCAACTTTCAAGGATCTATGTACCTTGTCACTGAGATCTCTCTGCTCATCTACACTACCAAGAATCTTACAATTAGCCCAGCACTCTGCACTCCTGTTACTTCTTCCAAAGTGAATCACCTCACACTTTTCTGCATTAAACTCCATTTCCCACCTCTCAGCCCAGCTCTGCAATTTATCTATGTCTCTCTGCAACCTACAACATTCTTCATCACTATCCACAACTCTACCAACCTTAGTGTCATCTGCAAATTTACTAACCCATCCTTCTATGCCCTCATCCAGGTCATTTACAAAAATGACAAACAACAGTGGAGCCAAAAGAGATTTTTTCAGTACTCCAATAGTAACTGAATTCCAGGATGAACATTTCTCTTCAACCACTACCCTCTGTCTTCTTTTAGCTAGCCAATTTCTGATACAAACCACTAAATCACTCTCAATCCCATGCCTCTGTATTTTGTGCAATAGCCTACTATGGGGAACTTTATCAAATGCCTGACTGAAATCCATTTGCACCACATCAACCACTTTACCCTCATCCACCTGTTTGGTCACCTTCTCAAAGAACTCAATAAGGTTTTGAGCCATGACCTATCCTTCACAAAACCGTGTTGACTAACAATAATCAACTTCATCTGCTCAAGCTGATTATAAATCCTATCTCTCATAACCCTTTCCAACACTTTACCCACAACCGAAATAAGGCTCACAGGTCTACAATTTCCAGGGTTGCCTCTACTCCCCTTCTTGAACATTGTAAGCAGCATCTTCTCTCAATGGCTTTCATATATCTCATTCCCTCAGAATACTAACCTTTTCTGTCTTCTGTGCTTTCTATTCACTCACTCAGGATGGTCAGGATCTTTCCTGCATCCCGAGACCAACAATTGCACTTGCATCTCTCTCAGTTCCTCCATTTGTGTTATGATACAGGGATAGCAAGCCAAATCAAATCAACCACACTAGCACTGCATACACAATGCAGTGTAATTAAAACATTCAATGATGCTGGAAATTGCTCAAATGTTCCTAACCTGACTTTACCAATAACAGATCTTGAACACCAAAACACCAAATTTATAACAAATAATGAATTTATTACTAATAATGTAACTTTTGTGGAACACAGATAAACTACAAGGCAATCTAATTAATATCAATGATCTAAGCCCAATCTTCTTTGAACCTAAATGATTTTGGATTTTGTTTGTTTCATATGTCCAGTTCATATCTGTAGTTGTTTGTTTTATACTTTGATCATAATCTACCCCTCATTGACAGATAGAATTAATGAATAAATTAGATTAGATTAGATTCCCTACAGTATTCCCTACAGGTCATTCGGCCCAACAAGTCTAACTGACCCTCTGAAGAGTAACCCACCCAGACCCATTCCCCCACCCTCTATTTACCCCTAACTAATGCACCTGACACTATGGGCAATTTAGCATGGCCAATTCAACTGACCTGCACATTTTTGGACTGTGGGAGGAAACCGGAGCACGCGGAGGAAACCCACGCAGACACAGGGAGAATGTGCAAACTGTACACAGTCGCCTGAGGCAGGAATTGAACCTGGGTCCCTGGTGCTGTGAGGCAGCAGTGCTAACCACTGAGCCAATAAAAAGAAAATAAAGAATCATTGTATTCTCGCGTGATAACTGTTTCAATGATAAATCCCAGGCCTTCATGAAATACTTGGATGGTGGTTTGTATTACATACACATAGGATTATATATTAAGCTTGAATTCTGAAGTCACCAGTCAACTCAATCTGGATACTTGTAATTATTTCTTACTTAATTTTCTCAAAACTTTCATCAAGTCGTTAACTAGAAAATACCTAGAGAAAACAAAACCGAAAGACAACCCAGTCTGGAAACTTCGAAAACAAAACTGCCTCCTGCCCAAAACCCAGTTAGAACCAGTTCACTCTTTTGTTTACTCTTTTTTTCATGTTCTCTGTGGTTGGCTGACCAGCATTAGTCCTCCCTTGATTAACCAATTCGCCCTCCAACCTTCCACCAGACCCTGAGCATGACAACGTGTCTGTGCTGATATGTTGATATGTCCTCAGAGCAGCAATTAACTCTATTATTTTTCCAGGCCAGTGCCCAACAGCAAAGGTCTTTTGTTCTCTCCTTTTTTTTAAAGAAAGCTACTGTTTAAAGTTCAGTTCCCACTACAACTCATAGTTCCAAACCAAAAATAGAAAAAAAAAGAAAAATAGTATTTACTATCCCTCCTCAGATGTTAAACGTTCTGTAATTAGCAAAGGTCTCAATTTTATCCCTCTGTGTTCCCACCTTAATGAATTTCGGGTGCAACATGACATTGAAGTCTTCTTCCATTCTTTTGCCTCTGTCTCCTGAGTCCTCCTCCCACCTCCAATACTATCACCTGGACTTCTCACTCTGGCCTTTTATCTGCACTCAACCTATTAGATTGAGAATTGTCGCCATGACGTTGATCACTTCAATTTCTCTGCTTCCCTCACTATGCCAACCTATCTCTCGTGAACTGACTGCACTCAGTGCTCTCAGATCCAACCCGACTTGGTAATTAAGCCGACTGACAAGGATGGTGCTGTTGTTGTCTGGCAGACTGGCCTTGATGTTTAAGAGGCTGAGGGCGAGCTCTCAGATACCTCCTCCTATCTCCCCCATCATGGAACATCAGGCCATTGTGTCCACAATGGTGACTAGCCTCATTTCATCTGGTGATACCCTCCCCTCTCAACAGCATCCAAGCCCATCATCTCCCAACCCCGCACAGCTCGCTTCTACCTCCTTCCCAGAATCCACAACAGGACTGCCTGGGCAGACCCATTGTTTCTGCCCACTCCTGCCCCAAATGACTCAACTTTTCTCACCTCAGCTTGCTTTTTCTCTTCCAGTGTCCAGTTCTTTCTCAATTTCATCTGCAATTCTTCTGACACTTGACATTAGTTTCACAATTTCCATTTTGCCCCCTTTTTACTCTGAATGTTAAGTCCCTTTACCTGTTATCCTCCATCAAGATTGTCGCAGGGCTCTCTACTTCTTCCTGAAAGAGAGGCCTGAACTGTCCCCATCCACCACCACCCTCCACCTCGCTGAGCTTGTCCTCACCCTGAACAACGTGGGCGGCACGGTGGCACAGTGGTTAGCACTGCTGTCTCACAGCGCCAGAGATCCGGGTTCAATTCCAGACTCAGGCGACTGACTGTGTGGAGTTTACACATTCTCCCTGTGTCTGCGTAGGTTTCCTCCGGGTGCTCCGGTTTTCTCCCACAGTCCAAAGATGTGCAGGTCAGGTGAACTGGCCATGCTAAATTTCCCGTAGTGTTAGGTAAAAAGGGGTAAATGTAGGGGTATGGATGGGTTGCGGGTCGGTGTGGACTTGTTGGGCCGAAGGGCCTGTTTCCACACTGTAAGTAATCTAATCTAAAAAAAACCTTACTTTTTAACTCCCCTCACATTCTTCGGGTCAAAGGGGTGACCATGGGTATCTGCATGGTTACCAGTTATGCCTGTCTCTTTATCAGGTATGTGGAACATTCCTTGTTCTGGTCCTATTTCGACCCCTAGCCACAACTCTTTCTCTGATATATCAATGATATCGTCAGTGCTGCTTCACTCTGTCATTCATAATTTGAAAGGTTTTATTGATTTTGCTTCCAATTTCCACCCCACTGTCACCTTCACCTGGCCCATCTCTGACTCCTCCCTTCCCTTTCTTGACATCATTCTGTTTCTGGGGATAGGCTGGCAGTCAGTATCCACAAGGAGAATGTGTGGACTGCAGATGCTAGAGATCAGAGTCGAGAGTGTGGCACTGGAAAAGCACAGCAGGTCAGGCCGCATCCAAGGAGCAGGAGAATCAACATTTCGGGCGTAGGCCCTTCCTGTTGGTAGGTACCTAGAACGTGTTGCCAGCAGAGGTGTTAGAGGCAGGCACGGTAGATTCATTTAAGAGGCGCCTGGACAGGTGCCTGAGTAGGTTGGGAGCAGAGGAATGCAGATGCTTTGGAATTGGGCAATAGGTTTGGACACTGGATTTGGATCGGCTCAGGGTTGGAGGGCCGAAGGGCCTGTTCCTGGGCTTAAATTCTGTTTGTTCTTTGTTTTCCTGCTCCTCGGATGCTGCATGACTTGCTGTGCTTTTCTAGCACCACACTCTCAACATCAATATCCACTACAGTTACTTTGACTATACATCCTCCCACCACACACCTTTTCCACTCTCCCGGTTCCTTGGTCTTCATTGCAGCTGTTCAGATGATGCTAACTTCGACAAGGGGGCCTTCTGAAATGTCCACCTTCTTCCTCAACCGAGGATTCCCCAGCACCGCAGTTGTCCGCTATTCATTCTCCGAGGCTGATAGTTATCCACTTCATTGTCTGCCCACTGTTCTCTCTCTTTGGGCTCTATCTCCACCTATCATTTACTCCTTACGCCCTCCCCCACCCTATCTTCTAAATAAAAAACAACTTTTTCCTAGCTACCATTAGTTCTGAGGAAGGGTCAGTGGATCTGAAATGTTAATTCTGATTTCTCTCTACAGATGCTGCTAGACCTGCTGAGCTTTTCCAGCAATTTCTGTTTTTGTAAAAGAAAAATAGTGATTGTCTCAACACGTCTCGTGGTCGGAGAAAATAGGCCATGATAGGGATGAAAGAGCCAATATTAGAGTGGTGCTGGAAAAACACAGCAGGTCACACAGCATCCGAGGAACAGGAAAATCGATGTTTTGGGCAAAAGCCCTGCATCAGGAAAGAGCCAAGACAGGCAATGGGCTACTCAGTATTTGTCTCCTCACCCATGAAAGGAGAAGATTCTTGAGCTTCACTGAAAGCTTAGAATTGCTTTTGTGGGGATATCCTGGCAAACAATAAGTTAGGGTGGTAAAGAAGGTGGTACCATGTTTGCCTTTATTAGTTGAGATATTGAGTACAAGAGCCAGGAAGTGATGTTGCAGCTTTATAAAAGTTTGGTTAGGCTGCACTTATTATATTATTCAATTATATTCAATTCTGGCTGCCATACTACTGGAAGGATGTGGAGGCTTTGGCGAGGCTGCAGAAAGGTTTATCAGGATGCTGCCTGGGTTAGACGGCATGAGTTGTAAGGAGAGGCTGGACAAACAGGGGTTGTTTTCTCTGGAACGGTGGAGGTTGAGAGTAGACCTGATTGAAGCTTATAAAATGATGAGAGGCATAGATAGCGTTGACAGAATCTTTTTCCCAGAGTTGAAATGTCTAATACTAGAGGGCATGCGTTTAAGGTAAGAAGGAGAAAAATTCAAAGGAGATGTCAGGGTAAGTTTTTTCATACACACAGCAGGGGGTACCTGGAGCGCACTGCCAGCGGTAGTGATGGCGACAGATACGATAGGGGTTTTTAGATGAGCACATTAATAAGCAAGGAATGGAGGGTTATGGACCATGGACGGGCAGAAAGGATTAGTTTAATTTGGTGTCATGGTCAGCACAACATCCTGGGCCAAAGGGATTGTTCCTGTTCTGTACTGTTCTATACTCTATTTATTGTAATGCTAGATTTCTAGTAAATGACTGCAAGCATAATAGCAAGAAATACTCCCTGCAAATGTTTTTAGTACAGAACCATCTGAGGTCTATTATGTCATTAACTTCCAAAGCCAATGTCAACTCATCACGCTAATCAGCTGTGTGAAACCTCAGAAGAAATGCACAGCCGTGTAGCTTAGAGAGCAAGAATGAGAACTTCTCACCCCATAACAACTGCCACTTACCAAAAAAAGGCTGCAGTGGATATAAAGTAATAGTTCTGACATTTTATAACTTGAGATATGAAGTGAGCAGCTCCTGGATTTTGTGCAGACTATTGGACCTTGGAATCTGATTATGAATTGTCTTCATTGTCTCTTTGTTTTGGATGTTTTCTGTGCAGTGGACACAGACATGACAACAGCTTCTAACAATGGGGACTTTCTAATGACTTTATGTGTGCAATATCAAAAACAAAGTAACTCCGTGTACAGTAATGCAATGATTCAGCATTTAGAATCCCTACAGTGAGGAAACAGGCCCTTCGGTCTAACAAGTCTACACCAACCCTCCAAAGAGTAACCCACCCCCTGTTCTTCTATATTTAATCTTGACTAACACACCTAACTTATACATCCCTGAACAATATGGACAACTTAGCATGGCCAATTCACCTTAGCTGTACATCTTTGGATTTTGGGAGGAAACCGAACAAACCCACGCAGACACAGGGAGAATGTGCAAACTCCACACAGACAGAGGTTCCCAAGGCTGGTATTGAACCCTCATCCCTGGCACTGTGAAGCACCATGCCATTCATACAAATGCTAGTGGTGTGTGGCAGACATTTTTCACTTTGAATGCATACTTTTAATTAGGAATTAAGATGGAGGGTTGCGCTTCCTGGAGTGAGTTGCTGAGTCTGCCTATCAATCTAGTGACCTCGGAGAAAGTGAGGACTGCAGATGCTGGGGATCAGAGCTTAAAAATGTGTTGCTGGAAAAGGGCAGCAGGTCAGACAGCATCAAAGGAGAAGAAGGGCTTATGCCTGAAACGTCGATTCTCCTTCTCCTTTGATGCTGCCTGACTTGCTGCGCTTTTCCAGCAACACATTTTTAAAATCTAGTGACCTCCCAAAGTTTCACTTTCTTTTCCGTCTGTGGCTTACTCCCTGGAATGTAAGGCTTCAGACCCCGAAGCTGATCATCTTAAGTGCCTGACTGTGTCCAAACCCTGAACTGAAATTAGACAATGCCATGACTGATTATGCTGGTGCTCTTGATTGATGACCATTTTGAGTGAGATGCCAGTGCATATGGAGTTTAAATAGTTATTCACCATTCCCACCCTCTCTGCCTCATAGAAGCTAGGGTAATGGTGATTGTTGATGCCTCACCTACCTGCTTCAAATCATCACCAGTCTCCATTCCATATGTGCAGTACATCCTGCCCTCCTGATTCTTCACCTTCTCTCATCCTTGTATGTTAGTTGCCTCTCTCCTTCACAGTTTTCATCCTCTTTGCCTCCTAGCATGCTGTCTGTAATCCATGCAAGTGACTTTCCTACCACAGCAGTGGCCCCTAATAAACCTCTTGACTTTAACGACTAGACCTCCGGACTGACTGTGGTCCACTGACTAATAAGAACTAAACAGACTCCTTCCTGATATCTGTGTAGCTCCTTAATTGACTCACCAGGCATCACTACTCTCCTGACTGGTTACATTGGACCTACAGAATTGACAGTGGCTTACTCCCTGGAATGTAAGGCTATGAACCCCGAAGCTGATCATCTTAAGTGTCTGACTGTGTCCAAACCCTGAACTGAAATTGGACAATGCCATGACTAATTGTGCTGGTGCTCTTGATTGATGACCATTTTGAATGAGATGCCAGTGCACAAAAAGCAGAGATGCTAGAAACACTCATGGATATGCACAATGAATGAGCACAAACAAAGTATGCTTAGAGTCCTGGGCCAAAGAGCTATGCACCGGGTCTCATGCATGAGGTGGATTCCTATTCTTGTATGCATAGCGACCTTGTAGAAGCATTGTAATATAAGGTGTCAGTGAACTCCAAGCGCAGTATTGAAGTGGTGCATTGAATTATATGTAATTTGGAGATGTGCCATGATGATGTGGTGAGGCTGATGCATGTCTGATGCCAGCATCCAAGGATAGGGAAGGAGAGGCTCGCTCGTGGAGAATTCTGATCAGGTAGTGGTCCAGAAGAGCAAGCAACAACCTAAGACTGTCGTGCCAGGAATTGTCACTGTGTAGTTTCTCTCCACTGCCTGTTAAATAGCAAACTGCATAGAAATTAAGAAAGAAGATAAAGATGTAAATAGGCCTCTCGCCACTTGCTAGCTAGATTCTCGACTCACGTGAAACCTTGGGTGGAAAACCAAACTTTTTCTAAGTATTATGTATCTAATTTTTCCAATTTTGCTATATTTTCATAGCTTAACTCACCATTGCCAATGTAGTTGAGAGTGAGATGATTCTGCCCATTATTTCTAAATTTGCTGATGATGCCAAATTTGGGGAGAGGGCTTTGATGCAAAATCAATTATGAGGAGGACTGCAACAAATTATAGAAAAGCACATTAATAAATTTTACGCACAAACGAATATTTGGCAAATGAAGTTCATGAAGAATTGTTAGGTTCTCTTCTTGAAATTCTTACATGCTTGATGCAACTGCAATATGCCAGCTTCTGTGAACAGTCACGATTTATTTACGCAAGTCCAAGCTTTTGGAGGATCACTTAACACTCTTCACGATGCTTGCAGAGCATGTCAAGCGAGGCTGTCTGATCAAGGGAACCTTCTTCTCTTTATATAGGGTTTTACATCACAGTCAGTCATGCATACAAGACACAAACCCCTGCCACTCCCCCATCGTAACATGCCTTCCAAAAACAATTAAAGACTATTTCCAGAAACAATGTGTGATTGGGATATTTCTCAAAACAATGTATGATTAGGTTATTCCTTACACTGAAGCATTTACAAAGTATGATTAGATTGTCACACCCTGCCTACAAGACAGAAGAACAACCCCCCTCCAAAACCACCAACACCCCAGCCCCCCCAACCCCGGGACACCCAATTTCCTACAAGTCAGCAGAATAATTAACCCTTTGAAATCTCAGAGAGAAATAGTACACTTTGATTGGAATGTTGAGGTCACTTATTACTTGGAAAATGCAAATCTAGTTGGGGTGGAGGAACAACAGTGCCTTAGAGTACAATTACATCAATCATTAAATGTTATACAAGACTAAAGAAAAAGCAAGCTCATGTTTCATTTCTCAAGATTTAAAAGTAAAGAAGCTGTGTTGAAATTATTTGGCACTCTTTTTACAATGCTGCATACTGTTTCGGTTATTGTCTTGTAAAATGACATAAGAAATGTGTGAATACTCATATACTGGATTAGATTAAGTACTTACTTTATAGAGTCATCTGGAAATTTTCCAGAATCTTTATTCCTTGTGTCCACTTTTCCTTTACTCTATGCATATAATCGATATATAGTTGGGTAGAATGTGGCATTAGGTACTTTGAATTATTACTGCCGTTTTGAGCACCACAACAGTACTCCTTACATTGAGTGAACAAGTGTAGCAGTACTTCTGTGCATTCATGGCTGTAGTTTGATGTGATGGTTAACAATTCACCCAACAGTCGCTGCACTGAACACTGTGTGTTATAGTGCCAGCCTTCTTGCTCTCATCCTCTGCTTTTTTGAGAATTCTGCATCTGTTCTGAAAATCCTCATATCACGCGATATGTTTTGACATTTCAACCAAACCCTTTATTTCAAATGATTAACAATGAATAATTGTGGCTCTTCTAATTTTATAATCCATGTACTCATCTACTCCTTCAAGGGCTATTTATCCAGTTTGATCACACTTCCATATCTCAAATTCTGGTTGCTATGACTTAATGTAGCTGCATCAATATTTTATCTTGTAATTCATTGTCAGGAGGT
Organism: Chiloscyllium punctatum; assembly: GCF_047496795.1. Lineage (NCBI taxonomy): Eukaryota > Metazoa > Chordata > Chondrichthyes > Orectolobiformes > Hemiscylliidae > Chiloscyllium > Chiloscyllium punctatum. Next base: position 36,385,760 of record NC_092784.1, read on the forward strand.
AGCCGACACTAACAGAGTAGTTGAGTAATTTCCCATTCCTACTACAGGTGCAATTTTTTCGTCATTTTTTTGGGTTATCGGACCAAGCTTCTGGAATGCTCATCTACTGACCATAACACTACACTAATCTACCAATACTTTATGGCAAACCTTTGTGCAAGCAACAATCCATATAGCTGCTTGCTAGTCTTCGCTACTCCACAATTAATGTCTGTTAGCTTCTGTTTTCACCTTGTATCACATCTTCAACAATCCAGTATTTATTTGCAAAGCACTTTTGGTTTGCTGATTAGTGATTCAAATTGACTATTCCTTGATTCATACCATAAACCTAAAGGGTTTCAACTTTGTCATATGCATGTTAGTAGGCAATGCTTTGTCAGCGCTGCAACAAGAACAAAATTGGTTCTGACCCATTGATTAAAGCTAGGTTAACTATACATACATTTTGGAGCTCCACATTGTGTCCTTTCTATCCATGCAACCATGCAGTTTTTGTGCGATAGTTAATAGACTCTCATTTTTTATTTCCTGTATTGCCAGTTTCCAGTGAATAAAATGGTTTGGGATTTGATTTGATTTATTGTTGTCAAATATAGTGAGATACATGAAAAGTGTTGTTTTGCATGCTGTACAGGCAGATTGTACCGCACAAAGTGCAGCAGAACAGACTGCAGAATATAGTATTACAGATGCAGAGAAGATGCAGAGAGAGAGATCAACATTAATATTTGAGAGCTCCATTCAAAAGTCTGATAACAGCAGAGAAGAAGCTATTCTTGAATCTGTTTGCATGTGTATTCAAACTTTCATATCTTCTGACTGACAGAAGAGAGTATAACCAATGTGGGATGGGAGTTTGATTATGTTGATTGCTTTCATGTATCTAAGTTTGTAGAAACATTCTGTAAAAGTCTGATTGAATTACATTCATTATATTGAACATGGAACAGAGAGCAGTACAACACAGTACAGGCCCTTCAGCCCTCAATATTGTGCTGACCTTTTATCCAATTCTAAGATCACATTAACCTCCATACCCCTCATTTTACTATCATCTATGTGCATATTTAAGAGTTGCTTAAATGGCCCTAATATATCTAATTACACCACCACTGCTAGCAGTGCATTCCACACACACACACACCTCCTAAACCTTCCTCCAATTACCTTAAAATTATGCCCTCTCATGATAGCCATTTCCACCATGGGAAAAAGTGTCTGGCTATCCACTCTATCTGTGCCTCTCATCATTTTTTACACCTTTATCAAGTCACCTGTCATCCTCCTTTGTTCCAATGAGAAAAGCCCTAGCTCCCTCAACCTTTCTTCATAAGACGTGCACTCCAGTCCAGGCAGCATCCTGGTAAATCTCCTCTGCACTCTAAAGCTTCCACATCCTTCCTATAATGAGGTGACCAGAACTGAACACAATATTGCAAGTGTGGTTTAACTAGGGCTTTATAGAGCTGCAGCATAGCCTCATAGCACTTTAATCTCAATCCCCCTGCTAATGACAGCCAAGTCACCATACACCTTCTTAAGAACCCTATCAACTTGGTTGGCAACTTTGAGGAATCTATGGACATGGACGCCAAGATCCCTCTGTTCCTCCACACTGCCGAGAGTCCTGCCTTTAACCCTGTAATCTGCATTCAAATTTGACCTTCCAAAATGAGTCACTTCACACTTTTCCAGGTCAAACTCCATCTGCCACTTCTCAGCCTATCTCTACATCCTGTCAATGTCCTTCAACAGCCCTCCATCCTATCTACAACACCACCGACCTTCATGTCATCTGCAAACTTATCCACCCTTCCACTTCATCCAAGTCATTTATAAAAAACACAAATAGCAGAGATTCCAGAACAGATCCCTGTGGAACACCACTGGTCACCAAGCTCCTGGCTGAATACTTTCCATCTACTACCACCCTCTGTCTTGTATGAGCCAGCCAGTTCTGTAACCAGACATTGAAATTTTCCTGTATCTCATGCTTCCTTACATTCTGAATGTAAGCCTATCATCGGGAACCTTATCAAACGCCTTGCTAAAATCCATATACACCATATCCATTGCTCTACCTTCATCAGTGTGTTTTGTCACATCCTCAAAGAATTCACTAAGACTTGTGAGGCATGACCTACGCCTGTCAAAGCCATGCTGACTTTCTCTAATTAAACAATGTTTTTCAAAATATCATAAATCCTGTCTCTCAGAATCCTCTCCAATAACCTGCCCACCACCGTTGTAAGAATGAACTAGCCTGTAATTCCCAAGGTTAATCCTATTCCCTTTCTTGAACAAGGGAATAACACTTACCACCCTCCAGTCATCTGGTACTACTCCAGTGGACAATGAAGATCCAAAGGTCATCACCAAAGGCACAGGAAACTCTGCCCTCGCTTCCCATAGTAACCTTGGGTATATCCCGTCTGGTCTAGGGACTTATCTACCTTTATATTTGCAGCATATCCTTCTTCTTAAAATCAACCTGTTTGAGCATATTAGCCTATTTCACTCTGTCCTCACAAATAACTAGTGAATACTGAAGCAAAGTATTCATTAAGGACCTCCCCTACCTCCTCTAACTTCTGGCACAAGTTCCCTTCACTATCCCTGTTCGGCCGTACCCTCATACTGGCCATCCTCTTGATCCCTCTGTAAGCGTAGAACCCTTAGGGTTTTCCTTAATCCTACCCATCAAAGTTTCTTCATTCCCCCCTTCCAGTTCTCCTAAGTCCATTCTTCAGTTCCTTCCTGGCTATCTTGTAACCATCTAGAGCCCTGTCTGATCCTTGCTTCCTCAACTTCAGGTAAACTTCCTTCTTCCTCTTGACCAGATGTTCCACAATTCTTGTCACTCCTTCACCTTACCATCCCTTTCTTGTCTCAGTGGGACAAACCTACCCAGCACTCACAGCAAGTCCTCCACAAACAACCTCCACACTTCTGTTGTGCATTTCCCTGAGAATATCTGTTCCCAATTTATGCTTCAATTTTCTGCCTAATAACATTGTAATTCCCCCTCCCCCAATTAAGTACTTTCCCATACTGTCTGTTCCTATTCCTCTCCAAGATTATAGTAAAGGTCAGGGAGTTGTGATCACTATCACTGAAATGTTCTCCCTCCTAGAGATCTGACACCTGACCTGGTTCATTGCCAAGTGCCAAATCTAATATGGCCTCCCATCTTGATGGCCTATCTACATATTGAGTCAGGAATTCTTCCTGGACACACCTGATAAAATCTGCTCCATCCAACTACTTGCACTTAAGGAAGTTCCAATCAATGTTAGGGAAGTTGAAGTCACCCATGACAACAACCCTATTACTTCTGCATCTTTCCAAAATCTGCCTCCCAACCTGCTCCTCTGTGTCTCTCTTGCTATTGGGGGTGTCTATAGAAAACTCCCAATAAACTGATTATTCCTTTCTTGTTTCTTTGAATCAAGAATCTCCTATAACCATCGCTCTTCAATTCTTCCCCCCCCTCCCCCTCCAGAGCCAGGCCCAGTGCCAGAAACCTAGCTACTGTGGCTTTTCCTTGGTAGGTTCACCCCTCCCCCTCCCCCCTCCCCACAACAGTGTCCAAAGCGGTATACTTATTAATGTGGGGAACAGCCACAGGGAATCCCTGAACTGAGTACCTATTCCCTTTCCCTCTACTGATAGTCACTAGCTACTTTTATCTTGTAACTTAGATGTGACTACCTCCCTAATATCCCCTCGGCCTCCTAAATGATCCGAAGTGCATCCAGCTCCAGCTCCGGTTCCCTAACACGGCCTGTGAATTGAATTGCAATAATTTTTCTATAGAAGGAATTTCTCTATTCCTTCTATTTGGGAATATGTAAGACACTCAGTAATAAATGAGATATTTAGCCTTCCTGAAATGGAAGGGATGATGTTAATCAACCTTACCTAGTGAGCGTAATGGCACATTTTGCTACACAGGAAACTGCCAGGAATATTTTGGGTCAGGGATACTACTTAATCACTAGCTTAATTTGGTGTTGTTTGTCCTTAGGCAGCAATGATTAATGCCTGAGATTGACTGATGCATAAATGAGAATTTGAAATAATTAGACAAAATGTAGTTAACATAAAATAACCTTTCTGTTATAATTGTTGAAAGAGCATTAGCTACTGAAGACCCTCATCGTTTATTACAGAACAATGAATAGGTCCTCAGTCAGAACTGCTTTTCCAGTTGTGATGTCTTCATTGTATTTTGCTGTTATTATGAAGCAACAATTCTATTTTTGTTATTCAGTTGTGTTTGTTCAACTATGAGAAATATTTATTGGGCAAGATGAATACTTTGTCAGTGATCTATTAGAAAGTAATCCAAGTGTAAGTATGATTGCTCATGAAATTATTTTTAAAAGTATTAACAACAAATTCTTTGACAATTAGAGATTTGTTTGTGAAGCTCTTGAGTTGATCAGTTCTAATTCCATTGTCTGTTCTATTCAAAAATGCTGAGAACTCGGTACATGATGAATGTGACTTCGATTTCAAACATTTTTCCAATGAAGTTGAGAGATTCCCGCCAAGAGGGCAGGTGGGGTAGAAATCCCACTGCTAAAAGAACTACCCTATTAGATTCCAGTAATGTTTTGATTTCTGAAAGGAAAAAGTGCAAAATAAAACCATGTCAGCTCGCAGGTGGAGAACATTAAAGAAAGGCAGTTATTTGCTACAAAATAGTATTGCCCAGTCCTAAAACTGGAGACCACAACACTTGGAGTTTTCTAAACAAAGAACAGTTAAACTCTTCAGTCTCGAAGTACTGCATTGCCTTGCTCACCCTACTTTACTGCTCAGAAGCTTCTTAAATTTTGTTCCACCGTCATTCTTCCAGAGTAACTGCACTTCTTCTGCTCCCACACTCACCCCATTACTGCTTCCATTTATTAAATAATCTCGGCCTCCTCCTTTGAACTGGTTTTCTCCAGAATTCCATTCCAGACATTGATAATTCTATGTCTAAGAATCTCATGAAATCCCTCTTTAAGCTATGATTTACCAATTTGGACCACTGTACTTTTGCAGTGTATCCACTGTTTAAAGTTGTATTCTAGATTAGTATTTTCCGTACTTTTATATCTTCTATTACTTTATAACATTTCATTTCTGTCATCTTCCCACGTAGAAAATTGCAAGTAACTGCAATCCTTACGATCAGGAATCATCTTGCAGCTGTCCTGAGTGACTTCTAGCTCTGGAATATCTCTTTTTTTCATAAGCAACCAGAACTGGACAGACCACAGACTGTGCAGTCTGATCAAAGGTTTGTCCAGTTTGATCATAGCTTTCTTTGGCTTGCATTTTACTGGCTATAAGTTGGACATTTGATAATAAAACATAAAACATAGAAAAGTACAGCACAGAACAGGCCCTTTGGCCCACGATGTTGTGCCAAGGATTAATCCTAATGTAAAATAAAATAACTTAACCTATGCACCCCTCAATTCACTGCTATCCATGTGCATCTCCAGCAGTCTCTTAAATGTCCCTAATGACTCTGCTTCTACCACCACCGCTGGCAACGCATTCCATGCATTCACAGCCCTCTGCATAAAGAACCTACCTCTGACATCCCCTCTATACCTTTCTCCTAATATCTTAAAACTATGATCTCTCGTGCCAATCAATCCTGCCCTAGGGCTATTGACTCTATCCATTCCTCTCATTATCTTGTACACCTCGATCAGGAACCTCTCTTCCTCCTTCTCTCCAGAGAGAAAAATCCGAGCCTAAGCTTTTCAGTTGCTACTTTGCATTATTTGGAAATGCTGAATACAGTACTGTAGTTACTAGATTCATAGTTTGTAGCTACTTCAGCACCATTTGTGTGGCAAGTATTGAGTTCCCTTGTAACGTACAATTACAGAAGAGGCCCATTGCGTCATACTGCCAAAACTTTGCCATTATCTATACTGGTTCCACTTTCTTGCACTAGCCCCATAGTTTTGAATGTTATGACAGTCTGCATTAATTTCATCTGCTGTTCCTTCGCCCCCTTGTTTTGTTAATGTTGTATGAAGCTTTGGCCAATCTTTGGGATACACTAGGCAGAAATGTAGCTGAACTCTTTTTTTTAAAGCAATTATTTATGTACACTCTACTAACTATATACATTCTAACACAGCACCAGGCCCAAAGTGTTGCTTCTTTTCTATATTTTGTTACTTGTGCTGTACTGTTCTGTGTTCTCAACATCATCAGTTACATAGCTTGCTGTGCATACTCAGGAGATAGACCTTTATTGTTCATTCATGTATTTGGTTTCGTGTATTTTGTAATTTTTGAAGTGCTTCCTTTGATTCCATTAATCCATTGAGTTTGATATTGGTACAATTCAGTTAAATTTGCTAATGCTTTTCAGTTAAATTCATAAATATGATTTTGAAGTAGCCTTGCTTACAATTCTGAGCCCTACAATATCTGATTTGGAACACTTGGAATTTGATCTGGAAAAACAGGAATGCAGACTATTAATTGAACAGTGATAGATTGGGAAAGGGGGAGGTGCAACAAGATCTTGGCGACTTTGTACACTAACCACTGAAGGTAAACATACAGGTACAGCAGATGGTGAAGAAGGCAAATGGTTTGTTGGTCTCCATAGCAAGAGGATTTGAACACAGGAGTGGGGATGTTTTGCTGCAATTGTACAGAGCCTTGGTGAGATCACACCTGGAGTATTGTGTGCAATTTTGATCTCCTTAGACATTTGACATAAAGAAAGACAGGATTGGTTAGGACTATATTTACTAGAGTTTAGAGGAACAGGGAGGTGGGGGGGGGGGGTAAATCTCATAGAAACCTATAGAATGTTTTCAGGACTACACAGACTAAACTCAGGAAGGATGTTCCTGGTGACAAGGGAATCGAGATCCTGAGGTTAAAGGATACAGGTGGGCTACTTAGGACTTGGAAGAGGAAATGTTTATTCACCCAGAGACCTGTGAGCCTGTGGAATTCTCTACCACAGAAAGCAGTTGAGAACGAAATATGGAATGTCTAATGAGTGAGTTTGATATAGTTCTTAGAATTAAAGGGATCAAAGGTGGGGGAGAAAACAGAAAGAGTACTGAGTTGGATGATCAGCCATAATCATGCTGAATGGCATAGCTGGCCCGAAGGGCCATTTGGCCTACTCCTGCTCCTATTTTCTATATTTGTGTATTTTCTTCTGTTAGCCAAACTCATATTGTTATGATCTTAGCTGATACTAATACTGAAAAAAATTCAGATTTCATAATGAAATCTGACTAAGTTCTATTCTTGTAATTCGATTATTTGTATGAGGCTGCCAATGAATTTTAACAAAAAAATCATTAATTTATTAAACAAAAGGAAAAGAAAGCCACAATTTGGGAAGGTCTTATCAAAGATAACAAAAATAAAGATTCAATCCGCTTTTCAGCAACATTCTTTACAGACATTCAACCCCAGTGAAGTATAACTCCCTTTTTAATTCCTTAATTTCTCACTCAACTCATTTTCACTAGATGTGGTTTTCTTCAGTGACACTCAAACATAGGCTAACTCATTGCCTTTTCTCACTGAACTTGATGAATACCTCAGGAAACATTCTGGCTGTGTCTACTTGAACTGCTGACAGATCTGATGGCCCACAGACTGCCCAAAACAAAGCAGCCCATTTCCCTCTGACCTCTTTCTTTCTATAAGTTGTAAAACTTAACTTTTGTAAACACTTCAGCAATTATTTTACAAGTTAGCTTATCCAGGCGTTTAACATCAGTCAATTCATAGAACATTACAGCGCCTTCGGCCCTCGATGTTGCGCCACCCTGTCATTACTAATCTGAAGCCCATCCCACCTACACGATTCCATGTATATCCATATGCCTGTCCAATGACGACTTAAATGCACTTAAACTTGGCGAATCTACTACCGTAGCAGGCAAAGCATTCCATACCCTTACTACTCTCTGAGTAAAAAAACTACCTCTGACATCTGTCTTATACCTATCTCCCTTCACTTTAAAATTGTGTCCCCTCGTGTTTGCCGTCCTCATACTTGGAAAAAGGCTCTCCCTGTCCACCCTATCTAACCCTGTGATTATCTTGTATGTCTCGATTAAGTCTGTTCTCTAACGAGAACAGCCTCAAGGCCCTCAGCCTTTCCTCATAAGACATTCCCTCCATGCCAGGCAACATCCTAGCAAATCTCCTCTGCACCCTTTCCAAAGCTTCCACATCCTTTTTATAGTGCGTTGACCAGAACTGTACACAATACTCCAAGTGTGGCTGTATCAGAGCTTTATACAGCTGCAGCATAACCTCCTGGTTCCAGAATTCAATCCCTCTATTAATAAAGGCCAAAACACTGTATGCCTCCTTAACAACTCTGTCAATTTGGGTGACAACTTTCAGGGATCTGTGTACATGGACACCGAGATCTCTCTGCTCATCTGCACTCCCAAGAATCTTACCATTAGCCCAGTACTTTGCATTCCAATTACTCCCTCCAAAGTCTATCACCTCACACTTGTCCACATTAAACTCCATTTGCCACCTCTCAGCCCAGCTCTGCATCCTATCTATATCTCTCTACAACCTACTACATTGTTCGTCACTATCAACAACTCCACCGCCCTTAGTGTCGTCCGCAAGTTTACTAACCCACCCTCTTCCAGGTCATTTATAAAAATGACGAACGCCGCTAGTAACTGGACACCAAGATGAACATGTTCCATCAACTACAACCCTCTGTTTTCTTTCAGCAAGCCAATTACTGATCCAAACTGCTATGTCTCCCACAATCCCATTCCTCCACATTTTGTATAATAGCCTACTGTGGGGAACCTTATTTATGTATAAGAATTTCTGCTTTGACCCCATTCTAAAACAGAATGAATTTCTTACACTTTAAAAATACATTATACAACATAGAAGAAATCTTTACCTTAACTTTGGAACCCAAGTTCCTAACCAATAATAATATGTTATAAGCCTCCTGAATGTCTGTTGACTGCCTGAAGATTATACGCTTTTTCAGCAAAATTGAATGTATCTGCAAATATAATTCTGCAAATGCAAATTCATCCAATAGACTTATGTGTGTGAGTGCATGAGAGAGAGTGTGAGTGTGTGCATATTTGCAGATACATTTTATTTTGCTCAAAAAATGCACAATCTGCAGGCAGTCAATCTATATAACATTTTATAAATTCCTACTTTGGAAACAGAATCAGTCTGACTCAAGATTGGGAGATAGACTGTAACCTCACCTTTAATATATTGTCTGAGCTGAGATGTCTTTTTTTAATAAAACCTTGTTATCTTGAGAATGTGACTTAAAAGAAGTCCTGGGATTTACATATTAATGAACCAAAACCTGCAACCCATTCTAAAAGATGAAAGACTTAACAGCAATCTAGGTTTGTCCAATGCATCATTTTAGCTGTATGACTCTGTAATCTTTTGCTATATGTCTTATGATCCCGCTCCACAGCCACCAAATTAAGGAGCAGCACTCTTGAAAACTAATGCTTCCAAATAAACCTGTTGAACTATAACCTGGTGTTGTGTGACTTTTAACATTGTCCACCCCAGTCCAACAGCGGCACCTCCACATCATGGCTACCATCCAGAAGAAAGCAACTCATTTGGTTGGCATTTCCACAGTATTCACTCCCTCCACCACTGATGCTCAATATCAGCACTGTGTTCCATCTACAAGGTGCACTACAAAATTCCATCAAAGGTCCTGAGTCAAGTCCTTCCAAACGGATGAACACTACGTCTAGAAGGACAAGAATAACAGATATACGGGAATGCCACCAACTGCACGTTTCCCTCCAGGTCACATGCCATCCCAACTTGAAACTATATTGCTTTTGAAATCACCCTGCCAAATATTAAAACTCCCTTCCTGACAGCATTGTAGGTCTATCTACACCAAACAGATGGCAGCAGTTCAAGAAGGCAACCGACTGTCACTTTTCTAAGGGCAATAATGGAATGACCAGTGAAGCCCAAATCCTTGAATTAATTTTTTAAAATATGACCAAGTGTCAGTTGGAGGTTTTTGGCATACAATACGAAATATTGCCACAGTCAACTTGAACTGTTAGTTTCTCAAATCAAGAAAATTTGTTCGGCAAGGCATCTTGTTTACAATGTGGTTGTTGTACAGAGACAGGTCTGAATTTCCTCCTAATGGTTGATTGTTATACACACAATGTGTCTTTCATTATATGTAGTAGATTCCTGAACATTTATACCATTAATCTGATTTCAGTTCTATCAGTAACTTCTAGTGTACATTGTTCCCCTCCTATGGCCAATTCCAGTCTACGTTTCAAGAAACTCATAAAGGATTTAATTTCAAATTTATCAATATATTTATTCATCATAAAATCCCTACAGTGTTGATGAAGCAGGCCAATCGTTCCATTTCATCCACACCGACCTTCTGAAGGTCATCCCACCCTGTAAGCCTGCATTTCACATGGCTAACCTAGCCTCCACATCCTTGGATGCTATGGACAATTTAGCATGGCCAATCCACCTAACTTGGATTGTGGGACTGTGGGAGGAAACCCACGCAGGCACAGCAAGAATGTGTAAACTCCACACAAAGTCACCCGAGGATGGAATCGAACCCAGGTCCCTGGTGCTGTGAGGCAGCAAACTGTGAGCCACTGTGTTACTTTAATCTCAGAATATCTGTTCATAAAGTTTAGCTTTCTTCAATAAATAAACAAATTAGGTTTTCTTTTCAATATAAATCACTAATTTTTAAAATATCACCATTGAAATATACACTGCTCAACTAAAGCTTTCTTTCAGTCTTAAAATGATTACTATTCCACAGTGTAAAATAGGGATTTTCCAGTTGCTATAGTTACTGAAGCGCAATTGCATTACTGAATCACTTTGCTTTTTATACTCAAGTGATTGTTTTGGCTTATATTGATAGGAAAGGTTAAAGACGTGTCATGAAACACGGGAATTAAACAGTAAAAAAAATTAATTCATGCTATTTGCAATTGCCCATCTGGTATTAAATTTTATTGACCTCTAAAATGTATTTTTAATCATAGCCAGCCAGTCATTACTATTCAAAGTTAAGTCACAATTAGAATTACTGTGATGTATATAACAACACTTTTATTTGAAACAAATTGTTTGAGTCGAACTATAAAAATTAATTTAATGGAAATTGGGTGTTAAGGTTATTAATTGTCTGCTTTTTTTGCTTTATTGTGGAATTACTAATCTGATATTTTATTACTTTTATGGAAGCAAAGTGGCTTGAAATCTGCACACAGTAGTCTCATTTATTCCTATTAATAATGGCTGTCTTGTTTCAGAGGGCACACGTTAGAGATAGTCTTGTCAACTATCGGGATCTTCCTTCCTTTACTCTCTCCAGTATGTCCTGTTCCACATTTCTTCTCCTGAAGACTGCTGCTGGAGGCAGTAATTTCCATGGAAATATTTTCAATTAAAATCAAATTTCAGATGAGTTCAGGACCTCTAAAAGTGTTGTTACATTCACTGGGAAAAGTTATTTTGAAAAAAACAAGTGAGAATCTCTTTACAGTTCAAATCTATGTACTTCCAACCCTCTAAATTTAAAGTTCCATGCATCCTGTCATGATTTCCTGGCATTACTATTTGTCTACTAAAATAATAAGCTTATATGTGGAGCTGATATATGTTGGATATTTTTGATAATTGATATATTATCATAATTACACTTTAGAAGTATTATTACTAATGAGAAAGTCTGCCTACCAGGCTGTGCTGCTTGGCCCTTTTCCATCTCTGACATAATGGTTCAATAGGAGGGCTGAACTCAGAAGGTTCTGGTGTCAGGATTTAGTCCTGAACTTGAGATCAGACACACTGGCAGTACAGGATATTAAACCAAAGTTCAGTCTGTCTGAAATTGACTGATATTCAATCAGCAATCATAATACCTTCTACCATGAAGAGTTTAGAGGAGGAGAGAGCATTTAATTGGATGGGATGGTGTTGGTTGATCCATTGCTCAAAATCAACTGGGTCTTGAGGCAAACTTGCTCTTGCAAATCCCCGGATCACACAGGAAAATTGACTCAATGGGGGTGACCAGAAATAGAACACCTAGTCTCTTAAATAGAATAGAAGGAAATAGTTGGGTGCTACCCTTCCAGTCAAAAGTTGTTTCTGTTTTGTAATACTGCGGACCTATCAACAGCAACCGAGGGAAAGAACCAATCTGTGATTGGAGAAGTGAAATGAGTGGCAGCAGTCAGCAAGGCTAGAGGAAGTAGAAATAGGCAGCAAGTTATCTAGGCAGAAGAGCAAGACTGGGAGTGGGGTTGAGGACCTGTGGAGATAGTGTGGCTGCAAAGTGGGAAGAGAGGAACAGAGGGGCCAGTGGTGGAAGAAGGGAGTGAAAAGCTGCAAAGAGATGGGGGGATGAAGGGCTAGTGAAGAGGGAACAAGGGATTGAAAGGAGGGCACAAGAGTTGGAAGGACTAGTGAAGAGGGAACAAGGGCATGAAAGGAGGACACAAGAATTGGAATTGTGATGGGAAGAGAGTCTGAAAAGTGAAAAAAAACAGTTCTAAACTTTTTAACAAAGGAATGCTCATCTCACTAGGGACAGGAAAGCTGGTATAATTGGTTCCTTGAAATGAATGTCTCCAGATAAAAGCTACTGGAGCATGGCGAGGGGGTGGGGGGGGGGGGGGGGGGGTTGGTGTGCGGGGGGACATAGTGCTATTTGTAATGGACACTGTCAATTGTTTAATTTAATTTTGAACACTTATTTTAATAAAACTTTGCAAACATGTTACCACATTGCAAAGTATACTGTATAGAATGCATTACTTGGGATGCAGAGGCCGTGTTATAACCAAACATGTAAAAGTTTAGTTGTGACCTTTCCAGTCCATGGAAAGCATGTTTAAATGTGTGGTTCCAGGTAATGAATGCTTAGCTTGCAGATGTTTTAATCAACATGTTAAGACGACAAGATATTAGAACAGTAGTAGGCCATTCATCTCATTGAGTCTGCACTGCTCTGCACTTTTCTGCCTTTTTTCTCATTATGCTTGATTCCCTTACTGATTAAAAATCTCTTTACCTCAGCCTTGAATACACAACATCTCAGCCTCAACAGTCCATTGTAGTCACTAAATTCCGCACGTTTATTACTCTCTGAGAGAAGAAATTCCTTGTCATCTTTGTCTTAAATGGGCAGACCCTTATTATTGAGTTTATAAGTTCCCTTTGTGAAACAACCTTTCAATGTCTACCATGTCAATTCCTTAAGAATCTTGCATGTTTCAATAGGAGTAGAAGCTTGCTTGACAGATTGGCTCCTGCCGAAAACCTGGTCAGAATCATTTCACTCTGTTTTCGTTTTTTTTCCCACCACTCTCTCTAGTTGGCTTGCCAGGACTAGTCCTCCCTTGATAAGTTACTCATCACCAAACCAGCTCTAGCCCATGAGCAAAGGCAACATTTTGATACTGAAATATCTATCATGTCCTTAGAACAGTAATTAACCGGTATCATCTTTCCTGGCCATTTCCCAACAGCAAACATCTATTTTTTGTCTTTGTCTCTTTTTGAAACAAACTCCTGTTAAAAGTTCAGTTGTGATTTCAACTTGGTTCCAATCCAAACATGAAAAACAAAAGAAAAATAGTAATGATCTCAGCATATTTATTTCCTCTCCTCCTTTTGTCTCTTGAATATTTAGTAATTTTGAAATGTTATTATAGTGTCTTAGATTAGATTAGATTACTTACAGTGTGGAAACAGGCCCTTCGGCCCAACAAGTCCACACCGCCCCGCCGAAGTGTAACCCACCCACACCCCTACATCTACATCTACCTTACCTAACACTACGGGCAATTTAGCATGGCCAATTCACCTAACCTGCACATCTTTGGATTGTGGGAGGAAACCGGAGCACCCGGAGGAAACCCACGCAGACACGGGGAGAACGTGCAAACTCCACACAGTCAGTCGCCTGAGGCGGGAATTGAACCCGGGTCTCTGACGCTGTGAGGCAGCAGTGCTAACCACTGTGCCACCGTGCCGTCTTCTATTGTGAAAACTGAGGCAAATATTCATTCAATTCCTTTGCCGTTTTCTGCTTCACCATTGTTATTTCCCCGTCTCGTTCTTGAAGGCGTCCATGTTCACTTTGGCTTTTTTCTTTCTTTTTACATATTTAAAGAATGTTTTGCTGTCCATCTTGATATTGCTTGCAAGTTTACCTTCAAAGTTTGCTTTGTCCCTCTATCCTTCCTGCCTTTCCTTTTGAAAAGTCACATATCCCTGAATACTTAGCTCCTAGCTTTTATCTCCTTTGATTTATTTATTGTCACGTTTCACGTGAAAAGAGTCATACAGTCATAGAGATGTACAGCACAGAAACAGACCCTTCGGCCCAACTCGTCCATGCTGACCAAATATCCCAACCCAATCTTGTCCCATCTGCCAGCACCCGGCCCATAACCCTTCAAACCCTTCATATTCATATACCCATCCAGATGCCTTTTAAATGTTGCAATATCCTCCACCACTTCCTCTGGCAGCTCATTCCATTCACATACCACCCTCTGCATGAAACAGTTGCCCCTTAGGTCTCTTTTATATCTTTCCCCTGAACCTACGCCCTCTAGCTTTGGATTCCCCCATCCTAGGAAAAAGACTTTGTCTATTTATCCCATCCATGCCCCTTATGATTTTATAAACCTCTTTCAGGTCACCCCTCAGTCTCCGATGCACCAAGGAAAACAGCCCCAGCCTATTCAACCTCTCCCTGTAGCTCAAATCCTCCAACCCTGGCAACATCCTTGTAATTCTTTTCTGAACCCTTTCACGTTTCACAACATTTTTCTGATAGGATGGAGACCAGAATTGCATGCAATATTCCAACAGTGGCCTGTACAGCGCCACATGACCTCCCAACTCCTATACTCATAACTCTGTCCAATAAAGGAAAGCATACCAAACGCCTTCTTCACTATCCTACTTTTCTGCACTCCAAGGTGTCTTTGTTCAGCAACACTCCCTAGAACTTTACCATTAAGTGTATAGGTCCTGTGAAAAGCTTTGTTTATGAGCAATACAGGCAGGCCATAGTAAACAAGGATGTACAAAACAAAAGATTAAAACAGAGGCATACAATAAAATTGCACAGGGCATACAAGAAAGATTATTTGAGGCTAGAGAGCCTATCCAGTAGTATAATAATGGTAATGGAGAAGCTGTTCCTGAATCTACTGGGTGCATGTGTTCATGCTGACAGAAGAGGTTGTAGGAGATTGTTAGAGTTTTTGATGATGTTGGCAGCCTTTCTGCAGCAGTGAACTGTGTAAATGGAGTCCATGGATGGAAGGTTGGCTCCCGTGATTGCCTGGGCTAAGCACACCTCTGTAGTTTCCTGCAATCCTTGACACAGAGCTGTTACCATTCCAGGTCATTATGCACTAGGACAGTATGCTTGCAATTGTGCATCTGCAGAAATTAGTGAGGGTCCTTATGGACGTGCAAATTTCCTGAGCCACCTGAGGAAGAAGAGGCATTGTTGTGCCTTCTCGACCATCGCAACTACATGGGAAGACCAGGACAAGCTGTCACTTAGCCAAGGAACTTGACATTCTCCACCCTCTTGACCTCAGTTCCATTGATGTAGATGGGGCTGTGTTCTCCTCCTTTCTTACGAAAGGCAATGATCAGTTCTTTAGTTTTGCCGACATTAAAAGAGAGGTTGTTCTTATTGCACCATGATGTGGAGGTGTCGGTGTTGGACTGGGGTAGACAAAGTTAAAAATCACACAACACCAGGTTAAAGTCTAATAGGTTTATTTGGAACTACTACCTTTTGAAGCACTGTTCCTTCATCAGATAACTAATGGGACAGGATCATAAGACACTGAATTTATCGCAAAAGATCATTGTGTCACTGCTGTTTTTCTATGTTGCTATACTCTGTCCCTTCCTGTCCTACTCTAGATATCATCTTTCAGATAGCTGCTCGGTAATTTTGCCATATCATCTTGCTTTGTAAGCCTACATTTCCTCTCTCCCAAATCCTCGCTCAGACATGTTATGGTGCAGCTCTGCAGCAGGTGAGATTGATCCTTGGCTGAGGCTGGGAGGTAAGGATACTACTACTGCACTACAAGAGCCCCTTTTGGAGGTATGTTTAATGATGTTGTGTTCTGTTTCTGTATGATTCCTAATCCCCAACATAGGTGAAAGTGAGTACTGCAGATACTAGAGATTAGAGTCAAGAGTGTGGTGGTGGAAAAGTACAGCAAGTCAGTCAGCATCCTAGGAGCAAAAGCCCTTCATCAGGAATTCATCAAGAATAATCCCCAATATGTCAACAGAAGGAGCATGAGACTGAAAACAGCTTCTGAAAAGCAAAGAAATATACCCTGAAAGTCAAAATGTAATCCTTGAGAAAGCTCATTGTGAGCCATGGAAAGGTAAAATTGAGCTGTAATAGGGATTCTTCCACCCTTTTACCTCCTCTGCAATTAAGCATGTGGCAGGAATGCACATAGATGACCTTCCTACCCTATCACCAGTTGAGGCTAATAAGTAGGCGATTAATTGCTTCTAAACTGTTTCTTCCTGCTGTGGCTGATATTAAACTAGTCGCTGGCAGATCTCTCACTGCACGTGAAGCACAACAATTAAATCAGTGTGGATTGTTTACCTATTATAAGTGCCTGATTGAGAGAACTAACATCTGGAAACAGGTGTCCATGTCCTTGTTACTGACAGTGTCCTACACTGTCTCCCTGCTGAACCCAGCCCTGTGAATGCATCCTTGCTATCATGGAGAGGATTCGTTTCCTGCTGTAGCCTCTGCCTTCTCACTGGTGCTGCTGAACAGAAGAGCTGAGGACTTTTAATTAATCAGAAATTATAGGTAGGGAAGAACCCTCTCCTTTGTGTTTTCTAAACTGTATTCAGGCTACATGGGCTTCACTGGCTGGGATAGCATTTATTGACCATTCCTAATTCCCCTTGAGAAGATGCTGATGGGAAATATTTAGGAACTGCTGCAGTTCATTTGGCATTGATAAGTCTGATCCCATTCAGGAGAATCACAATTCAACGGACTTTCCCGAAAAGAGACAAGGTAGGTCTCTCACCAGCTGTCTAGACAGTGATCAAGACTGTCTTGGCTCCCTAAAACTGTCTTGATCAACATTGAAAACAGACTGAGTTAATTATATTTTGAATTTTCTATATATGGAATCTTGGCGCCGACACATTTCCTGCTTCATTTCCCTAAAAGAAAATAAGAAGACTTCAAAATCAATGGTTTGGTTGTCAAGTTACAGCAGCAGGGTGCATATATCGGTGGAATGGGGAACTCTGGCCTTGTGTGAGTGCGCTTCATCATTTACTTGATAGAGGTTTATAAGATGATCAGGGGAATAGATAGTGTAGACAGAGACTTTTTCCCCGGGTACAACAGAGTGTTACAAGGGGACATAAATTTAAGGTGAAGGGTGGAAGGTATAGGGGGGATGTCAGGGGTAGTTTCTTTACCCAGAGAGTGGTGGGGACATGGAATGCGCTGCCTGTGGGAGTGGCAGAGTCAGAATCATTGGTGACCTTTAAGCGGCAATTGGATAGGCACATGGATAGGTGCTTAAGCTAGGACAAATGTTCGGCCCAACGTCGTGGGCCGAAGGGCCTGTTCTGTGCTGTATTGTTCTATTTTGCAGTGTAGAAACTCCCCCGCACCACCACCACCATCTCAGTGTTTACAAAGGGAGCTGCCTCTGTCAACATTTCACGCTGCAGTTGCACCCAGCCACTAGTGGATGGTACTGTACTCTATTAAGTGGGAAAGGTGAGGGGTGAGTAGGAGGGGGCTGTAAGAGGAGAAGGGAATTGTAAGTATCCAATCTTTAATTCCTGCCCTGTCACCTATACATGACACTAGGAGTGGCTGATATCTGATATACTAGTCATTGAAGAAAAAGAGCCCTGTACTAGCCACTGAAGACTGACATAACATTATCAGGACAGGGCAGGACTTGCACAGTTAACAGTAGGTCCTGAGGGAATGTTGTCGTACAGAAAAATCTAGGGATGCAGGTACATAGTTCTTTGAAAGTTGTGTCACGGGTAGACAGGGTGGTGAAGAAGGTATTTGACATGCTTTTATCAGTCAGAGAATTGAGTACGGGAGTTGGGATGTCATCTTGAGATTCTACAGGACGCTGGTGAGGCCATCTTTGGAGTGCTGGTCGCCTGAGTTTGGAAGTATGTTGTTGAATTGGAAAGGGTGCAGAAAAGATTTACCAGGATGTTACCTGGACTGGAGGGTTTGAGTTATAGGGAGAAGCTGGGACTTTTTTCCCAGCAGCACCGGAGGCTGAGGGGGTGACCTAATGAAGGTTTATAAAATCATCAGTGACATGGATAGCGTGCTTTGCAAAGGTATTTTCCATAGGTGAGGGAATTCAAAACTAAGGGGCATAGGTTTAAAGAGAGAGGGGAAAGATTTAAAAGGGACCTAAGGGGCAACCTTTTCATGCAGAGAGTGGTGTAAGTATGGAATGGACTACTAGAGGGAATGGTCAATGCAAGTAAAGTTACAATATTTAAAAGACATTAGGACAGGTTCACAGATAGGAACGGTTTAGAGGGGTATGGGCCAGGAGCTGGCAAGTGGGTCTAGTTCAGTTTGGGAAAGCTGGGTCAACATTGATGAGTTGGACTGAAGGGTATTTTTCCACGCTCAGTGTCTCTATGACTCGAAGTGAGATAGTGGTGCTGGAAAGGCACAGCCAGTCAGGCAGCATCTGAGGAGCAGGAGAATTCACGTTTCAGGCATAAGCCCTTCATCAGGAATGCTGATGAAAATCTTATGCCCAAAACGTCAATTCTCCCGCTTCTTGGATGCTGCCTGACCACTTGTGCTTTACCAGCACCACACTCTAGACTCTGAGCTCCAGGATCTGCAATCCTCACTTTCTCCTCTGACTCTAAGCACTTGGTTAAATCCTGATTATGTGTTAAGACGAGAAAATTCAAGAATTTCTTTTGAGAAAAAGATTTTGAAGGATATTTTTAAAACTGCAAAAATGTAAAGACTAGCTGCTCTAAAGAACAATATAGGGCATGAGGTCTTCCAGGGTTCAGTGAAAAGGACAACACTGAATGTCCCATGAATGTTGCTGTGATGACTAATAAGCAGGACTACTTCTAGACTTGCGTAGCTATTAGAATTGTGAATAGGAACAGGTTGTTTTGATGCCTCTGGAGGCACAAAACACTACCTTGGTTATGTTTCCAATTTGCCACCAACTGAAGCTGTCAGAAACAACAGTTCAGCAATGAATGTGCGGTTCAGCTTATTCTTTGGAAGCTGACCTAACAGCTTGCCCTGCTAATTTGAAAGTGGCCATAAAAGGTAAGGTTGCACAAATCTGTCATAAAAGGCCCAATAAAAATGCTTCAATTGTTGGTAGTTAAATTTTAATAGTGTTTAATTTCAAAAATCATGAATCCTGTAAAAGTTATGGAAAGTCTAACTGGTAACTGAATGTTGCTACAGATCAAAAATGAGTTGGGTTAGCAGTGCAATGACAGCAGGTTGTCTGGCTTGCCTTCATGTTAGCTGGGAATTACTTCAAGGCAGGCATAACCAAACAATGAAGAATGATGAATAGTTATAAAGAGAAAGTTGGCAAACGATAAGCCAAAACGTTGCCAATTATTTTTCTTTGAAGAATTAGGGATGCTATTATTAAAGCATAGATCATTGCATAATCTTCAAAATTGAAAAAAAAATTGAACTGTCAGCAACTTGTATTTTTATTTATTTATTGATCCCAATGACAAGATTTTGAAGCTTCTCTTAGCTAGATTTCAGGTATTTGTACTTGTGTAAAGAAAATCTGGAATGACCTTGTAACATTTTAGCAGTAACTGTCTTCTACCAGGTAGCAGTAGAAATAGTCAGTTTCCCTTATGTTTTTGATCTTTAAGTCGGCTGTCCTGATGGAACGCACAGCTTGTGTTATCAGTTTCTCAGAGGCGGCTTTGCATTTCAGCAATTTAACCCTCAGCAGGCCTGCAGGATAATCATCTTAAATACAGGAAACATATCATCTTGGGAGTCTGATAATGTGGATGACTGAACATACTGTTTGATTAAGAATTCTGTATCTGTGGCTACAGTTACTTAAGACTCATCATTATATACACAAAACCCTTAATATTTCCTGGTGCAGCAGAATTCCCAAGAATTTTCATCACATTATCCGGATGCCCAAACCGTGGTCATTTCTGTGTATAGCAATGCAGACATCTCAGAGTCAAAGTGTTTTACATTAAAACTATGCAACAAAGTTATAGAACAACTCTGTAAAATATTTTTAATTTTGTGAAGGGTAGTGACGGAAAAGAAACTTGCATTATCATATAATCTGTACTACTGAATTGTGAATGCCATTTGCTAAACATTTAGAAAGGAATGCCCCCTTAAAAGCTTGAGGCAGCACCACCTTTGAATCTCTTCTCATTCAACATGTCTAACAGAGGCACTAAGCATAAAACCCTAACTGAAGAAACAGCGTGACCGGCATCTAGCTGAAAAATATAGGGCGAATGCTCTATGGAGTTGCTGCCATAAACAGAAATAGTAGGAAACATGTAGTATAAGAACAAGTGAATTGTGACAACCATTGTCGAGTGAACAGACAGTGTTTCACAGCAACACATCACTGACAAAATTGGGGCTGTAAGAACAGATTTGCTTTCTTCCAGCTGGTGTCTGAAATTCAGAACTAAGTGATCAATATAGTTCCATGGCAGTCAAAAGCAAGTGACAAGGCACAAACATAAGTTGCTATGTTGATCGATAAGAGGTTGCCTTGGTTGTGGTCTGCACATAGTTCAACAAATCAGTTACAAGCCACAATAATGAAGTTACTGTGCTAATTGTGGATTTGAATTACAAAGGTAATCGATCGTTTTACGGCATAAAACAGTCCATAACTGACTACCAGCTGATGCTCAGTAATACTCATGGGGAGGTTGGGGGAGCAGAGTAACTGAGAAGTCTTTCTCAGTTTTCCATTGAAAACAATTATGGAATTATACATTTTACTGTTTCTTCTACTGGTGTTTTCTGTGCCTTGTGCATTTATTTAACATGTGGAAAGTGAAGGAATTCATCATAATGTGGGGTTGATCTAACTTATTAAAGTGATAGTTCTTTTTAACTTCAATCCCAGATAACATAATCTTTGGCAATCTACATTTATGTTTCAACAGTACAGCTATCTAGTTCTTTTGCCTTACCCCAAAAGTAAATATATACATGAATTCTGCATTCATTGCACAAGTTTGTTTCTCAGTATTTAATAGGGAACACCTTGGCTCTGACTGTCTGTATTGTTGACACGAGGGCAAATAGTGTTTGCTAACCAGAATAATTTTGCAATAGTCCTTGGGAATTCCACTTGGCTGATTTTTTTTCTTTATAATGAGAGATGTTTGAATCATATGAGACAATACAACTTAATGGACAGAGTAAAATTAGCTTGTCTCATGCAATCATGTTACACCCTTAATGCTCTCCATCCACTGAGGCCATGTCATCTCAATTAAAAAATACACAACCATAGCCCAGAATAGCAACTTCTGATTGTATTTTCTTTTGTGGGAATGCTTGCAAAGATAGAATATGTGTATGTATTTTATTTTTCATTTGTAATATGATCACCAGCTTGTTTAAATGACTTAACTGATTCATTTAAAATGACATAACTTACCGGTATCCTCATCACAGATTTTTAGAGCTTTGCAGTGATTCTTTGTTTTTAACTGTCAATTACATGCAAATTGGATTAATTAATCTGTATTGACCTTATTTATGCTAACATGAGACATAATGTCTACATTGTGATCAAAGTCATAATGGGAGGGGAATGGAATCTTTTGAGACAAACTTTCAGTGGGGTTAAATGTCTAGCCATCTCTCTCCAACAACTCCAGCCATACCTCTTTTTTTTTGGATGGAGTGTTATCATGGTGAGATCAAATCTTTCCTGATGAAGGGCTTATACCCGAAACATTGATTCTCCTGCTCCTCGGATGCTGCCTGATCTGCTGTGCTTTTCCAGCACCACACACTCTGATCTCCAGCATCTGCAGTCCTCACTTTCTACCTGTTCACTCCTGACATTGCGTTCCTGCTCAGGCATGAAGTAAGTCAGCAATATTGATTGCATGCTACCATCGTTTAAATTAGAAGTCAGCATGAAATTTGGATTTTTCCTTAATCCCTCATCACTATCTAATTGCTTGTGTTTAGGCCACATCTGATTTTGTGGCCTCCTTGATCCAGTAACTGAGATATTTTGGATTTTCAGTCAGTTATAATATATTCTTGACAAATTTCACTGAAAGAAAAAGAGAACAGTGAACATATTTGAGAGATAATGCAATAAAAAGTTGAAGCAAAAAAGTTATAGTGCAATAGGAAGTGGATGAAACAAAAACAGAAATTGCTGGAGAGAAAGCAGAGTTATCCAGTTATTCTAAAGAAATGAAATGGATGAAGCAGTTAAAAAGTTCCTCCAAGAAAATAACAAATTTTAATATGGCCATTTAATTTGATGTCTGATTGAAAATGATTATCTAATAACATGTGAAAATCAAATGGTTTCTAATTATATGCAATACACATGCATTGAGTGGTTGTTCCAACAGTTGATGCAGTTGATAAAGCAGCTTCTGGACACATAATTATAAGTTTTCTGTAAAATGGTGCAAATAGTTTATATGCATGTGATTTAGGATAATTTAATGCATAAGAACCAAATTAAGCTTGTTTATTGTTGGAACTCCATATTTGACCCCACTGAAATGTTTTGTGAATTTCCCAGTTGATTTTCTTGTCATACCAATTCAATGAAAATAAGCTGTGGAGAAATGTCAGCAGTGTGGCATGGTGACAGATGGTCATACTCTGTTAAGTGTGTGGATCTCCCAGGGTTAGGAAATTAGCTAGATTCTGAGCAGTGTGCTCTTAACCCTTCATGTTTCAGCCAAACAGCAAGTGTACCAGCTGGACTCCTTCCTGTAGAGAGAAGTTTCCAAATAAGGTTAAAATATCACAGTCAGAATGATGTGTTTTCTTTTGTTTTCTGAGACTCTTTTGAAGAAAGGTTAGGCAGGTTGGGCTTGTATAACACCATTGGAGCAGAAGTAGGTCATTCGACCCATCGAGTCTGCTCTGCTATTCAATGGCTGATCTGATAATCCTCAGCTCCACTTTCCTATCTCTTCCCGTAAACCTTGATCCCCTTACTGATTAAAAATCTATCTCAGCCTTGAATTTACTTAATGACCCAGCCTCAGCAGCCCACTGTCAGAAAGAATTCCACAGATTCACAACATTCTAAGAGAATAAATTCCTCCCCGTTTCTGTCTTAAATTTGTGACCTTCTAACATTATGCTCTCTGATACTAGATTCTCCCATAAGGGGAATAAGCCGTCCTGCATTCACCCTGCCACGTCCTCTTAAAATCTTAAACAGAAATTTGTGGAGGAACTCAGCAGGTCTGGCACTATCTTTGGAGACAAAGCATAGTTAATGTTTCGAGAGCAGTGACCCTTCTTCAGAACCTCTCATTCTTCTGTGAAGTACCAGCCTGATCTATTTGACTTTTCCTCATAAGACAGCACCTGAACACTTGATATCAGACTTGTGAACGTTCTCTGGACTGCTTCCAATGCCAATATTTTGAGCCGAGGGGCCCAAAACTATATACAGTATTCCAGTTGTGATCTTAACTTCCCTACTTGGTCCAGGTGTCAGGATTCCTTGAAAACCCCTGGGAAAATTCGCCCTCACATTTTCAATGCAGACTATTTCTCTCAAGGTTTGATTTTATCTGAACTCCGAATTTGAATTTTTCCCATTGTTCAAACACTATTGGAAATGTAGGAAATATACTAATTTAAGCAAGCAGCTGTGGTCCCTGCTTGTCACTGAGATAACTTGCTTCTGTGTGAATTTGTACACTAAGGATGCATTCAATAAAAGTAATTTGATGGGTAGATTTCAAAGCATTAATGTACAAATGCCATTGATTTACAACACATCAATAAGGAGCATAGTCAGTGTGAGAGAAAACAGTACTTGAGTGAGACAGTGGCCAAGTGCGAGTAGTTGGGGATTTGGTTCAAAATGGGAAATCCAGTGCAGAGAAAGAAAGAAGAGCTTTCAGTAAAGTTCACTGCAAATAAGAAAGTCTCCAGAGGGAGAGCTAAGTGCAAAAGGCTTTATCAGGTTCACACCTCATTTTTAGGTATGCCTGGTGCTCACATGCCCTCTTGCACTCTACATTGAACCCAGGTAGATTCCCTGTCTTCCTGGTAGTGGTTGAATGGGGGATATGCTGGGCCATGAGGTTCCAGTTTATGCTACAGTACAGTTTTGCTGTTGCTGATGGTCCACAGTGCTTCATGGATGCCCAATCTGTTCGAAGTCTGCCCCATTTAGCATTGTGATAGTGCCACACAACATGATGGAGTGTATTCTCAATGTGAAGATGAGACTTTGTCTCCACAAGGACTGTGCGGTGGTCACTCTTTCGGGTACTACCGTGGACAGATGCATATTACTAAGCATGAGTTTAAATATGTTTTCCTCTCTTGTTGGTTCTCTCTCCATCTGCCACAAGTCTGGCAGTTATGTCTATTAGGACCCAACCACTCTTGGTGATGAATATTGACTTTCCCCAACCAGAGTGCATTTTGCACCCCTGCCATCCTTAATACTTCTTTGAAGTCTTGTTCAAATGGAGGAGTACAGATTCATTAGCGAGGAAGGACAGAATGTGGTAAGCAGCAGGATTACCCATGTTTAATCTTAGCCATGAAACTTCATTAATGGTAGGGCCTTAGGTAGTGTTGTAGTACACGGGGACCTAAGGGTTATAACCTAAGGTGCATAATTCTTTGAAGTTTGTGTCAAATGTAGATAGGGGGTTAAAAAGGTGTTTGGCACACTTGCTTTCATTGCTCAGTCCTTTGAGTATAAGTGTTGGTAAGTAGAACATTGGTGAGGCCTCTTATGGAATACTGTGTTCAGTTCTGGTCGTCAAGTTATAAGAAGGATATTATTAAGCTGGAGAGGGTTCAGAAGAGATTAACTAGGATGTTGCTGAGTATGGAAAGTTTGAATTATAAAGAAAGGCTGGATAGGCTGAGATACTTTTCATTGGGGGTAGGAGGTTGACATGCGGTCTTATAGAAGTTTATAAAATAATGAGGGGTATAAATAGAATTAATGGTAGTTGTCTTTTCACTAGGATGGGAGATTTCAAGACTAGGGGCACATTTTTAAGGTCAGAGGAGAAAGAATTTTTAAAAACACAAAGGGTACGTTTTGTACACAGAGGATGGTTTGCATGTGGAATAAACTTCCTGAGGAAGTGCCTGTTTCCATGCTATATGACTCTATAACTATCACTCTGTCGGGTCTGCAGTCAATGTTGAGGACTCCCAGGCAACTCCCTTCTGACTGTGTAGCACTGTGCTGCCACTATACCACTGTGTTACCGGTGGAACAGACACATCCAGGGATGGTAATCGGTGTGCCTGGGCTGATGTTTGACTAGTCTGTGAGGCAGCTGTCCTAATTTTGGCATTAGCCCCCAGGTGTTAGTAAGGAGGACTTTGCAGGGTCAATGAGGTTATTTCTGTCGTTGTCTTTTCTGGTGCCTAGATTGATGCCAGGTGGTCTGTCAGGTTTAATTTCTTTTTAAGCTTTCATAGTGATCGATCCGAATGAGTGGCATGCGAGGTTATTTCAGTTGCAGTTTAAAGGCAGCTGAGAGTCAACACATTGCTGTAGGTCTGGAGTTACAAGTAGGCCAGACCAGGTGAAGATGGCAAACTTTCTTCCATGAGGGGCATTAGTTTTCCAGATGGATGTTTTCCGACAGTTGGCAACGATTTCATCTGCCATCAGCACGATCAAACCCAGGTCCCCGGAACATTGGCTGAGTAATGATACCACTAGTCCACCATCTTCCCAAATTAGATACTTTGGAATTGCCTCTGGCCCGTGTACTTACTTTCTTCTTTAAGATCTGTTTAAGACACCAAGACTGGCCTTACCTAACGTCCATGCATGTAATTCCAGCAAGGACTATTTAATTGCAACAGGGTGAAAGAAGACTAGCTGACTTTCACCATGACATGGCAAAATTGTTGAAGGCTAATGCAGTGCTGTTAAGTCTGCAAATTCTGCCATTCTTGCCCTGAATCATCTGGACATTTGTTCAATTAGTTTGCTGACCTGTTAAGTGGAAGGTTTTTTTTAAAACAAAGATCAATAATAAACTTTGTGTTGTCTTGTTTAGATTCAGTTATGGTATACAGAATGGCTGAGACCATTTGATTTTTAGCACTGATGAATTATTGGTAATTTGTAGTATGTTACAAAGTGATGGCCAAGCTTCCATCTCATTAAAACAAGCATGTTATACCTCTGATAGGAGTAAAATTACAGTGAAGATATGTATGATACGGTGAGTTGCTGTTGCAGTCTCATGGTATACAACATTGTCCCTCAAACATTACACTGAAAAGATACCAAGACTAATCCATGCAATGTGCTCTGAGATAAACATGAGCATGGAGATCAAAGATGGAATTGGCAATAGTGCTATGAGGCACTATTTTACAGTAACACTCTGGTGCCACTCGCACCCTCTTTCCAAAAAGGCTAATTTCTAGCAATTAATACACCGATATTGTTTGGTTGGCATGAGTATTCCTCCCCATTCCTCAAACCCACACCATTTTTTTCCACACAGTATCGTTGCAGGCCTTTGCGGTAGTCGTAATATTAAGCAACGGGTTGGAACACAAGATTGTGGGATCTTGAAGGGTTTGAAACTACTTTTAAAAAACTCAGTCCAAAAATCAGATGTGATATGACAGCAGGCTTTGTCCTAATTTTGAGTAGAAAACAGTGGGATGCAGATTGCTAATTGAATAAGGGTTTGGTATGTGTGATGCATTTTATTATGTTCAAAAGAAACAAAGTTACTTTTTACAGACTACATAATCCCACCAAAATAACAGCAGTAGATAATTTTGGGCTTTGTTGCTCTGTTTTAGCTTAGTACAATGCCATCCATTGGATAATTCTTATCAATCTTTCAAAGTGATTATGCAATTTCCCACTGTTAGCCATCTAGGTGGCAATAAGATGGTGAAGAGCCAAGACTGCATAAAGGCTGTTTCGTTGAAAGTTTCTAATGGTCTCTGATTCAAACTGATGCTATGCTTGACAGGCTGGGTATATTTCACAAATAATTATTCCCTAAAAATTCCCTATATTACTAATGAATGATGGGAAAGCCAAGAGAGAAATGAAGAAGAAAAACTGATGTTCAATTATGACAAACTAAATAAGAGTTCTTTGAATAAGAGTTGTTAAATATGGCTTATCGACAAGTCATCAACGTATCATTTGAAATGTACATGCAGAGGCTTTCCAATTTACAGTTTGAAATCATGGAGAATTCCATAGAGCTGTTAAAAATTGTGCAAATCTAACTACTCTTTGGGAATAGACAACATCTTTATTTATTATTGGAGGGTGGATAGCAAAAATTAAGTAGATTTTCAAATGTTATTCATTGTAAGAGAGAATGTAGAAGATGTTTTTTTCCAGGGCCTACAATTTAGAGCTCCTGATCTTACACATCATGGGACATAGAACAGTACAACACAGTACACGATGTTTTGCCGAACATTTATGTTAATCTAAGATCAACCTAACCTACACACCCCTCATTTTACTGCCGTCCATGTGCTTGCCCAGCAGTCGCTTAAATGTCCCTAATGTCTCTGACTCTACTACCACCGCTGGCAATGCATTCCACGCAGCCACCACACTCTGCGTAAACAACCTAACTCTGAAATCTTCCCTATACCTTCCTTCAATCACCTTACAATTATGACAGCCATTTCTGCTTATTTATGCCTCTCATTACCTTTTACACCTCTATCAAGTCACCTGTGTGAAAAGCCCTAGCTCACTCAACCCCTCTCCAATTCAGGAGGTAAAAACAATGACTGCAGATGCTGGAAACCAGATTCTGGATTAGTGGTGCTGGAAGAGCACAGCAGTTCAGGCAGCATCCAAGTAGCTTCGAAATCGATGTTTCGGGCAAAAGCCCTTCATCAGGAATAAAGGCAGTGAGCCTGAAGCATGGAGAGATAAGCGAGAGGAGGGTGGGAGTGGGGAGAAAGTAGCATAGAGTACAATGGGTGAGTGGGGGAGGGATGAAGGTGATAGGTCAGGGAGGAGAGGGTGGAGTGGATAGGTGGAAAAGGAGATAGGCAGGTAGGACAAATTCGGACAAGTCAAGGGGACAGTTACTGAGCTGGAAGTTTAGAACTAGGGTGAGGTGGGGGAAGGGGAAATGAGGAAACTGTTGAAGTCCACATTGATGCCCTGGGGTTGAAGTGTTCCGAGGCGGAAGATGAGGCGTTCTTCCTCCAGGCGTCTGGTGGTGAGGGAGCGGCGGTGAAGGAGGCCCAGGACCTCCATGTCCTCTGCAGAGTGGGAGGGGGAGTTGAAATGTTGGGCCACGGGGCGGTGTCGTTGATTGGTGCGGGTGCCCCAGAGATGTTCCCTAAAGCGCTCTGCTAGGAGGCGCCCAGTCTCCCCAATGACCGCATGGGCAGCATACTGGTAAGTCTCCTTTGCACCTTCTCGAAAGCATCTACATCCTTTCTATAATGAGACGACTAGAACTCGACACAATATTGCAAGTGTGGTCTAACCACGGTTTTATAGAGCTGCAGCAAAACTTTGAGGCTTTTAAACTCAATCCCCCTGTTCATGAAAGCCAAAATACCATATGCCTTCTTAATAACCCTCTCAACCTGGGTGGCAACTTTGAGGAATCTATGCATGTGGACCTCAAGATCCCGCTGTTCCTCCACACTGCCAAGAATCCTGTCTTTAACCCTGTATTTAGCATTCAAATTCAACCCTCCAAAATGAAGCACTTTGCATTTATCCAAGTTGAACTCCATCTGCCACTTCTCAGCCCAGGTCTGCATCATGCCAATGTCTTATTGTAGCCTGCAACAGCCCTCAACATTTTCTACAGCACCACAACCTTTATGTCATTGGCAAACTTACTAACCCAAACTTCCACTTCTTCATCCAAGTCATTTATAGATACTATGAAGAGCAGAGACCCAAGAACAAATCCCTGTGGGACACCACTGGTCACTGACCTCCAGACGAAATACCTTCCATCCACTACCACTCGCTGTCTTCTTGCGGCCAGCCAATTCTGTATCCAGACAGCCAAATTTCCCTGTAACGACTACCTCCTAACTTTCTGAATTAGCCTACTGTGGGGAACCTTATCAAGTGCCTTACTAAAATCCATATACACCACATCCACTGTTCGACCTTCGTCACCATGTCTCATCACATCCTCAAAGAATTCAATAAGGCTTGTGAGGCATGACTGCCCCTCACAAAGGCATGCTGACTATCTTTAATCACCTACGTTTTTCCAAATAGTCATAAATCCTATCAGAATCCATTTCTGTACCATGCTTACCATAGACTTAATGCGAAAGTGAGGACTGCAGATGCTGGAAATCAGAGTTGAGAGTGTGGTGCTGGACAAGCACAGCAGGTCAGGCAGCATCCAAGGAGCAGGAGGATCAATGTTTCAGGCATAAGCCCTTCATCATGAATGAGGCGCTGTGGGCCGGGAGGGCTGAGAGATAATGGGAGGGGTGGGTTGGGGGGAAGGTAGCTGGGAATGAGATAGGTAGATGAAGGTGGGGGGAAAGGTGATAGCTCAGAGAGGAGGGTGGAGCGGATAGTTGGGACAGATCAAGAGAGCGGTGCTGAGTTGGAGGCTTGGGAATGGGATAAGGTGGGGGGAGGGGAAATTAGGAAACTAGTGAAATCCACATGAATTCCATGTTGTTGCAGGATTCCTAGGTGGAAGATGAGGCATTCTTCCTACAGGCATCGGGTGGTTAGAGTTTGGTGATGGAGGAGGCCCAGGACTGCATGTCCTTGGGAGTTAAAATGTTCCACCACGGGGCAGTGGGTTTGGTTGGTATGGGTGTCCCAGAGATATTCTCTGACATGATCCACAAGTTGGCGTCCTGTCTCCCTAATGTAGAGGAGACCACATGGGGTGCAATGGATACAGTAGATGACATGTGTGGAAGTACGAGTAAATTTCTATCGGATGTTGAATGATCCTTTAAGGCCTTGGAAGGAGGTGAGGCAGAGGTGTGGACACAGGTTTTGCACTTTTGAGTCTTCCTTCCCACCTATCCGCTCCACTCTCCTCTCCGACCTATCACCTTTCTCCCCCCCCGACCTTCATCTACCTATGACAATCCCAGCTACCTTGCCCTCAGCCCCACTCCCCTCCCATTTATCGCTCAGCCCCCCCAGTCCAGAAGCCTCATTCCTGATGAGGGCTTATGCCCAAAACATCAAACCTCCTGCTCCTCAGATGCTTCCTGACCTGCTGTGCTTCTCCAGCACCACACTCTCGACACCACAGATATAAAACTGACTGGTCTATAATTCCCAGGGATTTCCCTATTCCCTTTCTTGAACAGTGGAACAACATTGGCCTCCCTACAGTCATCCGCTATTAGCCCGTGGAGAGTGAGGATGCAAGGATCATAGCCAGAGGTGCAGCAACCTCCCTTCTCATAGTAACCTTGGATATATCTGATCTGGCCCTGGGGACCTATCCATCTTGATCCTTCCCTGAATTTCCAGCACATCCACTTTCATAGCTGATCATAGAACCATAGAATCCCTACAGTACGGAAACTTGCCCTTTGGCCCAATAAGTCCACACCTACCCTCTGTAGGGTAACCCACCCAAACCCATTCCCCTATCTAATTACTCTACATTTACCCCTGACTAATGCATCTAACCTACACATCCCTGAACACTTTAATTTGGACAATTCACCTGACCTGCATATCTTTGGACTGTGGGAGGAAACCAGAGCACCGAGAGAAAACCCACACAGACACAGTGAGAATGTGCAAACTCCACATAGACGGTTGTCAGAGGCTGGAATCAAACCTAGGTCCTTGACATTGTGAGGCAGCAGTGCTAGCCACAGTGCCGCCCCTTTCTTAATATCAACTTGTTCCAGAATATTAACCTGGACCATGGTGTTCCCACTATCAACAAGATCCCTCTCTCTCGAGTGAATACTGAAGCAAAAAAACTCATTTAGGGCCTCCCCTACCTCTTCAGACTCCAAGCACAAGTTCCATCCACTGTCCCTGATCGACCCTACCCTCTCTCCGATCATTCTCTTATTCCTCATGTAAGTGCAGAATTCCTTTTGCTTTTCCCTAATCCTTTCTGCCAAGGCTTTTTCATGCCCTCTCCGCGCACTGCCCAGTCCATTTTCGAGTTCTTTCCTCGCTACCCTGTAATCAAGTAAAGCTGTGCCAGATCCTTGTTTCCTCAACTTTAAGTAATGTGTTAGGTACTTTCAGCTAATGCTGCCACTCCTTTTATGCTGAATGAATCTGACATTTTTAAAGGCAACTTGAGGTTCATTCTGTAACTGGCTGTAGTTTTCATATAACTCTGAATTTAAGATGCAGAACCTATAAAACAAAAAAGTGATTAACATTAAATTATGGAAATATACTAATGTTATTAGTAATGTTCTGCTTTATTCAAGGTCAACAGATCCATTTAAATGATGTATATGACAGCATTTT
Source organism: Chiloscyllium punctatum (assembly GCF_047496795.1). Classification (NCBI taxonomy): domain Eukaryota; kingdom Metazoa; phylum Chordata; class Chondrichthyes; order Orectolobiformes; family Hemiscylliidae; genus Chiloscyllium; species Chiloscyllium punctatum. Next base: position 36,417,583 of record NC_092784.1, read on the forward strand.
GCCTTTTAAAACGTGCCAAGTACCTGAACCAGCAATTGGAGAATTTTATTATATTCACCAAATCATACTATTCCAGTCTTGGTAGAAAATAAGAGATATCCCATTCACTCAGGCTATATTAATGCATTCATTTTATCTATTCGAAAATAGGAAATAAATCATTTGTTCTTGGAGCCCAAGATTTCACCTTTAACAGGGCAGAGGATCCAAGATGAGTGTGGATTATTGGAGTAGACAGACCTGAAGCATTTTAAAAGTAAAATACTGTGGATGCTGGAAATCTGAAATAAAAACAGAAAATGTACACCCAACAATATATGTGGTGAGAAAAAAACAGATGTTTCGGTTTGTGGCCTTTCATCAGGAATTAAACATTGGGTTGGTTTTTACACATATCACCTAGCAGATTTGAAGACTTAGGCAGGAAGGACATGCAAAATCCGGCAGGTGGCCTTCGTCTGCTTAACATCCACAATCAATCTATTTGAAATTTTATGGAGGTCGGGGAAGTATCAGGTGGCCTGCCTACCCTAGGGATGCTTTGAGACTTGTAAGTGGTTAATTAATGGACATTTAAGTCCTCATCCTGGTGCCACTGGTATGGAAAGTACACCAGGCAGAAAGTCCAGGTAGGGTTGGGGATGCTTCACATGCCACAACAAACTTTTCACTTTTTCCAATGGCTTCTTTAACTTTCCCTGCTTTCAAATTTGGTGTGATGAGGGACTGCCTGTACAAGTGGCCAGTGCTGAAGTGTCTCCAGAACACTTAAGACAGGATTTCTTCCCAAGGAAGTGACAAGCATTTTGTTTTAAAGCAATTAACACTGCTCCCAGGGCAGGTGGGGGGCATAGTGCTGTGTAAAATCCATCTCAGAAATTTATTTATTCTATCTTCAGATGCTGACTACTATGCTAAGTGCTCTAAGCATATTCTGTTTTTGTTTCAGATTTCCAACATCGGCAGTGTTTCACTTTCTTCCTATGTACACAATTTGCTTTGATTTCCTCTATTTCATCTTCCTGAAGGAATCTGCAGAGTAAATGCCAGCAGGCTACTTGACTATAAAACAAAACATCATTCTTGAACTTGATTATGCATTCATTCAATTTTCGATTAGGTGTAATTGAACAGCAATTAGGCCTTAAGATTTGTCTGTCATGTCTGAGATCAGCTAACTCAATAGATTTGGCATCATACCAGGGAACTCTGTAAGATTTAATGCAACATATTGGTGATACTCTGCATAACAGGCTATTGGTAGAATGCTAAATGTGGGCAAACTTAATGTCTAGTTATTTTGTTAAAGTAACCATTGTGCAACACTTGGCTAATAAACTAAAGAGTGGATAGAATTTGTACAATGGATAGTTGGACTCTTTTTTTTCTCTCCCAGGGTAGAAATTTCAAATACTAAGGTACATAGGTTGAAGGTAAAAGACCAGTGAACCTTACTTCTGTTGTAGGGAAGGTTTCAGAAAGGATTATAAGAGATAGAATTTATAATCATCTAGGAAGCAACAATTTGATTTCAGATAGTCAACATGGTTTCTTCAAGGGCGGGTCATGTCTCACAACCTCACTGAGTCTTTTGAGAAGGTGACCAAGCATGTTAATGAGGGTAGGACAGTTGATGTGGTGTACATGGACTGTAGTAAAGCCTTTGATAAGATTCCACATATTAGACTGTTGGAGAAAATGCAGAGACATGGGATTGTGGGTGATTTAGCAGTTTGGATTAGAAACTGGCTTTCTGAAAGAAGGCAGTGAGTTGTGATTGATGGAAAATCTTCAGAATGGAGTCCGGTTACTACTGGTGTGCCACAAGGATCTGTTTTGGGACCACTGCTGTTTGTCATTTTCATAAATGACTTAGACGCAGGCATAGGTGGATGGGTTAGCAAGTTTGTAGATGACACTAAAGTCAGTGGAGTAGTGGAAAGTGTGGAAGAATGTTGCAGGTTGCGGGGGGACTTGGATAAACTGTAGAATTGGGCTGAGAGGTGGTAAATGAGTTCAATGCAGCTAAACGTGAGGTGATTCACTTTGGGAAGAATAACAGGAAGGCAGAGTACTGGGTCAATGGAAAGATTCTTGCTAGTGTGGATGTGCAGAGGGATCTTGGAGTCCATGTATATAGATCCTTGAAAGTTGCCACCCAGGTTGATAGCACTGTTAAGAACGCATATGGTGTGTTAGGTTTCATTGATAGAGGGATTGAGTTCCAGAGCTGCAATGTAATGCTGCAACTTTCCAAAACACTAAAGCGGCCTGGCTCGGAATATTGTGTACAGTTCTGGTCCCCATATTTTGGGAAGGATGTGGAAGCATTGGAAAAGGTGCAGAGGAGATTTACCCGGATGTTACCTGGTCTGGAGGGAAGCTCTTCTGAGGAAAGGCTGAGAGACTTGGGTCTGTTTCATTGGAAAGAAGGCTAAGAGGGGGTTTGATAGAGACATACAAGATGATCAGAGGATTAGATAGGGTAGACAGCGAAAGTCTTTTTCCTAGGTTGATGACGTCAGCTTGTACGAGGGGGCATAACTACAAATTGAGGGGTGATAGATTTAGGACAGATGTCAGAGGCAGGTTCTTCACTCAGAGAGTGGTAAGAGCATGGAATACCCCACCTGCCAATATAGTTAACTCAGCCACATTAGGGAGATTTAAACAATCCTTGGATAAGCACATGGATGATGATGAGAGTGTAGGGGGATGAGCTGAGAATAGTTCACATATCGGCGCAACATCGAGGGCCAAAGGGCCTGTTCTGTGCTGTATTGTCCTATGTTCTAAAGAACATAGGTCTAAGGTAAAAGGGGGAAAGTTTAAAAGAGATGTGAGAGGTAAGAGTTTTGTGAAAGGGTGATAAATGTTTGGAACACACTGCCAGAGGAAGTGGTAGAAACAGTTACAATAGCAATGTTTAAGGGGCATCTTGACAGATCCATGAACAGGCAGGGAATAGACGGATATGGACTATGTAGAGGCAAAAGATTTTTACTTGAGAAAGATGTGTCAGTACGTACTTGTGGACTGAAGGGCCTGTTCATGTGCTGTACCGTTCTTTGTTCTTGCATTTTGCCAATCAATTATAAAACAATGTGTTAAGTGTCAGCAGATCTGTATTTTGAACAAGAATTGATAAATTTCTGAAAGTTGAAATGCTAATTTTTAGTGATATATATCAGTTTCTGTGACAGGTGATAAGAAAAAAATTAAGATAGGAACAAGCTTGTTTCATTTGATATGTGCAATGCTGCAATCTTCTTGTTCTCTATAACACAAGTAATTAACAATGCTAATTTCCCTATTCTTCAAATACAATCTAGATTCTGACTGTAGTTTTGTAGCAAATATGTAATTTATCATTAAAAAATGCAATTCAATTACAGATACTAACACTGAAAGTAAGTATGAGATTCTTTAAAAATTATTTCATTGTCCCAGTAAACTGATATGATATTGGATTATTTGTGGCATTATTTATGTATGCAAGTGTTTAGTTCTTTCCCTTGTGATGGAATTTTCAACAAGCCTCTAGAGTTACTGGTGCCGTGACACAAAGTACTGGAGTTTAATGATGGCAGAGCCTTGTGTGTGGATAAAAGTGTCAAAGCTGAAGCCTGCTTCTTAGATTCACACCTTTGGAGAAGCAGCCTTCAACCAATTCAATTCACTCCACATAACATTGAGTATTGGCTAAGTGGAATTAATGCAGCAAAAGTGTAATCCCTGACCATATCCAGTAGTGGTACTGAAAACTTGTGCATCAGTTTGGGTGCGCTGACACCTATTAAGCAATGGTGCAAAATTACAAAACAAAATGCAGAACAAGCCACTCTGGGCAATTAGTTCCCCCAATTCTATTAGTAAAATGATGGAGGGTGTTGATGACAGTGTCACTTAGCTTCAAGTCTCAGTACAGCCTTTATCCAGATTTAAAAAGGAAGCTGAACTCCAGAGGGGACATCAGTGCGGACTTTGACCAAGTCCTTGGAGTCATGGAGCCTTAGTAAAATGTAAGTCAGTTAGAATTGGGAGAAAGTGCTCCATTGGCTTGAGTTGATTAGATTAGATTCCCTACAGTGTGGAAACAGGCCCAACCATTCCACACCGCCCCTCCGAAGTGTAACCCACCCAGACCCACTTCTTTCTGACTAATGCGCCTATCACTGTGAGCAATTAGCATGGCCAATTCACCTGACTGGCATATCTTTGGACTGTGGGAAGAAACTGGAGCACACCCACACAGACACAGGGAGAACGTGCAAACTCCACACAGACAGTCACCCAAGGCTGGAATCGAACCTGAGACCCTGGTGCTGTGAGGCAGCAGCGCTAACCACTGAGCCAATGTGCCAGGCACCAGTAACAAAGACTTTTGTGGTTGTTAATAACTAATCATTTCAGACTGAGCAAGTTGTTGCAACAAATGTAATACTGATCTCAAAATATTAATTTTGTTTCTCTCTCCACAGATGCTACCAGTCCGGCTAAGTTTCTCCATCATTTCCTGTTTTCATTTCAGATTTCCAGCATCTGTAGTATTTTGCTTTTACATTGTTTTGCAAGAGTTCCTCATGGCAGTTTCCTAGGTCCAGCTACCTTCATCAATGACCTTAGGTCATTAGATAGGGTCAGAAAAATGGATATTCACTGATAATTGTATAATGTTCTGTTCTTGTTCCAATTCATTAGAAAAGGAAGTAGACCATGTTCACATTCAGCAAAATTGAACAACATTCAGGAATAGGCTTGTAAGTGACAAGCAAAAGTCAAGTCACACAAATGCCAGACAATGACCATCTCTAATAAGACCCTCCCTTGATATATAATGGTATCATCATTGCTGAATCTTCTGCCATAAATATACTGGGGAGTTACCTCCTGGTGAGTTCATAGCTTAGGTATTCTGCAAACAATAACTTAACTCATGGCTGACTCTCTCTCATTCCCTCCCTGTCCAAAAAAGAAACACAAATCACAAGGTAGAAGTCAGGAGTATGATGAGATACCTGTCCATTTTCCTGATGACTGTAGCTCTAGCAACATTCAAGAAGTTCAACACCACTTATCAAGGAGCAGCCCATTTGATTCAGACCTAATCAACCACCTGAAACTTTAGATCTTACCTGTGGCCCAGGTAGTCTGGATTCAAGTCCCACTTGTCTGAAGTGTGTCACAACATGTCCAAAAAGGTTGATCTAAAATGACATTTGCTCTTCCACTGTGGCTGCACTGTATACTATGTACAAAATACATTTTGACAACTCTCCAAGCTTTCTTTGACCACACCTCAAATAAATGGTTGGACAAGGAGTGCAGTCACACGGAAACACCACCAACTTGCAGGTAGTTAGGGATAAGCAATAAAGCCTTTTCCAGAGCATGCTGAGAACGTGGAACTCTTTACCACAGCAAATAGTTGAGGCAAATAATTTAGGTGTTAGATAAGCAAGTGAAGGAAAAGGAATAGAAAATTATCTTGATAAAATTAGTTGAATGAAAAAGGGATCTGTGAATGCTGTGAGTGGAGCATAAACAATAAATATTACCATGGCTATGATGGGCTGAATGGCTTGCTCACGTGCTATTTTGTAATAAGGGTTTTTCCCATTGTATTTATCACATTCTTCCTGTGTGTACTTTTCTTGACAAGGTGACTGAATATACCCAAAGTGTTACAATCTTTTGATTAAAAAGTTATATACAATTTGAAAAAAATATTAAGTATTAAATAGCTGATGGATGCCACAGTTGTAAAATTGGTTGAAACATATTTATTCCTGTACTGGCACAAAAAAGGACTCAAACTCCTTTTCAAGTAGAAAATAGGAGAAATGGAGATTGACAAACTTACACTGTAATTTATTTACTTGCAACAAAATTATGAGATGATAGGCCTTAAAGTATCAGTGCTTTAGTAAATGATTTAAAACTGAGATGGCTTCAGCAAGTTGTGTTATCTCACTTCTAACATAATAAATTGTCCAAATGTACTTTACAGGAGCATTAGAATGTAAAATTTGATCTTTAGCTGGTTAATGGAATATGCAGACTTCTTTTGCTTTGTAGTTTATTTTCCTTTCTCCTTCTCCTATGTTAATGAAATCAATAATAAGGTCATTATATGGAGGATCAAGGGATAAAACATTTGAACTGACACCATATCATGTTTCCTAACTCTGGAGAATTATTTTTCTGTAAAGTTTGAATGTTAAAATAGAAGATAATCTCATTGTCTCATGTGTCGGTCATTATATTGAGTTATCACTTTTTGGGACTTTAATTGCAAACTTGTAAGTACATCAAATAAAGCAACTGCTGTGCAACTTTATGGACCTTCATACCTGTAGACAAATATTTCACTTCTTTCAGATATTTTAGTGCATGCTGAAAATGGCGTAGGATATGGAAGATATAGACTGTAGGGAAATAGATGGTGATATCTTGCAAAATGTCCCGATTACAGAGAAGGAAATGCTGGATGTCTTGAAACACAAAAGTGGATAAATCCCCAGGACAGGATGTACATGTATTTAGAAAGGCAAGGACTGATTTGGGATAGTGGAAAATCATGTCTCACAAACTTGATTGAGTTTTTTGATGGAGGTAACAAAGAGTATTGATGAGGGCAGAGCGGTAGATGTGATCTATATGGACTTCAGTTAGGCATTCGACAAGGTTCCCCATGGGAGACTGATTAGCAAGGTTAGATCTCACGGAATACAGGGAGAACTATCCATTTGGATACAGAACTGTCTCAAAGGTGGAAGACAGAGGATGGTAGTAGAGGGCTGTTTTTCAGACTGGAGGCCTGTGACCAGTGGAGTGCCACAAGGGTTGGTGCTGGGTCCTCTACTTTTTGTCATTTACATAAATGATTTGGATGCGAGCATAAGATGTACAGTTAGTAAGTTTGCAGATGACACTAAAGTTGGAGGTGTGGTGGACAGCGAAGAGGGTTACCTCAGATTACAACAGGATCTTGACCAGATAGGCCAATGGGCTGAGAAGTGGCAGATGGAGGTGCTGCATTTTGGGAAAGCAAATCTTAGCAGAACTTATGTACTTAATGGTAAGGTCCTTGGGAGTGTTGCTGAACAAAGAGACCTTGGAGTGCAGGTTCATAGCTTCTTGAAAGTGGAGTTGCAGTTAGATAGGATAGTGAAGAACGTGGTTGGTATGCTTTCCTTAATTGGTCAGAGTAGTGAGTACAGGAGTTGGGAGGCCATGTTGCGGCTGTACAGGACATTGGTTAGGCCACTGTTGGAATATTGCGTGCAATTCTGGTCTCCTTCCTATCGGAAAGATGTTGTGAAACCTGAAAGGGTTCAGAAAAGATTTACAAGGCTGTTGCCAGGGTTGGGGGATTTGAGCAAAAGGGAGAGGCTTTACAGGCTGTGGCTGTTTTCCCTGGAGCGTTGGAGGCTGAGGGGTGACCTTTTAGAGGTTTACAAAATTATGAGGGGCATGGATAAGGTAAATAGGCAAAGTCTTTTCCCTGGGGTCGGGGAGTCTAGAACTAGAGGGCATAGATTTAGGGTGAGAGGGGAAAGATATAAAAGAGACCTAAGGGGCAACTTTTTCATGCAGAGGGTGGTACATGTATGGAATGAGCTGCCCGAGGAAGTGGTGGAGGCTGGTACAATTGCAACATCTAAGAGGCATGGGTATATGAATAGGAAGGGTTTGGAGGGATTTGGGCCAGGTGCTGGCAGGTGGGACTAGATTGGTTTGAGGTATCTGGACGGCATGGACGGGTTGGACTGAAGGGTCTGTTTCAAGCTGTACATCTCTATGACTCTATGATCCAACATCTGCTTCAAAACATTCAAAGTGTACAATTTTAAAGACTATGCATCTTCCATTTCTCACTTTTAGATACTCCAAATTTCTTTCATATCATATAATAATGAATAGGGCTGAAAACAGAAATTGTCCCATGTGGGAAATTAATGATACAACAATAGGCTAAACCATTTGTGCCATAAACAATTGGAAAAAGGTTTGAAAGAACAAGGGATTTGAGTATTCATTAGGAGTTCAGTACAGGAGCTGACACCAGTACAGGCTATGTGTATGAGCTGACTGTTTAGTATCCTTTTTTTCTATGTAAAGTTTTTTTGTATCTAAATGATTATATAAAAATGAATTTCCTTATGTATATTTTCACAACATTCTATGTCAACTATGGCAAAGTTCAAGTGGTGCCAATTTATCATTTATTAACTGTCCTCTGAAATTGTCATAAAATTGGCCTCAAATTTCATTCTAGCATGTCATTTTATGTCCGAGGGTTTCTTCAATCTTCCTCTACTGTCCAAGATTCAGTCCTTCAATTAAATGTAAATTTTCATGTTGCCTGGTAAGGGGACTGCCATGATGATTTAAAGGTTATTCTGGGTGAGAGCTGCGTGAGAAATAAAACAGCACAAAAAAAATCTATTTTTAATTTACATATTTAAAAAATATTCAAACCAAAAAAAAGTCAAGCTTTGCCTCACCCCTGAACAGTAATTAGTTTTTTTAAAAGATCTGTCTCCTCAGTGATGCATTTATATGGAAGGAGAAATCAAAACAGTGGATGCTTAATTTTGACCTGCTACAGTAGGAATAGTGTATATCAGAATGCATGGACCTTTATCCGCTGATTCTGGTTGGGAATCCATGTCAATGATTATATGCATGAGACTTTTTTAAAAACGAAAACAAAATACTGGGGCTGCTGGCAATCCGAAATACTGGCAGCATCTTTGGAGAAAAACAGTTAATGATTCAGGGTTATGTTCTTTCACTTAAAAGAAATAATATATTAACTCACATTGTTGACCACCATTGCACTAAACACACACACGCACACACACCCAGGCACACATACACATATGTTTGTGGGGTGAATTTGTACTTGCAGAGTTACATTGTACTTTGCTCAGAAACTGCATGAATCCATGTAAGATTCTGTTAATTCATTTTTTAGATTAGAATCAGTCTAAACATTATGGCACAGACAGCAGCACACAGGGGATTAACACCTTCAACACATTATCTGGGCTGACACCAATTGTTAAGCTTAACCTGAGAATGTAACTTTTAAAAACGTTTTGTGATTTACATATGAAACAAATGAAACTAACATGGTCATTCTAACAGATGAGAGACTTAACAAACAATTAAAGTTATTTTTCAATGTATAATTTCAGTTACATCACACTGTAAACTTTTGCTGTAAGTTCTGTGTTTTACAATTGTGTACTCCACAACCACCAGATGAAGGAGCAGTGCTCTGAAAGCTAGTGCTTCCAATTAAACCTGTTGGACTATAACCTAATGTTGTTTGATTTTTAACTCACGTTGTAGCTACTTCAAATTAACAAAAGAGCAGCAACATGCAGTCACACATACAAATTCCTCAATGGTATTATTATTAGAAAATCCTGCTATCCAAGTTGCATCATGTTCTAGAAAGTTCTGCTTTGTATTTCTTTGATAGTGCACAGCAAGAAATTTGTTTGTTTCAAATCAAAATATTTGTTGATAAGGAAAGATATTTTAATATTGTGAAATTTCATATTTTGAAGTGATTGTCTAGCTCTAAGAAAAAGATTCAGGACATTACAGAGTGTACTTGCAATAGAATCAGACAGACAGGGAAAACATTTCACCATATTTTAGCTGACTATAAAGCACATCTTTAAAAAAAGGTTGATAAAACAATGCTACCTGTGATCCTGTTTGGTTTTCTGAGCACGCACACACCAAGTCCCTGTAGACTCTCTGATAGCTTTGTAGATTGGGAAATTTGTCTGTAATGCAAAGAATTCTAAGAAGAAAGCCTACTTAAGCACATCTCTGTGCGGTACTATTGCCCCATGGGATGCTGACTTGAAAATTGCTACCTGTACTTGAAATGAATTGGAACAAAACAAACTCCCCTGCAGTTTGCTGTGACGCACACTGAAAATCTATGCTGTCTTTGAAAAGCCCAAATGAATTGTTTTATTAGGCATCAGTATTTAAATGTCTGCTGTAAATGTGCCAGCAAGTGGAGATGAAGATAGACAGAGAGCTAGATCTGCATGTCCCTTGTGCCATCTAAGGTGGTCTGTGCTGTGCCTAGCTCTTCCTTTGTTTTTAAACAATACACCTTTAAAATGTGTCAGAACAAAAATGCTGTCATTGAGCCGATTTCAAATTATAAATGGAAGATGCTATGAAGATTTGGTTCTTAATTGCCACCTAATTTGCATAAGTATGCAAATTAATAACCTCTCATGAATAGTAATTTCTCATAAGGTTTTTAAGATCTGCTTGAAAGTAACTAATTAAAAGCAGTATTTTGTCTGATCTTGACTAAAGTGTGCATTAATGCATGTGAATATATAAAAACTTTTTCTGTTTAAAATAGCTAGTTTTAGGTCAGTAGAAATCTAGTTGTAGTCCTTTGACTGTTCTTTCCTGCTATCTTAACTTATATTCAATGCAGGCAAAAGTGGGTATTGCAGATGCTGGAGATTAGAGTCAAGATTAGAGTGATGCTAGAAAAGCACAGAGATCAGGCAGCATCCGAGGAGCAGGAAAATCAACGTTTTGGGCAAAAGCCCTTCATCAGGAATTATATTCAATGCAGTAGTAACAAATTTTGTGTGTTTATAAACCATTGGGCAATATCAGCTATCTTCCACATATACTTGTATTATCTTTAGTAATGGAATTTGTACAACTGCTTGATGGGCCAGAAGGCCTACCCCTGCTTGTTTTTCATATGTTCTTCTGTTTAAAGTTATAGTTTAAATGATGTCAAGAATTGTGTTAGTTCAAGCAATATTTTCTCAGAGGACCACTCCTAATACCTTATCATATTTGCCACTTCTGCCATTATGTAGGACCAGATAAGGGTTGTTTGAGATAGTCGTCCAGTCCTCCTTGCCTTTGCTGTGTTTTGGGCTTAGGGGCTTATCTGGTGATCACTGTAGCGAACAGACCACAGTAGAGTGTCTACAGAAGAAGTACTGTTCTTGGATAACAAGAAGATCTGTTCCATGACAGCTAAAAGTCATAGTCATTGTCAAAGAGTCATACAGCATAGAAACAGACCCTTTGGTCCAACCAGTCTCTGCTGAACATAATCTCAAACTAAACTAGTCCCACCTGCCCGCTCTTGACCCATATCTCTCCAAACCTTTTTCCATTCATGTACTTATCCAAATGTCTTCAAAAGTGCTTCACACGTAACAAATTATTTTGAAGTTGCATAACTTTCATTAGATAAGTAATCAAAACAAACATCTTGTATCCTACAAAATACCTCACACAACTATAAAATAACCATTTAATAAGAATTTAATGATACTTGTTAAGGGAGTATTCAGAAAACCCACCTACTCTTCTTTGGAAAGTGCCATGGGATTTGAGCATCGATCTGAACTATAAAAATCAGCAGTCGGAGCTTTGCCTTATTATCTATCTGAAGGATGACAGTTCCAATAGTTCTGCAGTACAATAGGGAATGTTTTTGTGTTTTCTTGTAAGTGCTCATTCTTGGTTGCCATGAATGGGCAGCACAGTTGTCAGTGGTTAGTATTGCTTTCTCACAGCGACTGATATGCGGGTTTGATTCCATCCTTGGGTAATTGTTTGTGTGGAATTTGCATGTTCTCCCTGTGTCTGCTTGGGTTTTCTCGGGGTGCTCCGGTTCCTATCACAGTCCAAAGATGTGCCAAGTTAGGTAGACTGGCCATGCTAAATTATCCATTCAGTTCAGGAGTGTGCAGGCTCGGCGGATTTGCCATGGGAAATGCAGGGCTCCAGGGTTAGGGTAGGGGGAGGTGGCTATGGGTGAGACACTCTTTGGAGGATTGATGTGGAACTGATGAGCCAAATATCTGGTTTCTACACTGTAGGGATTCCATGATTTGTTCGTATTAGACCTTCATGGAGTTCTCATGCTAATGGTGGTCGGTAGGAAATTCCAGGTTTACAGCAACAATGAGGAAATTGTTGTAGGAATATGTTTATTCTAGATGATTTATGACTTAGAGTTGATGGTCCTACTCTTGTCCTTTTCACTGATAGAGGTTGCAAGGCAGATAGATGCTGTGGAATTAACTTTGGTGATTATTTTTATTGCAAAAATATACTTTATTCGTAAAAGTGATCTTTCTGTACATAAGGTACTGAAATAGTTTTGTGCAATCTTTGCAAAGATAATGGAATTTGACATTTGTCAGGGCTTGGAGATAGCGAGGACTACAGATCCTGGAACGTCAGAGTCAATAAAGTGTGGAACTGGAAAAAGCACAGCAGGTCAAGCAGCATCAGAGGTGCAGGAGAGTCAACATTTCAGGTTGGGACCTTTCATGAGGGCTTCCCTGCAGTTATAAACAATGGCATTTTATACTCATACAGGATACTACTTATATTCAATTGAGGCATTGAGAAGGTCTGATAACTGAATGGGGCCTCCATTATACAAAAAAACCTTAGATGGTGGTATTTCACCACTGCGCCTTGTCAGCTGCCCCAAGCTTTCATGCATCCCTCAAAATGTAGTCTTGGATCTTGGAATACAGTAGTATGCAAAATTGGTCGAGGTCAAGTATTTACTCGGGAAGACCAAAGAGTTGATGGCCTTCCAAGTGCAGCTAGTAGTGATTGTAACATAGTTAGCTGGGAACTCATAGAACATGAGTTCCCTGATTGAAACTGTTAATCTGGTCCAATCAGAGAGTCATAAGATATTGGAGCAGAAATTAGGCCATTCAACCCATCGAGTCTACTCTGCTATCCAATCATGACTGAAAGCCCTGGCTGACAGATCTAAACAGATGTGTCAAACATCCTCTTCACTCTGATAGTGACTCTGAGGGAGTTGGGTCAGTGTCAAGGACTCTCTGTGCGTAAGTAAAGAGTGACTTGTTGACAGGATACCAACCTCTGTGAGTTATTTCATAGCTAATGTTTGCCTCTTTATACATCCAGGGGACATCCCATAGAACACAGGAATGCGTCACAGGCCTGTTGGGATGAATCTTGCCAAAAACCATCAATCTCCACACTTACTTTGCAAAGGCATATTCTAGAAGGAAGCATGTGAGTTTGTTGTTCCCCCATAGACGTTTAGAGGACAGGATGCAATGGTGCAGAGAATCCAGACGTGCATGAAGGATCTGACGGGAACCTTCTCACCACCAGCTAAGGCATGTCTTGGTGCTTGTTGGAAAGTTCTGGCATTAAGGCATTCTATCAAATGACTTTGACAGTCTGCTTAAGGAGCCAGATGACAGGGTCAACCCTCTCCTTTTCCCGCAGGGTCTCAAAGTAGCTATATGTTGACTACTACCTGTGGGAGTTGTGGTCAAAAGTGTTTTCTTTTGCAAAGTGGTGATACAGAATGGTAAAACTATTTTGGAGCATTCTGCGGCAAAGAAGCCAGGCCCATCCTTTGTGACACTGGGGATAGGTAGAATATCACTATATAGTGACGCTTAGTTTTTGCATACCGAGAATGCGCAGTTTGATGCAGCGATACACAAGGGTGGCCATTAGGATCAGGATGACATTGGGTACATTCCTATCCTGATTCTCTACAGAATTGTACATTGTGTCCCTGTGGACAGGTCTGTCTTTGACCTACAGATGAAGTGGAAGATGGCTTGGGTAACTGTAGTGGCACAGGCTCAGGTGTCTGCAGTAATAGAGGCTCAGGGAACAAGCCAGAACTGTGCTACGCACATACAGCACCGAGAGTACCTCACACCTGCTGACCAGATTTTTACACACAATGGAGAGGGAGTGATGCTCCAATATGCCCAGTTCCTGTCAAATCTTAGCGATACACTTCTCCGATCCATATACCCAGCACCTTCAGATAATCTGACCTGATGGTGAAAGGGATAAAGGATTGGTTGGCCCAGTTCCCAAGGAATATTGCCTCACTCTTGCCTTGATTTACTTTGGCTCCTGAGGCTAGTTCAAACTGGTTGCAGATGCTCATGAGTCTTCATAGTGACAATAGGTCCTAGCAGAAAATGGTGACATCATCCATGTACAAGGGGGTTTTGATATGCAGGCCTCTACTGCCTGGAAAAGTCACCCCTCACAGAATGACATCCTTTCTAATGGACTCAGCAAAAGTCCGTATACAACACATAAACAACACATCCTTGCCCAACTTCAGATCTGATCAAGAAGCTTTCTGATTCCCACCCATTGGTGGGAACTGATCTGTAGTACAGTCAGTTCTGGTATAACACAATACTTCCATTCTCGTGTTTTAAGAAATTGCACAGTAGTCGCACTATTTAACAAATGGGGCTGGAATTGAGTTATAACCGATACAGCTAAGGAAAGTTTGTATTCTACAAATAACCATCTAAATTCTCCAATCGCGTTCCAATTCGCATTGAAGAAACACGCTATAACAGAACAGACTGTACGGATGTTGGTGTAGAACAGTTGGATCCAATTGCAGATTGCTACATGCAGATTGTACATGGTGTAACTGCAGTACACTGGTGGGCGGGTGGGATGGTGAATATGGTGGGGGGGGGAATTGGCCGATTTGGGAGTGGGCATGATGTTTTAACCTGCAGCAGGCTTGAAGATCAGGTATACTGTCCTAACATGAACATACAACTTCTTAACTCTTGTGATTAAGTTTGCTTCATCATCAGAGGAGTCTGCAATCCTCTGATTGGATGTTTTCCATGTAAACCAAGTTGGGATTCTAGCTTTAAATGTATATGCAGAAAATATTTGCAACCTAACATTTACATATAAAGTTAAAACAAACTTAAGACTGACTGACAAAAGTGAATATTTAATGCTTACTTGATGGATAATGCAGATTTCCTTGATGTTCTGCTTTGTACACAGATTCTGATATCAACGTTTTGTAGATCCTATTTGTTTAAAGCTAGGTTCCATTGTACATGAACTAAAAATTACCTAATAAATTTTATATCTGTTTTATTGAAGGGGTAGTAGTCAGAGCAATTTTTATTGCAGAATGCCTTACAGAGATTAACTTTGTTGTGGAACTTATTACTCAAGATATGAATCTTTAGGGAAATCATGCTTTGTAGCCTTAATCAGACTCATCTTCTTACATGCATGGATAGGGTAAATAGGCAAAGTCTTTTCCCTGTGGTGGGGAAGTCCAGAACTAGAGGGCATACGCTTAGGGTGAGAGGGGAATGATATAAAAGAGACCTACGTGGCAACTTTTTCGTACAGAGGGTGGTACGTGTATGGAATGAGCTGCCAGAGGAAGTGGTGGAGGTTGGTAAAATTGCAACATTTAAGGGGCATTTGGATGGTATATGAATAGGAAGGATTTTGAGGGATGTGGGCCAGGTGCTGGCAGGTGGGACTAGATGGGGTTGGGATACCTGATCGGCATGGACGAGTTGGACCGAAGGGTCTGTTTCCATGCTGTACATCTCTATGACTCTATGCATGAATGGTTGTGGGATTTTCTGCAATATTGTCTACCATATAGAATGAACATAGACTTTATTTTGATCTAAGCAATCAATTAAGAGGCAATTTGATTTTAAAAGTATTTTACATCAATCCCTCCCCTCTATTAACTTAGGAAATCAATCTTTTTTTAGGAATTAAAGTTGCGTCAACTTTTATCATGTTTGACAGATAACATAATCATGGAGGTGAGATCTGCTGCCCAAAGACACATGTACATTAAAGTAAAGTATGCTTGTGGGCTGAAGTTGTTAAACAAACCTACTTGCAGTAGGGCATGAGGAAAATGGGGCTTTATTTTGAAAGTCATTTCCCCTTAGAGTCTACTCTCTTAATACAAATGAGGCATATTTACAAATGATAATCTCATGTCACAAATTAATGAAATTAATTAATTCTACTCATGGAAAATTAAAGTGAATATTGAATCCCTCTGCTAATTAACCTAAAACACCCAGAAGAAGATCACCTCACCTCGTAATCTGTTAAAAATGTGTGCATGAAAGAAGATCCCCATTTCCACTGTACAAATAAAAAGTAGCAATTTATTAGTTTAACCCTAAACAGTGAACACTAACAAAACTGTTAACAAACCACTTTTTCCCTAACAACCACTATTCCTTAGCTGACCACAATTCTATTACTATGTTGTTCCAATAACACAATTAATAATAATGGTAAATTAGCACTTAATCTCTTGAAGTCCAAACAGATGGTCTTCTTTTCTTCCTCCAGCCTTTCTTCCTCCAGCCTTCCTTCCTCTTCCCGAATCTGCTGGCTTCTCCTGAGTCGTGTTCTTACTTTTTCCTGCGAGTAATTTTAGCTATCAAATGCCCATAAAGTGTATGTTTTAAACAGATGGTGATTTCTTTGAAAGCTTTTCATGTTAGATGGGCAATTAGCTGTCTCCCAATTTTCAAACTTCCCGGCTTTATATATTCCTGATGATGCACCAAATTCTTAACATGACTGTATCAGGCTGTAAACACCATCAGTTTTTAAATTCATCAGGCTTTGAATGGCTGAGTGTTTGGTTTAAATTAATTGTTCGAATTCGACTTATCGTCAAAACAGCAGCAAACCTCAGGTATTCATTAACAAATGATACATGCTTGCATTTTAGAACAGTCTGTCTGCCACAGCTGCTTACAGACTCCCTTTTCTTTGCTGAACTCTACACTTAAAGAGCACTTTTCCTCTTAAAATGACCACACTCTACTTTTCAATTTCCTATTATACTACCAAGCTTTGTCACAGTATCAACAGAGAATGGATAGTTTGGCTAAACTGCTTTTAAGTATATAGTCAAATCAACAAAATACTTGCAATATTAAGAGAACCACGTAGTTGCAGGGAATCTTCCAAAGATTAAACATTTAATCTGATTTCTTGCTGTAATGTTATTTTGACTATTCACATAGCCAGGTCAGGATGGCCTAGTATTGTTAAAGAATTTCTGTACCAACATGTAAACTTTTCATTTAAATGCTTTTGTTTAATGGCACTGAAAGTTGACTGCTGAGGCCACTTTCTCCTGATATGTGGAATATACTAAGTATTGTGTTTAGAACTGACTGGTATTAAAAGCACCAGACATAATAAATTTCACTGTTAAATAAAGGACTAATTGTTCTTAGTGTTAGGGTGCCTTGTTCTAAAAAAAAGTAAAAATACATAACTGATTAGCCAGTCCATGGTGCACAATAAGATGTAAAACATAGACGCAGAGGGCCATTAAGCTTTACAAGCAGGCTCTGCACCTCAATACCGATTTCCTGTGCTAATATCATATTTCTGGATATCATTAGAACCTAGGAATCTACGAATCTTTGATTTGAATGTACATGAGTGAGCTTCATGCTGGGATAGAGAATTTAACAGTTTCACCATCCTTTGAGAGATGACGATTTTTCTTACTTAAGTTCTAAATGGCCTCCCCTTTGGTCTGAACTGTGTCTTCTGATTCCAGACCTTCCAGAGAGGGAAACATCCTTTCTGCATCTACCCTGTCATACTCTTTGAAACTTTGTAATTTGCAATTCTTCTTCTAAAATCGAAGTCGTTTCAATCTCTCCTTAGGACAATCCCACCGTTCCAGCAATCAGTCTGGTGAACCTCTACTGCACACTCTCTAAGGCAAATTTATCTAAAACTGCAAACTAACTGTGCTGTGAGCTGTGGTTTCACCAAGATTCTATCTGATTTGAAGCAACATATTTTTACTCTAGTACTCAAAACTTCTCGCAATAAATGCCAACACATGATTTGTCTTCCTAATTGCTTGCTGAACCTACATTTCAATAGGTTGTACTATTTTGGGTAAATAAATTCAGTGCACGTTGCACACTGTTATGGTGTAGAATACATTTTTGCTATTTCTACACAATTTAGTTGGGCTTAGTGGGACTCTCAAATATCCACCAATTTCATTCTCTGCCAGGGAGTTCAACTTCATTAAAGTGAATAACCAAAATTACATTTTATTTTGTGTATTATACACTATATGACATATAGAACATAGAACATAGAACAATACAGCACAGAACAGGCCCTTCGGCCCACGATGTTGTGCCGAACTTCTATCCTAGATTAAGCACCCATCCATGTACCTATCCAAATGCCGCTTAAAGGTCGCCAATGAATCTGACTCTACCACTCCCACGGGCAGCGCATTCCATGCCCCCACCACTCTCTGGGTGAAGAACCCACCCCTGACATCTCCCCTATACCTTCCACCCTTCACCTTAAATTTATGTCCCCTTGTAACACTCTGTTGTACCCGGGGAAAAAGTTTCTGACTGTCTACTCTATCTATTCCTCTGATCATCTTATAAACCTCTATCAAGTCACCCCTCATCCTTCGCCGTTCCAACGAGAAAAGGCCGAGAACTCTCAACCTATCCTCGTATGACCTACTCTCCATTCCAGGCAACATCCTGGTAAATCTTCTCTGCACCCTCTCCAAAGCTTCCACATCTTTCCTAAAGTGAGGCGACCAGAACTGCACACAGTACTCCAAATGTGGCCTAACCAAAGTCCTGTACAGCTGCAACATCACCTCACGACTCTTGAATTCAATCCCTCTGCTAATGAACGATAATACTCCATAGGCCTTCTTACAAACTCTATCCACCTGAGTGGCAACCTTCAAAGATCTATGTACATAGACCCCAAGATCCCTCTGTTCCTCCACCTGACCAAGAACCCTACCATTAACCCTGTATTCCGCATTCTTATTTGTTCTTCCAAAATGGACAACTTCACACTTGGCAGGGTTGAACTCCATCTGCCACTCCTCAGCCCAGCTCTGCATCATATCTAAGTCCCTCTGCAGCCGACAACAGCCCTCCTCACTGTCCACAACTCCACCTATCTTTGTATCATCTGCAAATTTACTGACCCACCCTTCGACTCCCTCATCTAAGTCATTAATAAAAATTACAAACAGCAGAGGGCCCAGAACTGATCCCTGCGGAACTCCACTTGTAACTGGACTCCATGCTGAATATTTACCATCTACCACCACTCTCTGACTTCGACCGGTTAGCCAGTTTTCTATCCAATTGGCCAAATTTCCCTCTATCCCATGCCTCCTGACTTTCCGCATAAGCCTACCATGGGGAACCTTATCAAATGCCTTACTAAAATCCATGTACACTACATCCACTGCTCTACCCTCATCCACATGCTTGGTCACCTCCTCGAAGAATTCAATAAGACTTGTAAGGCAAGACCTACCCTTCACAAATCCGTGCTGGCTGTCCCTAATCAAGCAGTGCCGTTCCAGATACTCGTAAATCCTATCCCTCAGTACCCTTTCCATTACTTTGCCTACCACAGAAGTAAGACTAACTGGCCTGTAATTCCCGGGGTTATCCCTATTCCCTTTTTTGAACAGGGGCACAACATTCGCTACTCTCCAGTCCCCTGGTACCACCCCCGTTGCCAGTGAAGACGAGAAGATCATTGCCAACGGTACTGCAATTTCCTCTCTTGCTTCCCACATAATCCTAGGATATATCCCGTCAGGCCCGGGGGACTTGTCTATCCTCAAGTTGTTCAAAATGTCCAACACATCTTCCTTCCTAACAGATATCTCTTCTAGCTTATCAGTCCATTTCACACTCTCCTCTTCAACAATACAGTCCCTCTCGTTCGTAAATACTGAAGAGAAGTACTTGTTCAAGACCTCTCCTATCTCTTCCGACTCAATACACAGTCTCCCACCACTGTCCTTGATCGGACCTACCCTCGTTCTCGTCATTCTCAGGTTTCTCACATACGCATAGAATGCCTTGGGGTTATCCTTGATCCTATCCGCCAGGGATTTTTCATGCCCTCTCTTAGCTCTCCTAATCCCTTTCTTCAGGTCCCTTCTGGCTATCCTGTATCCCTCCACTGCTCTGTCTGAACCTTGTTTCCTCAACCTTATGTAAGCCTCCTTCTTCCTCTTTACTAGACATTCAACCTCCCTCGTCAACCAAGGCTCCCTCACACGACCATTTCTTTCCTGCCTGATCGGTACATACATATCAAGGACACGTCGTATCTGCTCCTTGAAAAAGTCCCACATTTCCACCACATCCTTCCCTGGCAGCCTATGCTCCCAACGTATGCTCCTCAAATCCTGTCTTACAGCATCGTAATTTCCCTTCCCCCAATTGTAAAAACTTCCTTGTTGTGTGCACCTATCCCTCTCCATAACCAAGGTGAAAGTGACAGAATTGTGGTCGCCATCACCAAAATGTTCACCCACTAACAAGCCCACCACTTGTCCCGGTTCGTTACCGAGTACCAAATCCAATATGGCCTCCCCTCTGGTTGGACAATCTACATACTGCGTTAGAAAAGCTTCCTGGACACACTGCACAAACACCGCCCCATCCAATCTACTTGATCTAAAGAGCTTCCAATCAATATTTGGGAAGTTGAAGTCGCCCATGACTACGACCCTGTGGCTTCTGCACCTTTCCAAAATCTGTTTCCCAATCTGTTTCTCCACATCTTTGCTGCTATTGGGGGGCCTATAATAAACACCCAACAAGGTGACTGCACCTTTCCTATTTCTGACTTCAGCCCATACTACCTCCAGAGGCAGATCTCCCTCAAACTTCCTTTCTGCAGCCGTTATACCATTTCTAATTAGCAATGCCACCCCCCCTCCTTTTTTACCACCCTCCCTAATCTTACTGAAACATCTGTAACCAGGAACCTCCAACAGCCATTCCTGTCCCTCATCTATCCATGTTTCCGTGATGGCTACAACATCGTAGTCCCAGGTACCGATCCATGCCTTAAGTTCACCCACCTTATTTCTGATACTCCTTGCATTGAAGTATACGCACTTGAGCCCATCTCTGTGTCCGTAAGTAGTCCCTGTCAGTGCTACCTTCTCCACAGCCTCCCTACAGTCTTGGACATCCTGACACACAGCTAGCTTACTTGCTGGACTACAAGTCCGGATCCCATCCCCCTGCCACATATAGTGGATTGACCAGTCTTCTTTTCCTCACCGCCAAAGTTGCATTTGCATTTTGTCCTCCAACAAACTGGACCGGTATCTTCCATTTAAAAATTCTGTTGGAAGCAGATTCTGTTGGATGTTTTGGTAAGCGTTGCTTTTAGTTTATTAGGACAAAAGTTATCTACTTCATAATATTCTGATTTTGATATTGATTCAAGGTGTTGAGTATGTTCTTGCAGCTGTTCCCTCCACAGTCAAAATTTTGACTGAATGTGTCTTGAACTGGGAAGACGATTGTATGTTATGCTCGTTTTTAAAGAGATTCTCGCCACCATGGCTGCAGGGATTCTGTAATCCTAATTAAGCCAACACGAATGAAATTCTGTAAGTTTTGTCCTAATGTTTAGATTTTTATTGATTGCATAACTACCAGGGCAATATTTAAATCATGCAATGATTTTACATTAGAATAAATTCATATTTTGAATTTGATTTTGCAAGATAAAATTCTCGATTTACGTGGAGTGTATAGATGTATTAAATGGTAGAAAATAAAACACTCTTTGTTTCTGGCTTGTGGTATCACTTTTTATTTTTAAAATGTTTGAGAAGAACCAGACTGCCAAGCTTGTAGAAAGCATGAATGATAAATAGGCCAGTCTAATGTAACGGTGAGTTCTACCTAACTACCCACGCAGCAAATACTAAGTAAGGGACAGGAGTATCATGTAATGCCTTTTTTAGCATAGCTGATCAACGGTGGAAATTGAAGGTTACTTTAGGATTTCAAAGTTGTGCTTCTGATTGGTTAACCTGATTTGATTATTGAAACAAGTATGGGGCCTGAAATGTTATTTGTTGAACCTTTTTTAGGTTGCAACATTCCTTTCTAGACAATCTTCATAGAAGGTACTGATAATGAAGTTTATAAGTTTGTGTTGCTATAGTATTTGACTTGCATGAGTATCATGGCCATAGAAAATTATACATCTATATATTTTCAGGTATTTAACTTTGAATTTGAGCTATTTTGTTTCAAAATCCATCAGATTGTCTACTCTTTCAATTTTTCAGTCTATTAATTTTACTTATGAATAGAAAGTGTCCTCTGCTACTCCTTTTCAAAAAAAATTTCATGTGGTGCTTTGGCTGAATTGATAAGATCTTGCCCTTGCTTTCAAATTCTACTCAGATTTGAATGCACTGATTAGGCTGATTCTACAGTGTAGTTCTAAGGGAAAACTGTGATGTTTTAGGTGGGATTAGATTAGATTAGATTCCCTACAGTGTGGAAACAGGCCCTTCGGCCCAAACAGTAGTCACCAACCCTCCGAAGAGTAACCCGCCCAGACCCATTTCCCTCTGAATAATTGACCTAACACTATGGGGGCACTTTAGCATGGCCAATTCACCTGATCTGCACAGATTTGGACTGTGGGAGGAAACCCACAGAGACATGGAGAATGTGCAAACTCCACACAGTCACCCGAGGCTAGAATCGAGCCTGGTACCCTGGTGCTGTGAGGCAGCAGTGCTAAGCACTATGCCGCCCCCAAATGCAAAAAGGCCCCAGTGAGGATATTAAATAGAGATTGCTTTCCCCAATATAGCTTGATGAAAATTCAGATATTATTCATTATTGAAGGAGAACAGGGAGCCTTCCTCATGCACTCAGAAATATTCATCTCTTTGCCAACACCACTAATACAGATCAACTAACTGTTTCCTCCAGGACACCTTAGTCCACTCTTCCTTTACTCCCAATATCCCCGCACAGTCCCATGGCACCTTCACTTGCAATCGCCAAAGCTATAAAACTTGCCCATTTACCTCCTCCCTCCTCAGTATCCAGGGGCCCAAACATAACTTCCAGGTGAAGCAACACTTTACCTACACTTCACACAACCTTGGTAAAAACAATGACTGCAGATGCTGGAAACCAAATACTGGATTAGTGGTGCTGGAAGAGCACAGCAGTTCAGGCAGCATCCAATGAGCAGCGAAATCAACGTTTCGGGCAAAAGCCCTTAATCAGGAATAAAGGCTCACACAACCTTGTCTACTGTATTCGCTGCTCACAATGCAGTCTCCTCCACATTGGATAAACAAAGCAAGACTGGGTGACTGCTTCGCAGAACAGCTACATTCTGCCCTCAAAAATGACCTGTGCTTCAGTTCCCTGCCACTTCAACACACCACCCTGGGCAATATCTCTGTCACATTCTTGCTGCAGTACTCCAGCGAAACTCAGCATAAGCTGCAAGATCAACATCTCATTTCTCGCTTGGTGACCCTGTAGCCTTCAGGACTCAATATCGAGTTCAATAACTTTAGGGCTTAAACTCTCTTATGTACCAGCCCCCACCCCCATACAGCAGGCCTTGTGATCACAGAGTCTGCTATTACACGCAACCTATTGTCAGCCACTAAGTCTCCATTAACAGCTATTCACCCTCCTAGCCAGATCATTGTCCAATCCTTTCTCTGTCCAACTGTTCTTCTCTCTCTTTGGGCTTTATCCCTACCTATTGTTTACTCCTTACCCCCTCCCCCACCCTGTTTTCCACATTAAAATTGGCATTTTCCTAGCTACTGGGAGAAAGTGAGGACTGCAGACTGGAGATCAGAGCTGAAAATGCTGGAAAAGCGCAGCAGGTCAGGCAGCATCCAAGGAGCAGGAGAAGCTCATGAGATTCCTGAAGAAGAGCTCATGCCTGAAACGTCGATTCTCCTGCTCCTTGGATTCTGCCTAACCTGCTGCGCTTTTCCAGCAACACATTTTCAGCATTTTCCTAGCTACCACCAGCTTTGAGGAAGGGTTACAGACCTGAAACGTTAACTCTGATTTCTCTTCACAAATGCTACCAGAAGTGCTGAGCTTTTCCAGCAAATTCTGTTTTTGTATTCTGTTTATCTTGTAATTTCTGAGATCTTGCTACCTCAAAACTGGCTCTTGTACTTAGCTTCATAACATGACTACAATTGAAATAAGTCTTCATTTATGAAAGACTTAGTAATATCATGAACATAAAAGACACTCTATAAGTACAAGTTTTCTTAAAAGAACAGATGTATTGGTATCAAATAATATACAGTACAATGCAGTAATAATTTTGCCACTAGTATACTCTGTGTTTCTTACAGACCACAAGGTTTAATTGCTGTAGCTTTTTGGGGTCAGTAAGACACTGAACCCTGTTGAACCATTAGAGACTCTCTTGCCTTTTCAGCTATTGTGCAATGAATGAATCCCAGTACTAAACCCCTCCTTTCCTCTGCTTTAGCCTACACCTTTTCAGAACTCTCTGTTCCTCTGACTTTGGTCCCATTTACATTACTCTTCTGAACTCATCACTGGAAGCCTTCTTGGAGGTCCAGTTGTCTCGAATTCCATCCAAGTATTTCTTTCAGACTGCTTCAAAGTCAGCCCTTTGACCAAGCTTTTTGCGGCCCTGCTAAATACCTCCTTTGTGGCATTTTTTAAATTTATCTCTTTGGATGCCTTCTCCATGACAGAAATGCTGCTGTTGATGTATGTTCCCCAATTCACAATTCTGTGCAGAACTTTAGGCCTCAGAACCGGTGTCAGTTTTAGGAAAAAATTCACTGATCAGTATTCACACAGTCATAGAGGCATTCAGTTTGGAAACTGACCCTTCTGTCCAACTTATCCATGCTGATCAGGTTTCCTAGACTAGTCCCATTTGCCTGCACTTGGTCCACATCCCTCTAAAGTTTTCCTATTCATGTACCTGTCCAAATATCTTTTAAATATTGTAACTCTATTTGCATCTACCACTTCGTCTGGCAATTCATTCCACATGTGCACCACCCTCTGTGCAAAAAAGTTGCTCCTCACGTTCATTTTAAATCTTTCCTCTCCCACCTTAAACAATGCCCTCTAATTTTCAACTGTCTTAGCTTAGGTAAAATACTTTGGCTATTCACCTTAACTATGCTCCTGTGATTTTATAAACCTCTATAAGGTCACTGCTCAACTTCCTGGGCTCCAGGGAAAAAAGTGCCAACCTATTCAGTCTCTCCTTATAATTCAAACCCTCTAGTCGTGGTAACATCCTTGTAAATCTTTTCTGCACCCTCCCAGATTTAATAATATCCTTCCTTTAGCAGGGTGACCAGAATTGTATGTAGTGCTCTAAAAGTGTCTTCACCAATGTCCTGTACAGCTGCAACATGATGTCCAAATTTCTATATTCATGCTCTGACCAGTGAAGGCAAGCATGCCAAACACCCTCTTCACCTGTCTACTCGTGACGCCACTTTCAAGGAACTATGTACCTAAATCTCAAGGTCTCTTTGTTTGATAACACTCCCCAGGGCTCTAACCTGCCTGGTTTGTCTTACCAAAATGCAACACCTCACATTTATCTGAATTAAACTCCATCTGCTAATCCTCGACTCATTGGCCAGCTGATCAAGATCCCACTGTACTCTTAGATAAATTCCTTCACTGTCCACTTGACGTGATCTGCAAATTTACAAACCACGCTTCCTATATTCTCATCCAAATTGTTAATATAAATGTCAAAAAATAGTGGACCCAGCACCGATCCCTTCCTGAATACTGCCAATCACAGGCTTCCAATCTGTAAAACAACCCGCTACTACCACTACCCTCAAGCCAATTTTGCATACAATTGGCTAGCTCTTCCTTCATTCCCTAAAGTTAAAATTAATTTTATGGTACCTATCCATGATTGGCCTATACATCGCCAAGATCTTCTCTTTAAAACACACTTAACCTGATTGAGATTGTTTATCATTTATTTTATCAGGCAGAACTACTATTAGTCAATGTACTGCTAAGTTGGGGACTTCTTCCTCTTGGGCTGACCTAATTAGATATCAGTCAACATTTGAATTGTAAGCTGCCTTCTCTGACAGTATAGAAGCTTACAGATTTCATTTAGAGAATGTAACGGTGAGATATAGCTGTAATAATCTGAGATATTTCCTTTAAACCTGTCACATGAATATGAGATAAATTACGTCTTAACAGCAGGGTATAACTCCAAGTTAATTTCTCACCTGGCAAAGTAATGATGAAGATCAATTGTTGGCAGACAAAAGGTGTGTAGCCTTTAGTCACACGGGAGCTTCAGGATGTGGCTTGCAGAAGACACACTGGAGGTCCAGATCAGGGAAGGCTGCACTTTCAGTTGTAGAGCTTGAAGAAACCATTCTGCTTCTAGACTTTTTTTTTGGAATTTCAGGAAGGCCTTTTCTATTTTCAGGCCAGCTGCAAAACTGACCCATAACCTTCTTTGTTATCTTTGTTCAAATATTGACGAGCTGGCTAAGAAATGCAAGGGAAGCCAAATGTTGATCTGGACATCAAATTCCTGTATCAAAATAACTTGATCGACACCCAAGAAGATGTCACAGTACCAGCCAGATGCATAATGAATAATGCTGCCAAATCTTTCAGTAATAAAGAAGAGTCCGAATATCAGCAACTTTGTTGTTGGCCCAGTAGGAAGAAAACTGTTATTTTCAATGTGTGGGAGTTCAGGAGCAAAAATGCCAGTGAGAATACCTGTAATTCATTTTAAAAGGTAAACTGTAATAACTATGTAGTCATGTTTGTCCAGCACTGTCGACCTCTATGGCAGAATTGGGCCTGTAACCAGCGCAGCAATTAAGCTTTGAGTGTTCTGACTCACTTAATAGCAACTGTTGTGAATTTGATGGAACAATAGTAACAGAATATTGCACTTTGTATAATTTTTAACCTTGCACTTCCTAAACTGTTGTCCACAATCCCCTTTTGAGTTGTAGAAACTACAAACAGTCTCACCAGCTCTCACTCCTCTGAGACTGTACTGTGCACCATGATGAGGCCTGAGTAGTATCGAATATCATTGTTGCCCTGTTTATTTCTCTGTATCCCTGAGAAATGGGTTGGAGGGGAGTGAGGACCTGGGCAATCTTCATAAGCCTCATAAACATTTGTGACTACAAACCTCAGATGAGAAACTGCAGATATTGTGTTTGCATTGAATGGGGCAGCAGCTTTGGGCTTTGGCTGGGAGCAGGTCCGGGTTAAAAACTGTAATCTTTAAGGAGAGCACCATATTTAAGAGTCATCCTGTTAATCAGATTGGTGACTGTTAAAGTTTTAATCAGGTTGATGGAAAATCAATTAAAATTATTTGGTTTTGTTTAAATCCTTTTGCCGATATTTTGAACTGTGACCAACTAACAAACATTGCAGTGTATAAAAAGTGACATTTATGAAAGTTTCAAGAGATGACTAAAGTACACTTGGCTTGATTTAACATATGTCTAAATTTTCTCCTATTGAAGCCTTGTGCATACTTTCACAGCTTAGGGCTTGTGTTCATGAAGTTCCTATGGTTACCTATCTGTTAACTGAAGGGATTGATCAACTCGAATCAGGCACCTATGCCTACAAGCCATAGCTTCCTGTAATTTGAATTTGGAAAGTTTTTGCAGCTTGTATAACCATGATTGTCTGCAAGCAGTTTAACTGTTATAAATGGTATTATGATAGTTGAGTTAGAAAGAAAGAAAATATTAGACATAACTAGCCAAACTTAACTGTAACAAATCCACAGATTCAAGATGAATTTTACCCAGAGCTGCATTCCTGTTCTTCAGTTTTTGTATGGATAATTTCAGAGTTCTCCATATTCTCCTTCATCTGCCATCTTCTTGTCTAATCACTTAACTGGTTGATATCCCATTGCAGCCTTTTCACATCTTTCTAACAGCTTACATTCCCCCCTACCCTTTGCATTATGAAAAAACTTATAATACTTATAATACACTTGGTCCCTTCATCTAAACCATTGACACATCCCAGCTGTTCACAGTCTATATAAATGCTTTGGATGTGTTGACCAGATGTAATAGTTTGAAGGTGGCACAAAACTTTGTGGGAATGAGAGTTATGGGGAGGATGCAAAGTGGCTTCATGGGAATTTTGACAGGCTAAGTGAATGGACAAGACCATGATAGATGGAATATAATGTCAGTAAATGTGAGGTTATAAACTGTGGTAGGAAGCATGGAACTGCAGAGAATTTCTTAAATGGTGAGAGACTGGAAAATGTTGATGTCCAAAGGGACCCAAGTGTCTTTGTTCATAATTCTTTGAAAGATGGCATGGAGGTGCAGCAAGCAAATTGATAGGCAAATGACATGTTGGCATTTATCACAAGAGGATTTGAGCAAAGAATTAAGCAAGGCTTACTTCAGTTGTACACAGGAGAAAGTGAGGACTGCAGATGCTGGAGATCAGAGCTGAAAATGTGTTGCTGGAAAAGTGCAGCAGGTCAGGCAGCATCCAAGGAGCAGGAGAAGAGGATTCACAGTAGGTTAAAATCTTCTAGGAGAAAGTGAGGACTGCAGATGCTGGAGATCAGAGCAGATTCTGAAGAAGGGCACATGCCCAAAACGTCGATTCTCCTGCTCCTTGGATGCTGCCTGACCTGCTGCGCTTTTCCAGCAACACATTTTCAGTTAGTTGTACACAACACTGGAGAGACTGCACCTGTTTAAAGTTCTGATCGTCTTGCTTATGGAAGGATATACTTGCCTGAGAAGGAGTACTGTGAATATCCATTAGATGGATTACTGGGATGGTGAGGTTGTTCTATGATGAGAAATTAAAACAAGAATTAGGAGCAGGAGTAGGCAGTGAACAAAGATCAAAAGAACATCATATTATTTAAATGGAGAAAAATTGCAGAAAGTTGCAACACAAAGGGTCTTCGGGGTACTTGCGCATGAAACACAGAGAGCTAGCACAAAGGTGCAGCAAGGAATCAGGAAGGCTAATGGAATGTTGGCCCTTATTTCAAAGAGTTTGGAATATAAGAGTAGGAAACTCTTATTGCAGCTTTACAAGGTGCTAATGACATCACATCTGGAATGCTACGAGCAGTTTTCGTTCCCCTATTTAAGAAAAGGTATTGTTTCATTGGAGGCAGTTCAGAGAAGGTTTACTAGAATGATCTCTGGTATGGAAGGACTGTCTTATGAGCAAAAGTTAAACAGGTTGGGACTCTACTCTTTGAAATGTAGAAGAATGAGAGATGATCTCATTGAAACATATAGGATTCTGAAAGGTCTTGACAAAGTAAATGCTGAAAGCATGTCTCCCTTCATGGAGAGCCTCAGGCCAGAGGGCACTGTCTCAGAATAAAGGAGCACCAGATAGAGATGAGGAAGAATTTCTTCTCTCAGCTGGTTGAGACTTCAGAATTCCTTGCTACAGAGTGCTGTTGGGACAGAGTTCTTGTGTGTATTTAAGACTGAAAGAGATTCTTGATCAATAGAGTTTTCAAGGATGATTGGGAAAGGGCAGGAAAGTGGACATGAGGAATACTGGATTGTTAATGATACTCCTGAATGATAGACCAGGCTTAAAGAGCTGAAAGGTCTACTCTTATTCCTATTTTTTGTGGTCTTCCATCTGCTTTGTCAATCCAATTTGACATCCTGTAAACCTTAATTAGATTTCCTCTCATTCTTCTAAACTGCAGATACAAAGGCCTAAACTGTTCAATCTCTCTTCATTGTCTGGAATCAATGTAGTGAGCCTGTACTGAAGTGCCTGCAATGCAGCAACATCCCTCCGAAAGCAAAGGAACCAAAATTGCATGCAAAAGTTGAGATGAGGTCTCACTAAGACCTTGTAAAGTTGCAGCAACACTTCTCTATTACTATATTTATTTAACAATAAATCCAAAAAAAACATTTGTTTTCCTACTTATCTGCTGTCCCTGCATACTAGTTTTCTGTGATTCATGCACGAGGACACAAAGATCCTTCTGCATTGAAGCACTCTTAATTTACTCTTAATTTAACAAGTTGTCTTTCTATTCCTGTGACTAAAATGGATAGGGTAAACAGGTTTCAACTTCTCCCTCTGATGGAGGGATCAATGACCAGGGGGCATAGATTTAAGGTACAGGACAGAAGGTTTATAGGAGGTGAATGGCCTTTATGTTCTGATCTTAATTGTAAAACGCTGAGATGTAACAACCCCAGTGGTATCCTTGTAGCAATCTACCAGTTTACACCTTGCCACCCTAAAAATGACTAAGTGAGATAAACATAGATTGTAAAATAAAAGTGTAACTTGGATTTCTAAATGGAAGATCCATGCTATTGAACTCATTCAATGCATTACAAAAAGAGTAATTAAGGACAATGCAGTGTGTTTGTCACCAATGAACTTTTCAAAGGCCTTTGATATGGTACTGAAATAACTCTAAAGAGAAATTATCATCAAGTCAGCTTTTGCTTATGAACAGTCCTTGACAAAATACTGCCTCTTGGAGAGCCTCCTGGGGTGTTTTAGCACTGGGTCAAGGACCTCCAAGCCGGTGTATGATATGGGTGGCATGTAACACATGGGAGCCTGTCTCTTGCACCAGGAGCACCTTGATAAAATTTCTCTCCTTCAGCGGCAAATGCAGTGAGGCAACTTGTGGGCGGCATGGTGGCTCAGTGGTTAGCACTGCTGCCTCACAGCACAGGGTCCCTGGTTCAATTCCAGCCTTGGGTGACTTTGCAGGTGGAGTTTGCATGTTCTCCCCGTGTCTGTGTGGGTTTCCTCCAGGTGCTCCAGTTTCCTCCCACTGTCCAAAGATGTGCAGGTCAGGTGAGTTGGCCATACTAAATTGCCTGTAGTTTTAGGTGCATTAGTCAGAGGGAAATGGGTCTGGTAGGTTATTCTTTGGAGGTTCGGTGTGGACTTGTTGGGCCGAAGGGACTGTTTCCACACTGTAGGGAATCTAATCTAACTTTCCTTCAATAAACTCGATAGCTCAATCATGTCCATCTTGGATTCGGAGGACAACTTCCAAACTTTTGATGGAGAGGGTGAATTCATAGATTCCGGCAGCAAATTTACAGGTTTCACATGGTCTATATGCTTATTCAGCACAGTCACACCTACCCGAACATTATACGTCATTGATCCTCCCTTTGTGTCAACCTGCCATTTACTCATGCAGGGCCATTTCTATGACTCTGACACCAGACTTTGTCCCTGGTGTAAAACTGTGTCTCTCACTTGGCGCAGTGTCGTGTCCAACACTGGAGTTTCTGATGCCAAAACAACTGCCCCCCAATCCCTTCTTCCACCACCACCACCCACCCCCCACCCCAAACGCCCGGAAATCAGGATTAAATCTGGTGCGGAATCTTATACCCATTAGCAATTCTGCTGGTGCTGCCCCTGTATTTGCATGTGGGTGGTCCAAATGCTCAAATAGGAACTGTGACAGCTTGGGATCTAGCGAGGCTGTAGGCTGTTTCTTCAAGCGAGCCTTCAAAGTTTGGACTGCTCTTTCTGCCAGGCCATTGGATGATGGATGGTATGGAGCTGTCCGTGTACATTGAATCCCATTCAAGTTTAAGAAATAATCAAATCCCTGCTGGTAAAAGATGGTTTGTTATCTGCGACCAATATTTCTGAGATTCCATATATTGAGAAAGATGCACGTAGTTTTTCTATTATCATCCCTGTGTTTAATGAACGGACCCAAGTGGTTCAACTGCTTTGTATGAGTGTCTACAATGATAAGAACATTGAACCCATGAAAGGACCTGCATAGTCAATGTGCAACAGAGTCCAATGTTTACTTGGCCATTCCCATGCATGTGGGGAAGCAGTAGGAATAAGTTTCTTTGTCCTTGCTGACCCTCCGGGCAATAAGACCATAAGACCATAAGACATAGGAGTGGAAGTAAGGCCATTCGGCCCATCGAGTCCACTCCGCCATTCAATCATGGCTGATGCGCATTTCAGCTCCACTTGCCAGCATTCTCCCCGTAGCCCTTAATTCCTCTAGACAACAAGAACCTATCAATCTCGGCCTTGAAGACATTTAGCGTCCCGGCTTCCACTGCACTCCGTGGCAATGAATTCCACAGGCCCACCACTCTCTGGCTGAAGAAATGTCTCCGCATTTCCGTTCTGAAATGACCCCCTCTAATTCTAAGGCTGTGTCCACGGGTCCTAGTCTCCTCGCCTAACAGAAACAATTTTCTAGCATCCACCTTTTCAAAGCCATGTATTATTTTGTACGTCTCTATTAGATCTCCCCTTAATCTTCTAAACTCCAACGAATACAATCCCAGTATCCTCAGCCGTTCCTCATATGCTAGACCTGTCATTCCAGGGATCATCCGTGTGAATCTCCGCTGGACACGTTCCAGTGCCAGTATGTCCTTCCTGAGGTGTGGGGACCAAAACTGGACACAGTACTCCAAATGGGGCCTAACCAGAGCTTTATAAAGTCTTAGTAGTACATCTCTGCTTTTATATTCCAACCCTCTTGAGATAAGAGACAACATTGCATTCGCTTTCTTAATCACAGACTCAACCTGCATGTTTACCTTTAGAGAATCCTCGACTAGCACTCCCAGATCCCTTTGTGCTTTGGCTTTATTAAGTTTCTCACCATTTAGAAAGTAGTCCATTCCTATATTCTTTTTGCCAAAGTGCAAGACCTCGCACTTGCTCACGTTAAATTCCATCAGCCATTTCCTGGACCACTCTCCCAACCTGTCTAGATCCTTCTGTAGCCTCCCCACTTCCTCAGTACTACCTGCCTGTCTACCTAACTTTGTATCATCGGCAAACTTCGCTAGAATGCCCCCGGTTCCCTCATCCAAATCATTAATATATAATGCGAACAGCTGTGGCCCCAGCACCGAACCCTGCGGGACACCGCTCGTCACCGGCTGCCATTCTGAAAAAGAACCTTTTATCCCAACTCTCTGCCTTCTGTTAGATAGCCAATCCTCAATCCATCCCAGCAGCTCACCTCGAACACCATGGGCCCTCACCTTGCTCAGCAGTCTCCCGTGTGGCACCTTATCAAAGGCCTTTTGAAAGTCCAGATAGACCACATCCACTGGGTTCCCCTGGTCTAACCTACTTGTTACCTCTTCAAAAAATTCCAACAGGTTTGTCAGGCATGACCTCCCTTTACTAAATCCATGTTGACTTGTTCTAATCAGACTCTGCTCTTCCAAGAATTTAGAAACCTCATCCTTAATGATGGATTCTAGAATTTTACCAACAACCGAGGTTAAGCTGATTGGCCTATAATTTTCCATCTTTTGCCTTGATCCTTTCTTGAACAAGGGGGTTACTACAGCCATCTTCCAATCGTCCGGGACCTTTCCTGACTCCAGTGACTCTTGAAAGATCTCAACCAATGCCTCTGCTATTTCCTCAGCAACCTCTCTCAGAACTCTAGGGTGTATCCCATCGGGGCCAGGAGATTTATCAATTTTAAGACTTTTTAACTTTTCTAGCACTATCTCTTTCGTAATGGCAACCATACTCAACTCAGCCCCGTGACACCCTTTAATTTTTGGGATATTACTCCTGTCTTCCACTGTGAAAACTGACGCAAAGTACTTGTTAAGTTCTCCTGCTATTTCCTTATCTCCCATCACTAGGCTCCCTGCATCAGTTTGAAGTGGCCCAATGTCTACTTTTGCCTGTCGTTTGTTTCTTATGTACTGAAAGAAACTTTTACTATTATTTCTAATATTACTGGCTAGCCTACCTTCATATTTGATCCTCTCATTTCTTATTACACTCTTTGTTATCCTCTGTTGGCTTTTGTATCCTTCCCAATCTTCTGATTTCCCACTGTTCTTAGCCACTTTATAGGATCTCTCTTTTTCTTTAATACATTTCCTGACTTCCTTTGTCAGCCAAGGTTGTCTAATCCCTCCCCGGTTAATCTTTCTTTTCTTGGGAATGAACCTCTGTACAGTGTCCTCAATTATACCTACAAACTCCTGCCATTTTTGCTCTAGTGTCTTCCCGGTTAGCCTCTGCTTCCAGTCTATTTTAGTCAGTTCCTCTCTCATGCCCTCATAATTACCTTTATTCAACTGTAACACCATTACATCAGATTTCGCCTTCTCCCTTTCAAACTCCAGACTGAACTCTACCATATTATGGTCGCTACTTCCTAAGGGTTCCCTTACTTTAAGATCTTTTATAGAGTCTGGTTCATTGCAAAGCACTAGGTCCAGAATAGCCTGCTCTCTTGTGGGCTCCATGACTAGCTGTTCCAAAAAGCCATCCTGTAAGCATTCCATGAATTCCCTTTCTTTAGATCCACTAGCAACATTATTTACCCAGTCCACCTGCATATTGAAGTCACCCATGATCAATGTAACCTTGCCTTTCTGACATGCCTTCTCTATTTCCCGGTACATGTTGCGTCCCTGGTCCTGACTACTGTTAGGAGGTCTGTACACAACTCCAATTATGGTTTTTTTGCCTTTGTGGTTCCTCAATTCCACCCACACAGACTCCACATCATCCGACGCTATGTCATTCAATACCATAGATTTAATTTTGTTCTTAACTAACAAGGCAACTCCACCCCCTCTGCCCACCTCTCTGTCTTTTCGATAAGTCGAAAAACCATGGAGGTTTAACTGCCAGTCCTGACCCCCCTGTAACCAAGTCTCTGTGATGCCTACTACATCATAATCATTCACTATTATCTGTGCCATTAATTCATCGGCTTTGTTATGAATGCTATGAGCATTCAGGTAAAGTGCCTTAATGCTAACTTCCTTATTAGAGATGTTGTAAGTCATATGTCCTAAGTTATCCTTGCTTTTTTCTGCATTCTCAGTCTGCCTCAATTTTAAATCCGCCTGGAAACATGCTATCCTGCTGCTTATCTTTCCATTTACCTCCATACTCCCTGTTGCTTTCACTTTCCCTTCCCCCCAACTCAGAAGTTTAAAGTCCTACTGACCACCCTATTTATCCTCTTCGCCAGAACATTGGTACCTGATCGGTTCAGGTGGAGACCGTCCCAACGGTACAGATCCCCCCTGTTCCAAAACTGATGCCAGTGCCCCATGAAGTGGAATCCCTCTTTCCCACACCAATCCCTTAGCCACGTGTTTACTTGCCTAATTTTCTTGTCCCTATGCCAATTGGCACGTGGCTCGGGCAGTAATCCGGAGATTATGACCCTTGAGGACCTGTGCTTCAATTTCCTGCCTAGTGCTTCGTAATGCCCAAACAGGTCCTCCACCCTAGACTTGCCTATGTTGTTGGTACCAACGTGGACCACAACAACTGGATCCTCCCCCTCCCGCTCCAATATCCTTTCAAGCCGGTCAGAGATGTCTCGCACCCTGGCACCGGGCAGGCAACACACCATGCGAGACTCCCGATCCGGCTTGCAAAGGATACTATCTGTCCCCCTAATTATAGAATCCCCTATAACCACTACCTGTCTATTAGCTCCCCCCTCTTGAATGGTAATGCTGCACCAACGTAGCTATGTCTGCATCCAAGCCTAGCCACCAGATGTAACTTCTCACCAATTTCATTTCAGAGTCCCCGGATGGCCCTGGTGAAGTTCAGCTAGTATTTGACAGTGACCTTTGCTGAGCACAATCACTCTTGCTCCCCATAACAATATGCCACCCTCTACCATGAGCTTATCTCTCCGAGTCCAGGAATGTTTCAATTCTAGTTGTGACGGCTGTTTTGATCCACCATTAATACCAGTTGTTTCATTTTTGAGAGGATTCGATCTTTCTGTGTCAAAGATCTGGTATTGTCAGCTGTGACTGGAAGCATGTCCAGAAAATTTAATTTCATTTCAGATTCTTCCATGTGGGGTACCACCAGTAGTGCAACTGTGAATGGAAGGTGCCTTAGTGCATCTGCATTCACTATTCGGCCTCCCAGACTTATAATTTAAGCGCTTAGTATTAGAGCCAATTGTTAAGTGCTGCCTGAAGCTTTGGGCAGCATGGCTTTGCCCTGTTTAAGCAGACCAAATAGGCATTTGTGATACTTGATTATCACACGTTTTCATCCCGAAAGGCTGGAAATTTCTGACTCCAAATAAGACCTCTATTACTCTTTCTTCTATCTTGATATATTTACACCTTATATTAGCCAAAGTTCCAGATACATACGCGATTGGATGTTCCTCTCCATTGGGCTACCTAATGCTATTACCACACTGATGCTGTATGGGAGGCATTGCTTGTCAATACCAGACCTTTCTTGGGATCATAGGGTGCCAACACCTTAGAGGATGATAGGTCTCTCTTTATCTCATTAAAACCTAGGGCTTGTCAATGCAATGAATTCCAAAGCTGACTCTTTTTTAGACGTTGATGCAAAGGTGCCAGGATATATATGAACTTTCCATAATAATTTACAAGCCCAAGAAATGATTTAAGCTCCTGGACAGATATAGGAGCTGAGGCACCTTTGGTTGATCTCAGTTTACCTTCAACAGGTGTAACATGGTCTTGTTGACTCTATAGTTGAAAAATGTGATGCTGGAAAAACACAGCAGGCCAGGTAGCATCCA
The DNA here is from genome assembly GCF_047496795.1 of Chiloscyllium punctatum. Taxonomy (NCBI): domain Eukaryota; kingdom Metazoa; phylum Chordata; class Chondrichthyes; order Orectolobiformes; family Hemiscylliidae; genus Chiloscyllium; species Chiloscyllium punctatum. Next base: position 36,453,919 of record NC_092784.1, read on the forward strand.
AGGAGCAGGAGAATCGACGTTTCGGGCATAAGGCTTATGCCCGAAATGTCGATTCTCCTGCTCCTTAGATGCTGCCTGGCCTGCTGTGTTTTTCCAGCATCACATTTTTCAACTCTGGTCTCCAGCATCTGCAGTCCTCACTTTCTCCTTGTCGACTCTATAGCCAAGTTGGTCACTTTGGATGCCTGGAACACACATTTTGCCCTTCTCTGGCGTAAGTCTGCCTTGGAAAATCAGCTTAGGATCATATCCAAGTTCTCCAAGTTGTCATTACTAGTTTTCCCTGTTGTTAGGTAAATGGTGACCTGAGTCTAGAGTGTGATGCACAACAAGTCAGGCAGCATCCGAGGAACAGAATTGATGTTTCAGGCATAAGCCCTTCATCAGGAATGAAGCTTGTGGGGGCGGTGGGGCGTGCTGAGAGGTAAATGGGAGGGGTGTTAAGGCTGCGGGGAAAGTAGCTGAGAATGCAATGAGTAGATGAAGGTGGGGAGAAGCTGATAGGTCATCGAGGAGGGAGGAGCGGATAGATGGCAAGGACATTGGTCAGGTCAAGAGGACGATGCCAGTTGGAGACTTGGGACTGGGATAAGGTGAGGGGGAGTGGAAATAGGGATAATGGTGAAATCTATATTAAATTCACGTGGTTGCAGGGTCCCAAGGCTGAAGGTGAGGTGTTCTTCTTCCTGGCGTCGGGTGGCTAGGGTTTGGCGATGGAGGAGGCCCAGGACCTGCATGTCCTTGGTGGAGTGGGAAGGGTAGTTAATGTGTTCAGCGACGGGCCAGTGGGGTTGGTTGGTGTGGGTGTCCCAGAGATGTTGTCTGAAACGATCCACAAGATCGCATCCTGTCCACATCGGGTACAATGGATACAGTGGATGACATTTGTGGAAGTACAGGTAAATTTCTGTTGGATGTGGAAGGATCCTTTGGGGCCTTGCATGGCAGTGAGGGGGGAGGTGTGCACAGAGTCAAATGATGACCTGATGTAGACCTTGCAAAATATTCTACTTTGTCCTCTGAAAAATTGAACCGGCTGATGATACACGAATGCAGTCTCATATATTGGTGCAAGATCTTATAAGTTCATGAGATATAGGAGCAGAATTTGGCCATTCGGCCCATCAGGTCTGCTTTGCCATTCAATCATGGCTGATGTGCTCCTCACCCCCGTTTTCCTGCCTTCTCCCCATAACTCTTCAATCCATTACCAGTCAAAAATCTGTCTAACTCCTTCTTAATTTTATTTGCTGTCCCAGTATCCATTGTACTTTGGGGTAGTGAATTCCACAGATTCATAACGCTTTGGGAGAAGTAGTTTCTCCTCATCTCTGTTTCAAATTTGCTATCCCTTATCCTAAGACTATGATCTCTTGTCTTAGAATGCCCCATAAAAGGAAACTCCACTTCTATTTTATCCATACCTTTTATCATCTTATAAACCTCAATCTATTGAAGTTTAGACAAACCTCTTTGTCTAAATTTCAGAGAGTAGAGGGCTAAACTGTTCAATCTCTCTTCATACGACAAACCCCTCGTTTCTGGGATTAATCTACTGAACTTCCTCTGAACAGCGTCTATAGCCACGACATCTTTTCTCAAATAAGGGGACCAAAACTGTGGACAATACTCCAGGTGCAGTCTCGCCAATACCTTGTATAGTTGCAACAATACGTCCTTGGTTGCTAGTGGTGTTCATGGATGCAGGTCGTGCATTGTCTGCCTGTTCATCCTACATAGTGCTTAGTGCAATGGAAAATCGGAACGCAGCACTGATGATGTCACCAAAACAGGGACAAAACATCAGCCAACAAACCTACCAGCTCAGTGAACAAGCCAACTACAAATCCAACCAACTCCCGAGCTACAGATCGTCACAAAAATTTTAATCATTGAACAGTGTCATGACTTAAACAACAAAGTAAGATACATAGTAAAATATAATCATTGGTCCTTCAATATTGAAGAAGATGCCTATATTATAATTTTACTTTCTGCTGTCCCTTCATTGAGTAATGAGATGAACTTGTGCTTGGAATGAGCAATCACAAATTGAACACTGAATCCTGCATACTTCATCTTAGGAACTGTGATTTTTATTTTCAATTGATACTTCTTCCCAGCACTGCATCAGATGATAGCAGAGTAGGTTTTTACCATGATTTTTTAATGAGTCAGTTATTCCCACATATAGATGTTTATTGAGCACAATTTGAAAGTTATTCTAATAATCTTTCTATTCCTTTGCTGAGCACCACCAAATTGCTGCTTTGTTATCAATGCACTAAAAGATATACTTAATATAAAAGATATAATACAAGCAAAAATACAAGATATAAAATGCAAGCAAAACCTCCAAAACATTTTGTCCATCACATGATGTATTTTACACCAATCTTGTGATTTATATCTCACCAGATACAAGGGTGATAATATAAGAACAGTGATAAATGGTACTTAATACGCAAGAATTGAACTTTTAACAAGCAGTATTAAAAACCACTGAGAACAGAATTCAAGCAGCTGGGAATCAGAAGCGAACAATCTACAACAAGTATAGATTTTTTTCTTAAAAAGCAGAAGTGCGTCAATCAGAAGTTTTCATTCGCTATTTTTCTTCAATGATTTTCAAGCTAGAAATACTATTTATAATGTGCATATTATGTGTTGGAAGGAAAAATTGAACATATTAGGTGTTTGTATCCTCTGGAGGAAGAGCGAGAGTACGAGGTGACTTGATTGAAACACATAAAATCCTGAAGAGTCTTGACAGAGGAGATGTGAAGATAATGTTTGTTTTTATGGGAGAATCTTACAAATTGGGGATAATCTATTTAAAAGAAATGAGGTGAAATTTGTTTTCTTAGAGCTTGAGTTTTTAGAATTCTCACTGCAAAGGTAGAAGCGGAGTCTGTGAATATTTTTGAGACAGAGATAGGTAAGTAGATTATTGTTAAGCAAGAGTTTGAAAGATTAATAGATGTAGTTGGGAATTTGGGTTTACGACCAGTCATGATCTTGTAAAATGGCAGTGCAGACTCAAGGACTGTATGGCCTACTCCTATGCCTGCTTTGTATGTAAAAATTATGAAATTTGGAAAGAAGTCACAATTATAATATAATTGTAAATCTGTAAAATTAATTGCCATTATCTATTATTAAAGGGGGTAAGATTAAAAGACATTAAGAAAATCATAATAAAATCAGGCATGGTCAACATGGTTTTATGTAAGGAAGATGTTATTTGCCAAATGTATTTTTCAGTGTTTTGAGAATATGTCAATGTGGATGAAGGCAAACCAGTAGATGTTGTGTATTTAGACTTTTAAAAGTGTTTTGATGACGTTTATGTGATATCTTAAAGATTATGATGCCAGACACATATTCCCCTCCTCTCCCTTATCCACCTCCCCTCCCTTATCCACCTTTCATAGGGACTGGACCTTCTGGGACATCCTGGTTCATTCTTCCTTCACTCCCAATACTGTCCCACAGCCCAATGTTACATTCCCCTGCTACCACTGAAGGTGTAACACCTACCCATTTACCTCCTTCCATCTCAGTAACCAAGTGCCCAAACATACCTGTACATTGGGGAAATGAGGCTAACATAGACTGCGACTGCCATAGTGTTAAGGGCTTTTGGGATGAAATTTGTTAAGTGCGTTCAGGGAAATTTCCTCAAGCAGTTTTATAGAGGAGCTTACTCAGGAAGGGACAAAACTTGACCTACTCTTAGGAAATAGCGCAGGACAGGTGACTGAGGTGACAGTGGGGGAGCACTTTGGGACAGTGACCATAGTTATATTAATATTAAAATAGTTATGGAGAGGGACAACACTCTAACAACACTTTAACACAGGTTAAAGTTCTAAACTGGGGCAAGGCAAATTTTAATGGAATAAGACAGGAGCTTTCAGGGGTTGATTGGAGTAGTTTATTTGCAGACAAAGGGACTGCTGGCAAGTGGGGAAGACCTTTAAAAGTGAGATGGCTAATGTTCAAGGACTATATGTTCCTGTGAGGGTGAATAAGGAATCCTGGATGACAAGAAATATTGAGGTTTTGACCAGAAAAATGGTGAAGGCATGGCTCAGGTACGGGTAGCTGGGATCAAGGGAATCCCTGGAGATATATAGGGGATACAGAAGTTTACTGAATCAGGAGGGCGAAAAGGGGATACAAGGTAGCCTTGACTGAGAAGATTAGGATGAATCCAAAGAGGTTCTTTTAGTATATTAGAGGAAAAAGAATTACTAGAGAGAGAATAGGACCCCTCAAGGATCAAAGTGGACATGTATGTGTAGAACTGCAGGAGATGGGCGTGGTCCTCAATTAATATTTCTCCTCTGCATTTATCTGGGGATAGTCCATTATCACAGTGGTGTTGGACGTATCAGAATGTATGAAGGTGGATAAATCTCCTGGTCCTGATCAAATATATCCAAGAACACTGTAAAAAAAAATCCCTGGCTGATATTTTTGCATCATCGATTGCCACAAGTGAGGCCCCAGAAGGGTGGAGGGTAGTGAATGTTGTGCCCAGTTCAAGAAGGGCTGCAAAGAATAACCTGGGAATATAGACCAGTAACTTTAACATTTGTGGTAGGTAAGTTTCTGAGAGATAAGATATACATTCATTGAGAAAGTCAGGGTTTGATTAGGAATAGTCAGCATTGCTTTGTGCGTGGGAGATCATGCCTCACAAATTTGTTAGAGTTCTTTGATCCAGTGACCAAGAAGGTTGACGAAGGGAGGGTGGTAGACATAGTCGATATGGATTTCAGTAAGGCCTTTGATAAGGTTCCACATGGTAGGCTGCTCTGGAAGGTTAATTTGCATGCAATTCAGGGGGAGCTGACAAATTGGATACACGATTAGCTTGATGATAGGAAGCAAAGGGTAATAGTGGAAGGATGCTCATTGGACTGGAGGCCTGTGACTAGTGGAGTATCTCAGGGCTCACTACTGTTTGTTATCTATATCAATGATTGGGATGAGAATGTACAAGGCATGATTAGTAAATTTGCAGATGACACTAGAATGGATGGTATTGTGCACAGTGAGGAAGGTTATCAAAAATTGCAACAGGATCTTGATCAGCTGGTGAAGTGGGCCGAGAAATGGTGAATTGAGTTTTACATAGGTAAGTCTTGCATTTTGGAAAATCAAATCAAGGCAGGAGTTTAAGGTTAGGGCCTTAAGGAGTGTAGTAGAACAGAGGGACCTTGGAGTTCAGATGCACGGTTCTCTGAAAGTAGAGTCACAGGTAGACAGGGCAGTGAAGCAGGCTTTTGGTACAGTGACCTTCATCAGGGCATTGAGTATTGATGGAAGTTGGGAAGTTATGTTGCAGTTGTACAGAGGTGGCACAGTGACTCAGTGGTTAGCACTGCTGCCTCACAGCACCAGGGACTCGGGTTCAATTCCAGATTTGGGTGACTGTGTGGAGTTTGCAGATTCTCCCTTGTCTGCATGAGTTTTCTCCAGGTGCTCTGTCTTCTTCCCACAATCTGCACGTTAGGTCAATTGGCCATGCTAAATTGCCCATAATGTTCAGGGATGCATAGGTTAGGTGCATTAGTCAGGGGTAAATGTAGAGTAATAGGGGAATGGCTGTTCGGAGAGTCAGTATGAACTTGCTGGGCCAAAGGGCCTGTTTCCACACTGTAGGGATTCTGATGTTGGTGAGGCCGCACTTGGAGTATTGTGTTCAATGTTGGTCACCTTGCTATAGGAAGGATGTTATTAACTAGAAAGAGTGCAGAAGAAATTTACAAAGATGTTGCTAGGACTAGGACTTATGTGGAGAAGCTAGGACTTTTTCTTTAGTGTGTAGGAGACTGAGGGGGGATTTTATAGAACTGTATAAGATTATGAGAGGTATGGATAGGGTGAATGCACTCAGTCTTTTTCCCAGGGTTGAGGAAATGAGGACTAGAGGGCATCAGTTTAAATTTAGAGGGGAAAGAATAAAAGGGAACTTGAGGACCAATACTTTTACACCGCGTGGTACGTGTATGGACTGAGCGAACAATGGAAGTGATTGAAGTGGGTACATTAGCAACATTTAAAAGGCATTTGGGCAAATATATCGATAGGAAAGATTTAGAAGGATATGGGCCAAGTGCAGGGAAATGGGGTTTGCTTGGTTGGGCATTTTGGTCAGCATGGACCAGTTCAGGCCAAAGGGACTGTCTCTGTGCTGTAAGAGTTTATGACTCTCAGAAAAATAGACTGGGTGATCATTTCGCACAACATCTACAGTCTGTCTGCAAAAAGACCCTGAGCTTTCAGTTGCCAACCATTTTAACACACCACAATGTTGCCTGGCCAACATCTCAGTTTCAGTCTCCAGTGAAGCTCAGCATAAGCTGGAAGAACATCACCTCATTTTCCACTTGGCGACCCTGCAGCTCTCCAGATTTAATGTTGAGTTCAATAATTTTAGCACCTAAACTCTCCCATGTCCCAGCCCCTACTCCATGCACCAGGCCTTGTTATCACACAGTCTTTCATTACACACTACCTATTATTAGCCACTGACAGTCTCCATTAATAGCTATTCACCCTCCTAGCCAGATTGTTATCCACTTCTTTGTCCAGTTGCTCGCTCACTTCAGGCTCTATCTCTATCTATCATTTACTCCTTATGTCCTTCTCCCATCCTATCTTCTGTATACAAGTCGACATTTTCCTAGCTACCATCAGTTCTGAGGAAGGGTCACCAGACCTTAAAAGTTATCTCTGATTTGAATCATAGAATCCCTACTGTATGGAAACAGGCCATTTGGCCAACAAATCGACACTGACCCTCCAAAGAGTAACTCACCCATATCTTATAGATTTCGACATGATCTCTGCCCCCCCCCCAATGTCCTATGCTCTAAAGACAAAAGTTCTAGCTTGTCCAACCTCTCTCCCTATAACTCAGGTCCTTGAGCCCTGGCAACATCCTTGTAAATTTCTTCTGTACTCTTTCCAGTATAATAACATCCTTCCTATACCTATGTGAGCAAAACTGATCATATTACTCCCAAGACCGGCCTCACCAACATCCTGTATAACTGCAACATAACTTCCCAACTTCTTTATTCAATGCCCTGACCAAAATCCTCCTTCACTGCCCTATCTACCTGTAACTCCACTACCATCACCATCCTAACCAATACCTAAAAACATCTGAACCTCACTGGTTGAGATAGCCTAGAACTCTGTTCGGGTATCCTTATCTAGTTCACTTGAGTTCAACACGAATAATGGTGCTTTGTACCAACCCTAGAATAGTGGTACCACTCTGTGCACCATCCGTTGTAGGTATAGCTGTCTCCTGTCCTGTAAAAATCATACTGCATTTCACGTCTTGGCTGAAGTAACTACAATACAATAGACAATAGACAATAGATGCAGGAGTAGGCCATTCAGCCCTTCGAGCCTGCACCGCCATTCAATATGATCATGGCTGATCATTCCCAATCAGTATCCTGTTCCAGCCTTATCTCCATAACCCTTGACTCCACTATTTTTAAGAGCTCTATCCAATTCTTTCTTGAATGAATCCAGAGACTGGGCCTCCACTGCCCTCTGGGGCAGAGCATTCCACACAGCCACCACTCTCTGGGTGAAGTAGTTTCTCCTCATCTCTGTCCTAAATGGTCTACCCTGTATTTTTAAGTTGTGTCCTCTGGTTCAGCACTCCCCCATCAGCGGAAATATGTTTCCTCCTGCCAGAGTGTCCAATCCTTTCATAATCCTATCCGTTTCAATCAGATCCCCTCTCAGTCTTCTAAACTCAAGGGTATACAAGCCCAGTCGCTTCAGTCTTTCAGTGTAAGGCAATCCTGCCATTCCAGGAATTGACCTCGTGAACCTACGCTGCACTCCCTCAATAGCCAGAATGTCTTTCCTCAAATTTGGAGACCAGAACTGTACACAGTACTCCAGGTGTGGTCTCACCAGGGCCCTGTACAGCTGCAGAAGCACCTCTTTGCTTCTATACTCAGTTCCTCTTGTTATGAAGGCCAGCATACTATTAGCCTTCTTCACGACCTGCTGTACGTGCATGCTTGCCTTCATTGACTGGTGGACAAGTACACCCAAATCTCTCTGAACAGCCCCTTTACCTAATTTGATACCATTGAGGTAGTAATCTGCCTTCCTGTTCTTGCCACCAATGTGGATAACTAGACATTTATCCACATTAAACTGCATCTGCCATGCATCTGCCCACTCGCCTAACTTGTCCAGGTCACCCTGTAATCTCCTAACATCCTCATCACATTTCACCCTACCACCCAGCTTTGTATCATCAGCAAATTTGCTAATGTTCTTGCTGATACCATCTTCTATATCATTTACATATATTGTAAAAAGCTGCGGTCCCAGCACAGATCCCTGCGGTACCCCACTGGTCACTGCCTGCCATTCCGAAATGGAGCCGTTAATCACTACCCTTTGTTTCCTATTAGCCAACCAATTCTCTATCCAGTCTAGTACTTTGCCCCCAATACCGTGCGCCCTAATTTTACTCACTAACCTCTTGTGTGGGACTTTATCAAAAGCTTTCTGAAAGTCCAGGTACACTACATCCACTGGATCTCCCTCATCCATCTTCCGAGTTACATACCTTCTTGTTCCTCCTGAATGTTCATTCTAATATTATAAAATGTTGGTTGATTTGTTTTTCTAGAGGCATGTCTTCTGACTTCGTGTCCCTTAATCAGACTTTGTGCCCTGGCTGTAAGCTTAACAGAGTTTTCACGATGTCTCTAGAGTTGTTCCACCTCTGCTCTTTTTTGCTGTGGCTTTGATTGAGTTGTTTTACCTTCTCATCATCTTGAGAGATTAATTTGGCTTGAAGTTGCATTCTAAACTGTTACATCTGTTTTTAACTTCTTCCCTATTGCTATTTGTTGAGTTTTCATTATTTAACAAGACATCTACTGACACCAGTTGTACAGGGCTAAATTCCAAATGCACATTCACTTCCGTTTTTCCATGCCGTGCATGCACAACATAAAGCCGACTTTTTTTTGTTTACAAGATTTTTTTCTTCTTCAACAATCTACTTTTGCACTCTTTGTTTTTATGTTTTATATTTTATGTGTTTACGTTTTTACACTTTTGCATTAAATTTAATTCAGGCATTTTGCTGTTACTGCACATGCCTCAGCATGTCTTTAGACACAGCCTCATTTTAATGATGTTGTTCTGTAATTGAGTGGAGTTTATTCCCAGTCTGGATTATTCTGCTTCAGTGAATCACACAGTCTTGACTGCTTTTTCAATCTGTCTGTTTGAATGAGGGACTGCTCTAATCACTGAGTCTGCTGTAGTTGAATGAGAGTCTGCTGTTGCAAATAATTTTGAATAAAAACCGATTAGGATTAAGTATATCGTTCCTCTAAAATTGGAACAAGTCGTTATTAACCTTTTTGAAAAATCTTGATGGAATAATTGGCACTTTGCTATGTATGGCACATGTCTGGCATAACGGATGTAATTCTGTATGTCTTTCAAAATTGCCTGGCCACCATACTGATTAATGTGCTTTTATTGTACTCTGCACTTTGTGATGCATAGAGGTCCCCTGTGGAGTTTCTGTAGGATTTCCATGCACATCAACTTTGGGTATAACCATTTCATGTTAGTGCACCAATAAATTCTCCACTGTTGTCAAATATTTCTGCTTGTGGTACCTTTACAATACATTTTCTGCTGGACAATATTTTTATACTATTACAGCCAGAGTTGACAGACCTTTGTACAATCCTTGTCAGGTTTTTGAGCGACACAAATTTGACTCTGTTAGCCCTCAGTTGATAGAATAGTGTTGCTTATTGCCATAGAGTAAAACTGTACTTTTTCTACAAGAACAAGAGCATTTTTCTGCTTGATCTACTGCTGCCCTTGACAGTTGTCATACCAGCTGGTCTATGCTATATCCTGTAATGTAATGTGTTAAAACATTAGTAGAAAGTAGCTTCTTTCTTGATTGTCTCAAAAACTGCAGTCTGTTCGTAATTCCAATACCTTTGCTGTCATTTCCTCAAAAGCTCTCTTATATATTAAGTAAGACTGGCTAAGTTAAGGACTTAAACTAACTATAGCACTTGATTCACCTTGCCCAAGAACTGTATGTGATTTATGAACTTTTGTGCTGGAAGTTCAAGTTTCTTTGGGACCTTGTCCATGGAAATGTAATCATTATTCTGGAAAGTTCATTTAAGGACACAGTATCCTTGAGAAAAGGAACAGCTTTTAGAAAAAAGACCAGCTTTGTGACAATGCACAAGGATATCATCCATATAGCAAATAGTTCCTGTTTCCCTTAGCAGTCTTGACACTGCTGTTTGGAAAATCTCGAGTGCACAGGAGATCCTAAGTGGTAGATGGTTGAAGCAATACTACTCGAAGAGTATATTAATTGTAGTTAGCCATCTCAACTCTTGCTCTAAGGTAATCCATCAGAACTGGCAGTTGGCATCCAGCCAATTGTGCAAACTTATTATGGACAGATAATATATGATGGATTTCCTTCTTACTTTTTTTTTGATTAGATTACTTACAGTGTGGAAACAGGCCCTTCGGCCCAACAAGTCCACACCGATCCTCCGAAGACCAACCCACCTAGACCCATTCCCCTACATTTACCCCTTCACCTAACACTATGGGCAATTTAGCATGGGGGTTGAAAAATGTGGTGCTGGAAAAACACAGCAGGCCAGGTTAGGAATTGAGGAATTCAGGTCCTGAAGAAGGGCTTATGCCCGGAATGTCGACTCTCCTGCTCCTCGGATGCTGCATGGCCTGCTGTTTTTCTAGCACCACATTTTTCAACTCTGGTACTCCAGAATCTGCAGTCCTCACTTTCTCCTAGCAATTTAGCATGGCCAGTTCACCTAACCTGCACATTTTTGGACTGTGGGAGGAAACTGGAGCAAACCCACACAGACACTGGGAGAATGTGGAGAATTGCCTGAGGCGCTGTGAGGCAACAGTGCTAACCACTGTGCCACTGTGTCACTTCTTTGTGAAACTGAGTGAGAGCCATATACCGCTTCATTGTTTAATTCAGTGAGAGCCATATACAATCTTAATTTTTCTATTATACTAGGAACATTTACATGCCCAGAGCAAGGGGACGTCATGGTCTATTCGCTCAGAGATTGAGGTAATTTTCTGGGGGCCCAAGTTCAAATCCTGTTATGGCAGATGGTAGAATTCGGGTTCAGTTAAAGAATTCAGAATCGAATGATGACCATCAAGTCATAGTTGATTGGTAGGAAATATACATTTGATTCGCTAATGTCCTTTCGGGAAGGTAACTTCCATCCTTATCTGGCCTGACCTACATCTGTCTCTAGACCCCCAGCAATGTGGTTGACTCTTAACTGCCCTCTGAACTATTAGGAATGGGTATTAAATGCTGGTTCACCTAGCGATAGCCACACGTTATGGATGATTTATGACCCCACTTACAATCATACTGTCTAACTAAGATTTGACTTTTCTCGTCAACGGATGAAGAATTTCCCTGGGAGCGTAGAAGCAGATGGCTTTTGCATCTTCTTGCAGATAATATGATAGATTTGCTTTCATTTGCTGACACTTTTGTAGATATATGAATTCCTTTCTGCTTCAAAATGAGATATTCTGATTCCTCAGCAAATATGATGCTTCAATGACATTTTGTCCTCCGTGACTAAGCTTTGTGGTGATTTGCTCACACACCTGAAAATCTGTTTCCCCTAGAACCTGAAGTTTATGATTGCTGGTCCAACTCTCTCAAATATCATCCACAGCAAGCTGTCTGCTAGTATTGAAACAGCAGCACAGTGATTAGCACTGCTGCCTCACAGCGCTAGAGACCCGGGTTCAATTCCTGCCTCAGGCGACTGACTGTATGGAGTTTGCACATTCTCCCCGTGTCTGCGTGGGTTTCCTCCGGGTGCTCTGGTTTCCTCTCACAGTCCAAAAATGTGCAGGTTAGGTGAATTGGCTATGCTAAATTGCCCATAGTGTTAGGTGCAGGGTAAATGTAGGGGAATGGGTGTGGGTGGGTGTGCTTCGGTGGGTTGGTGTTGACTTGTTGGGCCGAAGGGCCTGTTTCCACGCTGTAAGTAATCTAATCTAGCTGCTTCTGTGTCAATTCCTTATCCTTTCAAATTGATGCTTCCAACTCTTTGACCTCTCCTAGGCACGCTATCTTCAGATTGAGTTCTAGGTCATAAATTTCTTGAACGTTTTTCTTGTTGCACGATTTCCATTTCTTTGGAAATGTTCACTTTGCCAGACGTTTTCTTCATTTTAAGGTTGATGACGGTACTGTCAACTTAACAATAACTTCTAAAGTGTCCCAAGTGATCACACTGATAGCACTCAGCTTCCCTTTTATTGCACTTTTGATTCTGTTTCGAGCCACATCATGTCCAACCCAAATATAGTCGATATTCTTCATATCTGTTCTTTTGGTATTTATGTCATTTTGGTGCCCATCTGACCATGTCAGTAGGATCGCAGATGTTTCTTTTTAGTACTGACCAATTTTGATTTCTACCTGCATACCAATTTGGAATGCCCACTCCAGTGTTAAATCCTCCTTGGATTGAAGAAAATACAACATTTCAACCCTCAAACCAGCCACTATTCTGGTCACTAATTACTTCCTTGAAAGCCCAAAACATTCCGCATCCTAGACAACATATTGATTCTCCCAATGTTGATATTGCTGATGAACTCTTGCTGATTCAATCACTAAATTTCTTTTGAGCCTTAAATATGCATTGAATGCTTTAATCGATCCATCACAGTACTTTCTTCCATACTTTTGTCTTATCACGCATATTATCAGCTGTTGAACTTAAACATATGAAAATGTATTTACTTGATAAGGCTGCACCTAGTGTGAAAACCTGAAGTCATTCTGTACCTGCTTCTTTCAGAACTCTTACTTCTGACCTCCTGCATTACAAAATTATTGTGATAATGATAAGATCTCTATCAAAGCTGTCATTACTGTGTCCATTGAGTGATACTGGTCTGGTTGAGTACTTGGGTTTTTCCAATATTATTGTCTAGTTGTTCCTATTTTGTGTTTTTCTTTCTTTTCAGATTTGTGGCTTAAATGACTCCTGAAGTTCTTTACACACTCAGAGTATTCCCATTCTGTAGCCATGTAATTGAGGTCTTTCAAGGTCTTGTTCTGTTTTCACTTTTAGAACCATAGAATCCCTTCAATGGGACATCAGGCCATTCAACCCACTGAGTCCACACCGACCCTATTCCTGTAACCCTGCATTTTCCATGGCTAATGCCCCCAGCGTGCACATTATGGGCAATTTAGCATTGCCAATCTACATAACCTTTGGTCTGTGGGAGGAAACAATAGCACCTCGAGGAAACCTATTCAGGCATGGGAAGAATGTGCTAACTACACACAGACTGTTTCCCAAGGCTGGAATTGAACATAGGTTCCTGGCTCTGAGGCAACAGTGCTAACTACTGAGCCACCAAGTCACCTTCTTGTTTCACTGTGCTCCCTGGATTCTGTCTTAACTTCATCTCTGCTCTGGAGGTTTTATTCCATGCTGCAACCTTGCCTTATCTTGTTCTTCCAACCAATATTGCTACTTGCCCATTCAGATACTGATCTGGAGTATTTTAAGTTGTTGATCCATGCACATGTGCTGTCCCTGAGCCTGCTGGGTTTTTTTGTATATATTTATTGAAAAAGATTTTCCTTTTTTCTTACAAACAAAACACAAACCAAAAAAAAAGTAGAAAGGTACAGAAAAATAGGAATAATATTGTACTATTATGTTACATTACAATAACATTAACAATAAACTGCCTACTATTCTCCAGATTGTATTGATTCTTATTTACTTAACTTAATTCAAACTAACACAAACTTAAATTAAATAAAATAACATTTAAATAAATTGCAATTCACCAAAATTAAATTACACTATATTGTACTACATTACGTTACTCCACTCGCTGCACTTCCACTAAGGTACCCATCCACAGGGGCAAGAGTGATTATACCTGTATTTACTAGGCCTCCCCCCCTCCAACCTCAGACGGCCATATGGCCCTCGTGGCTCTAGAAAGGCCCTTATCAATATCGCCGACAAATCCATGTCTATATAATTTAAAAAGGGCTGCATGTTTTATAAAATTTCTCTGTTCCGTGGTGCACCATACTTGTCAGGTAATCCTGAGGGATGTGCTCAATCACAAGTTTGCGCCTCGCGACAAGACCTGGCAACTTTTCTGATATCCACTTCATTAGGATGTTTTTCCTTGCACAGTACATCAGAATATTGAATAATCTCCTCCCATGCTCATCCAAAGAGGGAAGATTCCGTAATCCTAAGAGGAGGGACACAGGATCTCCCCTAACTTCCATTCCCAAGATCCCCTCCAGTTCACTATAGCGCCCCCTCCCATACCCACGGATCTTGTGACAGGACCAGAGGCAATGTGTAAGTGTGCCAACACTGTTTTTTACATTTGGGAACATTTTGGGGAAGATCCTTTCTTAAACTTTGCTAGTCTCTCTGGCGCCATAAGGGCCCTATTGAGGATCTTCAGTTGCATCGCTAGTGCCCTATTACATTTTAAAATCTTCTTTACATTCCCCCATATATTCTCCCACGTTTCTGATGAGATTTCATCCCCTAACTCCTGATTTCAAATCTCATGGAGTCTCTCCATATTCCTTCAGGCATTTCCTCTTTGCAGATGATACTATCTGAGAGAGCGCCCCACATTGAAGCACTCTCCGTTCTATATTAGACTTGTGAGGCTAGGTCAAAAGCGTGGTTTTCTTCTGTATGTAATCTCTAACTTGGAAATATCGGAGAAGGGCCCTATTCCCCATGCTTTTATTATATTTATAATAATTGGACTTTCACAGTGCTTAATTACTGATCTCATCTTATTCATGAAAAGCAAGTTTATGAGGGGACACTTCGCCTGCGAGGTTTCCATTTGAACCCATATCGTTTTTGGGTCATTGTACACCCATTGGCCTACATATGGCAACAGAGTGCCTATTTGATATTTCTTCAGATCCGGGAGATCCCGTGGAAGCTGCAACTTGGTCAGTTTAATTAAGGGACACCAAATAAACTACCCAAGCCATCCCGCAAACCTCCACAGCACCTAGTTGGGTGATAATAACGAGAGCATCCTCATATGATTAGATTAGATTACTTACAATGTGGAAACAGGCCCTTCGGCCCAACAAGTCCACACCGCCCCGCCGAAGCGCAACCCACCCATACCCTTACATCTAGTCAAGATGCATACCCCACCCATACCTAACACTACGGGCAATTTAGCATGGCCTGACCTGCACATCTTTGGAATGTGGGAGGAAACCGGAGCACCCGGAGGAAACCCACACAGACACGGGGAGAACCTGCAAACTCCACACAGAGAGTCACAGTGCTAACCACTGTGCCACCGTGCCGCCCACAAATTCCTGTAATTCCTAAGATTACCCTATTCCCTATTATGAATAAGGGAATAATATTTGCCACCCTCCAATTATTTGGCGCTACTCCAGTGGACAATGAACACACAAAGATCATTGTCAAAGGTGCAGCAATCTCTTCCCTCGCTTCCTGCAGTAACCTTGCATATATTCCTTCCTGCCCAGGGGAGTTAGCCATCCTTAAAACTTTCAGCGCATCCTCCTTTTTAACATCAATCTGTTTGAGCATGTCAGCCTGTTTTATGCTGTCCTCACAAACATCAAGTTCCCTCTCAGTATTGAATTTTGAAGCAAAGTATTCATTGAGGACCAACACTACCTCCTCCTCTGACTCCAGGCACAAGTTCCCTCCATTGTTCCTGATTGGCCCTACCCTCACTCTGACCATCCTCTTGTTCCTCACATCAATGTAGAATGCCTTGGGGCTTTCCTTCATCCTACCTCCTTAAGCCTTTACATGCACCCTCCTAGATGTCCTAAGTCCATTCTTCAGTTCCTTCCTGGCTACCTTGTAACCCTCTAGAGCCCTGTCTGATGCTTGCCCCCCCCAACCTTATGTAAGCTTCCTTCTTCCTCTTGACTAGATGTTCCACATCCCTTGTCACCCAAGGTTCTTTCACCATACTATCCCTTCCTTGCCTCAGTGGGACAAACCTGTCCTCCTAAACAACCTCCACATTTCTGTCGTGCGTTTCCCTGAGAACATCTGTTCCCAATTTAGATGCCCCAGTTCCTGCCTAATAGCATTGTAATTCCCCCTCCCCCAATTAAATACTTTCCTAGACCATATGCTCCTATCCCTCTCCATGAATACAGTGAAGGTCATGGAGTTATGATCATTATCACCAAAATGCTCTCCTACAGAGAGATCTGACACCTGGCCTGGTTCATTGCCAAGCACCAAATCCAACATTGGATGTTGGTATCACTCTACATCACAAACCAGCCGTCCAGCCACCAGTGCTGCAGGGGCTCAGTTGTCTGGATGACTGATGTGAGATGTAGAGAGGTGAGGTGGTACTTTGGTTAAACTCACCATCAGTTGTCTCTCTACCTCTCTCCAAGACAGAACAGCCTCTTGAATTGTGCAATTCCTTCGGTATCCCTCTGTCACAATCCTAGAGAGAAGGCTGAGAGGCGACTTAATTGAGACATACAAGATAATCAGGGGATCAATAGGGTGGACAGTGAGAGCCTTTTTCCTCGGATGGTGATGGCTTGCACAAAGGGACGTAGCTTTAAATTGAGGGGTGATAGATATCAGACAGATGTCAGAGTAGTTGGTGCATGGAACACCCTGCCTACAACAGTTAGAGACTCACCAACTTGAAGGGAATTTGAATGGTGATTGGATAAACATATGGATGAAAATGGAATAGTGTCAGATCGATGGGCTTCAGATTGTTCCACAGGTCAGCGCAACATCGAGGGCCGAAGGACCTGTACTGTGCTATGTTCTATTTTAGTGACCAGTTGATCACGAAAAGGCTGAAGGGTGAGAGCAAAGGAGAGACCTGGAGAGAGAGAGAACCGAGGGAGAACATTCATCTTGATCAAGGTTATACAGTCAAGCCATGATATGGGCAGTCCCTCCCATCGCTGCAAGTCCTCTTTATCCTCTCAAACAGCTGTTCAAAATTAACTCCGTACAGCTGCCAGAAGCAAGGAGTAATAAAGATTCCTAGATAGACAAAACCTTTCTGTGACCATTTCAAGGGAAATTCCATTTTGCCCTCCAACTTCGATACCTCCACCAACCCCCCATGGACATCACTTCTGATTTTGTGAAATTTATCCTCTATCCCGCAAAACTACTGAGTAATTTAATTTTTTTGTATTAACCAGGGTATGGACTTTTCCAGGTTGGCTAGAAACAGAAGGATGTCATCTGCATAGAGAATGATTTTGTGTTCCCCAGCTCCCACTTTCCGTGCCCTCATTTTCAGTCACCTAGACCTTATGTATGCTTCCTTTTTCCTCTTAGCTAGTTTCACAATTTCACCTGTCATCCGTGGTTCCCTAATCTTATCATTTCTATCCCTCAGTTTCACTGGGATATGAAAATGCCCTCTAATCAACTTCTCTTTAAAAGCCTCCCACATATCAAATGTGGATTTACCCTCAAACAGCTGCTCCCAATCCACATTCTCCAGCTCCTGCCACATCCTGCTATAGTTGTCCTTTTCCCAATTTAGCACTCTTCCTTTCGGGCCACTCTCATCTTTGTCCATGAGTATTCTAAAACTTTAGGAATTATGATCACTATTCCGAAGTAATCCCCCCCGAAAGCTGGCCGGGCTCATTCCCCAACACCAGATCCAATATGGCCCCTCCCTGAGTTGGACTATTTACATGCTGTTCTATAAAAGACTCCTGGATGCTCCTGACAAATTCTGCTCCATCTAAACCACTAATGCTAAGTGTATCCCAGTCAATGTTAGGAAAATTAAAATCTCCCATCGCCACCACCCTGTTGGTGCTACATCTTTCCATAACCGGTTTACATATTTGTACCTCAATCTCACGCTTGCTGTAAGGAGGCCTGTAGTACAGCCTCAACATTGTTAATGCACTCTTCCTATTTCTGATCTTTCTGCCCGTAGTGCCTCACTGCTTGAGTCCTCCATAGGGTCTTCTTCAGCACAGTTGTGATATCAATGCAACTTCTCCGCCCCATTTACCTCCACCTCTTTCCCACATGAAGCATCTATATCCTGGGATATTTAGATTAGATTCCCTACAGTGTGGAAACAGGCCCTTTGGCCCAACAAGTCCACACCAACCCTCTGAAGAGTAACCCACCCAGATCCATTTCCCTCTGACCTAGCACTATGGGCAATTTAGCATGGCTAATTCACCTGACTTGCACATCTTTGGATTGTGGGAGGAAACCGGAGCATCCGGAGGAAACCCACACAGACACGGGGAGAATGTGCAAATTCCACACAGTCACCCAAGGCTGGAATCGAACCTGGGTCCCTGGTGCTGTGAGGCAGCAGTGCTAACCACTGAGCCACCATGCTGCCCCAATCTTGTTGCCAATCTTGCCCTTTCCTCAACCAAATCTCAGTAATAGTAATAACATCATATTCTCAGGTACTAATCCAAGTACTGAATTCATCTGCCTTACCTACCCTTAGGGCAGCATGGTGGCTTATTGGTTAGCAGTGCTGCCTCCCAGCGCCAGGGACCCAGGTTCGATTTCAGCCTTGGGCAGACTATCTGTGTAGAGTTTGCACATTCTCCCCATGTCTGCATGGGTTTCCTCCGGGTGCTCTGGTTTCCTCCCACAATCCAAAGATATGCAACTTCGGTGAATTGGCCATGCAAAATTGTCCATAGTGTTCAGGGATGTGTAGGCTAAGTGCATTTGTCAGGGGAATGAGTCTGGGTAGGTTACTGTTCGGAGGGTGGGTGTGTTCTTGTTGGGCCAAAGGGCCTGTTTCCACACTCTAGGGATTTGGATTCGAAGTCTAATTCTACTACACTTCTGACATTAAAACAAATGCACCTCAGATGACCTGCATTCATTATTTGTTCCCTGTCTACTATTCTCTAAGGGTTTAATTCAGAAAGGGAAAATAGAATATGTAAATAAGCTTGCGAAAAACATAAAAATTGACTGCAAAAGCTTCTATCGAAATGTGGAAAGACAAAAAAACTGGTGAAGAAAAATGTAGGTCCCTTGAAGTTAAAATCAGGTGAATTTATAATGAACAACAAAGCAATGGCAGTTGAAAAAATGTTTTGGATTTCAAGGTGGACACAAATAACCTTCAGAGAATGCTAGGGGACTGAGGTCAAGCATGAAGGAGGAACTGAAGGAACTCCTTATTATCAGGAAATGATATTGGGGAAATTGATGGGATTAAAACCTGATAAGTCCCCCGGGCTTGATGCTGTTCATTCCAGAGTACTTAAGGAAGTGGCCCTAGAAGTAGCAGGTGCATTGATGATCATTTTCCAGCATTCTGCAGGCTCTGGAAGAGTTCCAATGGACTGAAGTTAAAAATCACCAACACCAGGGTACACTTCAACAGGTTTATTTGGAAGCACTAGTTTTCAGAGCGCTGCTTCTTCATTAGGTGGTTGGGGAGTATAAGATTGTAAGACACAGAAGTTATGGCAGAAGTTTATAGTGTGATGCAATTTAAGTTACATATTGAAAAAGACATGGATTGTTTATTTTTTTTAAGTCTCTCATCTTTTAGAATGACCATGTTGGAATCATTGCTCTCCGAGTCTGAGGAAGGACACTGTTTCTATTGACAGAGTCCCGCGAAGATTCATCAGGCTGATTCCCGGGATGGCAGGACTGACATAGGAGGAAAGACTAGATCAACTGGGTTTGCATTTGCTGGAATTTAGAAGAACGAGGGGGTATCTTACAGAAACATATAATATCCTGATGGGATTGGACAGGCTAGATACAGGAAGAATGCTCCCAATATTGGGGAAGTCCAGGACCAGGGATCACAGTCTAAGAATAAGGGGTAAGCCATTGAGGACTGACATGGGGAAGAATTTCTTCACTCGGAGTTGTGAACCAGTGGAATTCTGTCACATAGGAAGTTGTTGGGGCCAGTTCATTAGATATATTCATGAGGGAGCTGGATGTGGCCCTTGTGGCTAAAGGGATCATGGGGTATAGGGAGATGGCAGGAATAGGATACTGAGATTGCATGATCAGTCATGATTGTATTGACTGGTGGTGCACGCTGAAAGGACCAAATGGCCCATCTGTTTTCTATTTTTCTATGTTAACTGTCTTTCCATCAAAAAGCTCTATCAAAAGTCATAGGTAGAAATGTTAATCGCCAGTCCTGCTAAGTATTTCCAGCTGTTTCTTCTTATACCAGATATCCATCATTGCTGTATTTTGCTTTTGGAATAGCCTATGGTAGAGAAATGGAGAGGTGGTTATGAGGTATGATTAAGAGAGAATGTGGGAGGAGATGCAAATAGACCATAAACCTTGGCATAGACTAGTTGGGCTGAATGGCCTGATTCTGTTCTGTATGTCCTAAGTTTCTATTTAGTTGACAGGGTTCAGGTTAGAATTCTAATCTTACCTATTTCTAAGCCCAGTATCACTATATAAGCAAGAAAAAGGTGTGTATGTTTTGGAAGGTGAAGAGGTCTTCAAGTATTACAAGTGATACTTTAGCTTCTGTTTCACAACAACTCCATAACTCTCTGCAACCCTTCTTGTTCCTTCATATCTAAACCTGATCCTTTGTAGCTATCTACATATGACTTTAACATCACTTTTTGTTTAAAGTTTTTGTTATTGTCTCCATTTCAGATTCTGTGGGCTCTCATAACATCGTAAAAATATATTCAGCTGATAAACTGAATATTAAAGTCTGCACTTTCTAAAGCTGTACAAAACCTGTGTAATAAAATATGTATGTCACAGGGCATTAGTCTGATAGATCCAGCTTATGAATAGATAAATGATAATTGATAGATGTATATGGAAGCCAATACTGAGTGATTCATTGCATTCATTTTATTCTGATTGTCTTACTAGATACCCTGTTTTGTGAGAGATGCACATCCTAAAAATATTAGGAGCTGTTAATTTTATAACGATAGAAATAGTTAAAAATTATATTTAAGATACAGCATATCTGCGTGGCCATGCAGTGACTTGTGTTTCCCACTGTGTAACTCTGGTATTTGACAAAGATTCAAACTAAGGAGGTGTTTTACCTTTTAGCTGAGTATGATGAACTGATTAAATGAAAAGATCTTTTCCTGGCATGCCTGAGGCCGTGCAGAAATAATATCACTGTTTAGCAAAGACAATATCTGTTGGTTTTGGTCATTGTATAATGAGACAGCCAGTTAAGAATATGCTTGGAGTGTACTCAAGAGCTTGTAGTCAGATAAAGGCTCACAAATATTAGTTTTATTCTTTAATTTTTCATTCTGATGAATGGTATGGGTAGACCACTGTGGCAGGAAGCAAAGCCTTGGGCAATTCCTCATATAGGAGCATTTCTTTCAAATTTCTCAATGACCTGTCAAAGACTTTTAACTTGATGTATATCCCATATGCAGGGCTCTTAATTTGGCATATAGACCTACAATGTATTGTGGCATGTTCGAGTTGGCTGAGACTTAAGGCCATGCAAATACAAAGTAGGCAGATTTTCACAGGTTTTGTTACAAATCGACTTCAAAGGGAATTTTTCCTCTGTAATTTCTGTGTTTTTGATACTTGTTACTGTTAGGTAGTTCTTATTTTAGTTCTATGCTCCGTGTATTCTCCTTCAATCTATTTTCAAACAAAACTGTACATTGACAATTTACATCGTTATCATGTTTGGAAATCAAACAAAACAAATGCTGAGAATGAAGGAAGTAAAATAAAACAGAAAAGGTTGCTAGTTAAAAAATCATAATATCTGTGACTGTAACTATTAGATTTAATATGGATATTTATGCATTAATGTGCTTGATCAGTACCCCATGCGTCATCTTAAACATTATCACCCTCCACCACAGACGCACAGTGGCAGCAGTTTGTACCATCTACAAAATGTACTGCAGCAAATCATCAAGGCTCCATCAAAAGCACCTTCGAAATTCAGGAATTGTGTGACCTAGTAGGACAAGGACAGCAGATACCTGGGAACACTACCACTTGTAAGTTCCCCTTCAAGCCATGCACCATCCTGACCTGGAACTATATCATTGTTCCTTCCCAGTTGCAAAGCCAAAATCCTGGAACTCCCTTTCTAACATAGGGACTGAAGCGGTTCATAAAGGTGGCTAACTACCACTACCTTGAGAGCAATTAGGGATGAGCAACAAAATGATTTCGCCACATCCTTTATAGAGCAGATGATAGCAACAAATTTGGGGGTGACAAGAGGATGGAACTTAGAGTCATAGTCATAGAGATGTACAGCACGGAAACAGACCCTTTGGTTCAACTCATCCATGCCAACCAAATATCCCAACCCAATCTACTCCCACCTGCCAGCACCTGGCCCGTATCCCACCAAACACTTCCTGTTCATATACCCATCCAGATGCCTTTTAAATGTTGAAATTGGACTAGCCTCCACTAATTCCTCTGGCAGCTCATTCCATATACGTACCACTCTCTGCGTGAAAAAGTCTCTTTTATATCTTTCCCCAATCACCCTAAACCTATGCCCTCTAGTTGTGGACTTCCCCACCCCAGGGAAAAGACTTTGTCTATTTATCCTCTTCATATTCTTTTCATATGGCATAACAAATCCTATCACTCAAGCTGTTTGTGAAAGTCAATGAGGTTGTGGGTGATTTATATCCAGGT